>NC_081550.1:12252177-12270127 GCF_901000735.1 Corylus avellana
GCATCATCTTCTAGACAGCACTAAGCAGGGCCCACCGTCTGGCTAAAGACGTTAAACCTAGCGCTCATGGGAGGCACCCCATAGTTTATCTTTTTATTTTGTTTTGTTTAGTTTGTTTTAAGTTAATCTTTTTATTTATCTTTAGTTTTGTTTCTTTTTACTTGTTTTCGTCCATCTCCCGGGTACACTCTTTCCTTAATTTAGACACATTGGGGAAAATGTGTCATTTAAGTTTAGGGGTATGGGCACACGTGATGTTTACACACATTTTGTCCCAATGTCATGTTATTTGTTTTGTGTGTTTGTTTGTTTATTTAAAAAATAAATAAAAAAATTATGCATGTTCATGTTTGGCCTAATTTTAAGTTAATCCAAAAGAATTGTGGCTTGAATTCATTAGTGAGCTTAAAATTTTGAACACATGATCTGATGAGAGACTTTGTTAGTTTGATTACTTGTTTAGGATAGTTGAAAAATCACATGTTTGATCTAATCACACAAGCACATTAGCACATAATTTGTGAGGTATGACATGAGGTTTGATATATGTGTTTCTATATCTTGGATTAAATTGGATGACTTATTAGATGGACACTTTGGCATATATAATAATAATAATAATAATAATAATAATAATAATAATAAAATGATCATTGATAGGCTTTTCATTGAGTAACTGGACCTTTTGCCTAAAAGCATTGAGTGTTCAAGTCAAAAGGTGAAAATTTTGGATCTGATCAATGTCATGGTTAGTTTGGTTTTGTAGCCTTTTTGACTCGAGTTAGTAGGTCCTTAGGGGTGTCTCTACACCTAATGCCCTAAAACCATCTGGTTTGGGAGTCATTGACTTAACACTCCTTACATGGGTCAATTAGAAAGCTTAAGGAAGCCAAACATTGCACAAAAAAAAAAAAAAAAAAAAAAAAAAGAGAAAAAGAAATATGCCATGGTTGTTCATTCTAATAGGGATTTCAGTGAATTTTGAGATATGGAGACAGTACACATTGGAAAGAATTGGAAGCCTTATAATTTTGTGCTAGTTCACCTTACATTGTTTTCAAACTCGTGATGTTTTAGCATGTCCTTTGTAAGTAATTGAACTTTGAGATTCCAATTCATTATGAAGATGGATTTCATCTTTTTAAGCTTGCTAATGAATGAAAATCATGATCTTGAAGTGATGCTTTAATTTTTGGAATAACATGAACTGTGCATGATGTTTGTGCGTAACATTTCTGAAAAACCCTCAAGAGACTTCACTCGTCCTCTAGGGAAATCCTAGAGGTTTAAAAGGCTTGTTGCGTGTGCTAAATGCAATCGTACATCCCACGAAAGATAGATTTATCTTTTTGTTCTTTGTTTTTCATTTTTTTTTTTAGTTTTGTATTGCTAAGGGACTAGTATTATGTAAGTTTGGGGGTGTGTTAAGTGCTAAAATATTCATACTTTTAGCCCTTAACTTACATATTTTAATCCTTTAGTTTGAGTTAATTATGTCATTTTAGCTCTTTATTGTGTTTTCCTTGATTTTGTAGGTCATTGGAAGAAAAAGAACCAATCTCAGAAGTTTTGGACTTAAAAAGAGCTATTTTGGAAACTGGAAGGCTTTGGTAGAGCGATCGATCGCAGGGGAGCTACAATCGAGCGCACTACAGGTGAGGATGGCAACATGCAAGGCAATCACAATCAAGCGCAAGCACCACGAGGATCGATCAAAGACCTGTGATCGAGCGCACCTGTGCGTGATGGCCAAGTCAACCGCCACCCTTAATAAGGAAAGAGTAACTTTTAGGGTTTTGTAGCTTAGTGCAAACTAGGGCTCAAACCCTACGATTTTTAGGGATTCTAGAGTATTCTTAAAGGCCTATAAATAAACCCTTAAGCTTCTAGAATAGATATACTTTACAATGAGAAGAATTGGAGCTCTTCAAGTTCAAGTTTTGAGTTTATTCTTTTTCTTTCTTTTATTTTATTTTATAAAGATGTTTAACATCAACTTCATGTGTAACTAATTTATTTAGTATGGCTAGATTGAAGCACTAGTTATGCTTAGTTGATATTCAATATTGGCGCCTTTGTGATGATCTTGTTGTGATATCTAAATTGATTAATTCCTGTTTTCATGAATTCCTCATATGTGTGTACCTAATCAACATGTGCATGTGGTATGGATTAGTTAGTTAAATCAATTTGGATGACCGAGTCCTGGGTTTAACATAAGTAACAAAAGATACCTACACTGGGTTCTTGGGTTAATCAACATGGGGAATCGGGAGTAGACACCCATGCCCTAAGCCTCATGTGTTTGTCGATTTCCACAGTTTTATGCTTTCTTAAATAACAACTTAATAGACACACATGCTAAATCCTTTAAGAAAGAAAAGAATTAGAGTAGACACCCATGCCTAATTCGTTGCTTAGGGAAATCAATTGCTTAAGGAGTAGACACCAATGCCCTTAAGTTGACAAACATCAGATGTTCATAACATGATCAAAATATTGGCATATTGATATATTAGCTAAATATAATTAGTGGTGGATATCAAAGCCCCACCTTTTTATCATTATCAACTCAAATCCAATCTTTGTTTTATTTTACTTTTGGAATAAATTTTAAGCAAAATTTAGCCATCCTCGTGGGAATGACCCCGTACTTGCACCCTATACTACTGTGTTGACCTCATGCACTTGTGGGTAAAACATCCAAGTATTTGCCTATTAATTTAGGTTGGTAATTGTGACAACATCATGGCATACCTCACAAATTATGTTCTAATGTGCTTGTGTGATCAGATCAAACATGTGATTTCTCAACTGTCCGAAGCAAGTAACCAAACTAACAAATTCTCTCATCAGATCATGTGTTCAAAATTTTAAGCTCACTGATGAAATCAAACCACAATTCTTTCAAATTAACCAAAATTTTAAGGCAAACATGAACATGCAAATTTTTTTTTGTGTGTAGACAACATGTGTTCCCACACTCGCAAACTTAAATGACACATTGTCCCCAATGTGTCTACAACTAGGAAAGAATGTACCTGGGAGATGGACAACATTGTCTTGGAAAGCATGGCTCATAGCACACCCCCAAACTTGACCCTTCAAAATAAAAGAAAAAAAATAAAAAATAAAAACACGAAAACAAGTAAAATGAAACAAAAAAAAAAAAAAAAACTAAAGTGAAATAAACAGAATAAGTGAAACACACAAAAATAAAATAACAAGATAAACTATGGGGTGCCTCCATGAGCGCTAAGTTTAACGTCTTCAACTAGACAATGGATCCCCTCTCAACGCTGTCCCGAAGAAGATGTTCCTAATGGTGGTGGCAAATGACTGAGAATGGACCACATCAGTTCTTGTAAGGCAGCTGATGTGGTATTTTTTGTATCCAAAAATATCAATTATAAAAATAACCACTCGAAATAGGATGAATCTTTGTAGGATACGGCTATAGAAAGGGTGTTGAACCTCAAGGACTGCGGGGGTTTTGTTATCAAATTAGAAAGATTAAAATTAACTTAATTAAAAAGATATTTGATTTGATTTTCTTTAAAACTAAAGTGCATGAAAATAAAAGAGATTTAAAATAAGAGAGAGAGTGTAGGGTATTGACTTCACCTCTATCCGCACAACATTGGTTAATCATAATTAATCCCAGAAATTCATTCTATGCATGTTATAAATAAACAAGAAACTACCTTACTAAAGAATAAGCATAATCTATCTTCAGTTGGCACGGATTGTCCACCTAACCACTAAGATGCGGTACGACCCGTCTTCCCTAGGTATAAATTATCAAATTCTTTAACAGGATATATATAATCAATGAATAAGTATAACCCATCTTCGATTCGCACGGACTGTCTACCTAAATTATACTAAACTAGGGTGTAGTACAATCCGTCTTCCCTAGGCATGGCCTATCAAATCCTATTGATTATATGTTAATTAAACCCATTATATAACCATCATCCTCATAATCACAGAAAACAGGAATGATTTGAGATCAATAAAAGTAAAATACTTTGTAAGACAAGAGAAGAATTTCACAAATATTGATTTTGGAATTTAAGAACAATTGCATTTAATAATTAAGAACATAATCAAAAGGTAGCAATTCTCATAGTTATACAATCAACATGCATAAATTGAAAATCTAGAAATTAAATACAATCAAACCATTATGCTTGGATAGGGCTACATCAACACCCCACGAAGGGGTTTAGCCGCTCATGATTTTCTACGCTCCAAAGACAAATTTCTGATTTCTAGCTCTAGGAAGCGGTGTGTATTTTTTTCTCAATGCTTAGAGGCTTATTTATAGGGATTAGGAGAACCCTAAAAGCCCTAGGAATCCTAGAAAAATCGTATTTTAGTCTCCCAGTCGGATTGGGAGACCTAGAAAAACTTTCCTTATCAATTTCGGACTCTCTTTACTCTCTGCCGCGAGTGTGCACTCGAGCGCACTCTAGCTGCGCTCGAGAGTACTGTAGCTACAGTAACACACTACAGTACTTTGCTACAGTACTCTGCTAAAGTAAAATTGCTACAATGAATCCGCTATAGTAAACTGCATTTTGAGCCCAAAATCAATGATTTTCTTGTGTCTTTATTAAACACCTGAAAACATAAAAACAAAACAAAATCAAACAAATAACAATGCTAAGGAATTAACATATGCAAATTAAGGGGCTTGAATGTGCAACATTCGACGCTTATCAGCAGCTAGTCTTTGGTCCATCAAGACTTTATCCTCCCTAGTCTCTCATCTTTGATCAGCTAATTCTCTCCGAAGGCCGGCCACTTCTTCACTGTACTACATGAAGAATGACCGAGGCCTCGTCCTCTATTGCTTTCGGCTCAGCTACGTGTTCATCTTCTGCCATCGACTCAGCCTCAAACTCTTCCGTGTCAGCTGCTGGTGCTTGAGGTACCCGAGGCATGTGGGAGCAGCATTTGTTCCATTGGCGAATGCCAAACTTTGGGGTAGAGGTGACTGGCTCATCTGCTATAGTGCCCTTGATGCCCTTTTTCCGAAGGATGTAAGTGATTAAGTAAGGAAAAGGCAAGCCCCTTGAGTGGGTGGGCTCAGCTCCTCTGATATGCACTCCATTCCAAAATTTGTGAATTTGGTTCCAAATGATATCAGGAATGGAACACTAGCCACCTTTATGAAAGGCGTAGAGTGTTTGGAGAAATTGGTCTCGCCTTTGAGTCTTGTACCCCAGGGGAAAGGCATTGCGGTGCAAAATAGAGTCCATAAACCAGAGCTGGGAAGGTAGCTTGGACCGGCTTCTGGCATTATGATGAGTGTCGGCATATTGCCCTTGACACATATCTTCAATGATTTCCGCCACATACAATCTGGGTGGTTGCTCTGCAAGTTGTGCTTCTTCTAGTTTCACTGGAGTGCAGCGGCAATGTCAGCCCTTGTCACTACAATAGCTCGGCCATGCATTGTGGAAGATAGGGCAGCCCTCCTGTTGCAATCATGAGATAGGTGTGCATAGAATTCGGTCACCAATATTCTGTATGTAGTGGAGGTGACTGGCTTGAATAGCTTCTTTAGCCCCCGGCGTTTGAACTCTTCGACTGCCCATTGAGTCCCCTCAAGGTGTTGGAAATCATCTCGGATGGCAAAAGTTGTTTCAAACAATCGCTCCCGCTCTTCAAAAGTGGGCAGGGGAGAAGTGGTTTGGGCATCAGAGCCCTAGGAGGATGAAGCTCGAGTTTTCGGCATGATGAGCTTGGTTCAGGAATTCTGTTGAACACTTGGTGTGCGATGGGACGACTGAGGTTTCGAAAGCATAGCAACAACTGCCCAAACCCCTGCAAAGCAGTGAAACTCCAACCACATAAAAAAATGTGGGTGGAAAAACATCCACAATTGGTGAAAAAAAAATTCAAAAACAATTGAGATGGGTTGGAATTGGAGTTGGGGTGGAAAGGGGTGAAGGGTGGAATGGGTGAGGGTGTTGTGAGGTGTGAAGTGGAGGTAGGTGGCTGGAGAGGAAAACCGTGTTGTGGAGGTGCAGTGGTGGTGGTGGTGGAAAACCAATGGAGGTGCGTGGAGAGTAGGGATACCCGGTGGAGTTTAGTTGCAAGTGCTTGGGAGGTGTATGGCATAGGGGAGAAATGATGGAGGGGTGGGGGAAAAGTGACCTAAAATAGGTAACATGATCTGTTGCCCGAGTGCACTCGATCGCACGCATGGTGTGCTCGATCGCACTCGTACAGTGGTGTGCATGTGTGGGTGAGGTGCGCTCGAGCGCACGCAAGGTGTGCTCGATCGCACTGGCAGAATGCAACATAATCAAAAGTTGAGAACTAGGCTCGATCGCACACAGGTTGTGGTCAATTGCAGTGACAGAATGTAAAAATTATTATTATTATTATTATTATTATTATTTGAATATAAAAATGTAAAATGTACAGCAACTTACTGAAATAAAAAGAAAACACAAAAGAGAAGTAAGAATATTATAAGTATTACATAAAATTGTGTAAAGTGAAGAAATTGACACAATAGAAAGGAAATTAAGAGATAGAGAAGTGTACCACCTTTAGTGGCCTCAGTACCACTGTTCTGAGTAGATGCGCTTGAGCTCCTGGATTGCTTAAACGCTTCTACTAGTAGCTTCAGTGCTACTAGTTTGGGGAGAGGCACTTGAACTCCACTGACTGTGGCTCAAGTGCACTTGGTGGTGTAGGGACAGGACTTACTTTTGAAGTATAGGTCAACAATTTCCGTCCCACATAGAACTCCTTCTTGACAAGCTTCTTATAATGATAAGCCTTGGGTCTTTTCTTGTGGAGCTTGGTATCGTCATTTGCTTTATACCTCAATTCATCTAGTTCTTGTAGCTGCAGCTTCCTCTTAGCACTTAGATATGGTGGAAAGGTTTCAAGGGGGTGCTTTGCTTCAATGATGTCCTCAGTAACATCTTCATAGATTGGTCTAATGTTTTGCCTTTTGAACTTGTGAGTAAGGGAGGTCTTCACTGGGTCTTTATGTGGTTCTTGCAAAACTGGCTCACTAACACCTTGGATCATACAAATGTCAAAACATTCTAAACTATCTTGAGGTAATTTCAATGCATCGAATATTTTGAACTCTATTGTCTTACCATTCACCTTCATACTCACAGTACCTTTTTCACACCTATTATAGTATCAACAGTTCTCATAAAGGGTCTTCCTAAGATAATAGGTAAAGGTGATGGCATAGGAGATTCTTCCACATCCAATACAATGAAATTAGCAGGTAAAATGAATGTACCTACCTTTACCAAAACATCCTCAAGTATACCTCTTGGTCTTTTAATGCTTCTGTCTGCCAATTGTAAGGTGATCGAGGTTGGTTGAAGCTCCCCCAAACCCAGCTTTTCATATACAGTGTAAGGCAACAAATTAACCCCTGCTCCCAGATCTAGCAATGCATGCTCAAAAAGATGGTCTCCTATCATGCAAGGAATGGTAAAACTACCCTGATCTGTTACCTTTGGTGGTAATTTTCTTAACAAAACTGCACTTACCTCCTCTATTAAGGCCACTGTCTCATGCTCCTGAAACTTCCTTTTATTAGTACAACAATCCTTTAAAAATTTAGCATATGAAGGAATTTGTTTAATTGTATCTAAAAAAGGAATGTTAATCTCCACTTTCCTCAAGGTTTCAAAAAATATCAATGAGTTGTTTTTCTTTCATTGGCTTTACTAACCTTTGAGGGAAGGGCAGTGCATTTACCTTCTCCATTTTACTTACCTTGGAAGTTGAGGCTTCATCTGGGGATGCTTGAGGTGTCTCTTCAGTTCCTATGACCTTGCCATTTCTGAGAATTGTGTTAAGTGCTAAAATATTCATATTTTTAGCCTTTAACTTACATGTTTTAATCCTTTAGTTTTAGTTAATTAGGCCATTTTAGTTCTTTTAGGTGTTTTCTTTGATTTAGTAGGTCATTGGAAGAAAAGAAGCAATCCTAGAAGTTTTGAACTTAAAAACTAAAAAGAGCAATTTCGGATTTTGGAAGGCTTTGGTATAGCGATTGATCACAGGGGATCTGCGATCGAGCACACTATAGGCGAGGATGGCACATTACAAGGCAACCACGATCGAGCGCAAGTACAAGGAGGATCGATCGCAAACCTGTGATCGATCGCACATGGGCTGCGATCAAGCGCACGCGTGCGCGATGGCCAAGACACCCGCCAGCCTTATTAAGGAAAGAGCAGTTTCTAGGGTTTTGTAGCTTAGTGCGAACTAGGACTCAATCTCTACGATTTTTATGGGTTCTAGAGTATTCCAAAAGGCCTATAAATAGACTTTTAAGCCTCTAGAATAGACACACTTTGCATGGAGAAGAATTGGAGCTCTTCAAGTTCAAGTTTTGGGATTATTCTTTTCCTTTCTTTTCTTTTATTTTATGAAGATGTTTAACATCAACTCTATGTGTAACCAATTTATTTAGTAGGGCTAGATTGAAGCCCTAGTTATGTTTAGTTGATATTTAATATTGGCGCCCTTGTGATGATCATGTTGTGATATCTAAATTGATTAATGCCTGTTTTCATGAATTCCTCATATGTGTGTGCCTGATCAACATGTGATGTGGTATGGACTAGTTAGTTAAATCCATTTGGATGACTGAGTCATGGGTTTAACATAAGTAACTAAAGATATCCACACCGAATTCTTGGGTTAATCAACATAAGGAACCGAGAGTAGACACCCATGCCCTAGGACTTATGTGTTTGTCGATTTCCACAGTTTTATGCTTTCTTAAAGAACAAATTAGTAAACACCCATGCTAAATCCTTTAAGAAAGAAAAGAATTAGAGTAGACACCCATACCTAATTCGTTGCTTAGGAAAATCAATAGCTCAAGGAGTAGACACCAATGCCCTTAGGTTGACAAACATTAGATGTTCATAACATGATCAAAACATTGGCATATTGATATATTAGCTAAATATAATTAGTGGTGGATATCAAAGCCCTACCTTTTTATCATTATCAAGTTAAAACCAATCTTTGTTTATTTTACTTTTGGAATTGATTTTAAGCAAAATTTAGCAATCCTCGTGGGAATGACCCTATATTTGCACACTATGCTACTGTGTTGACCTTGTGCACTTGCGGGTAAAACATCCAATTATTTGCCTAGTAATTTAGGTAAGTAATTGTGAACAACAAACTGTTACTACTTTCAGTTGGTGGTGACCCCCTGGATTGGGTATTGTTTGGGATGGAAATTCACCCTGCTTTCTTTCACTCAGCTCTTTTGCCATTTGCCCCATTTGTACTTCCAGTCTTTGGATAGCTTGCTTGGTCCTTTGAATGGACTGCTTGGCATTGGTTTGTTGTTGTGCAATCACAAATTGATGTAGAATACTCTCTAGGTCATTCTTCTTCGGCTCTTGAACTGGTAAGACTGCTTGTTGGGGACTCCTCTACTGTCCTTGAGGGTTTAGTGAATTCCGATTGTTACTCCATGAGAAATTGGGGTGGTTGCGCCTCCCTAGATTGTAGGTGTAGGAGTATGGATTGTTCTTGAGGGGGTAATTGTTTTATCCCACATAATTCGCCTCTTCTTGATCTGCAAATGGAGATAAAGGACACGTCTCAGTGGTGTGATCAAAATGAGAACATATAGTACATACCTGGATTGGTGTGTCTTGTTGAATACGTGAGATATTCTGAGCAAGTCATAGGTTTGGCAATCATATCCAGTTTTCTTTCCACAGCAGCCATCTGATTTGGAGATCCACCATTGAGGTTCACTTCATACATGCCTTTACTTTTTACTCCTTGCCTACCTTTAGAGAGGAATTGTTGGAATACTCACTTAGTGTTTCGAAGAGCTCCATGGCTTCCTTACTGCTCTTTTCCATAAGTGCTCCTCCACAAGCTGAATCATCCATCCCTTTGTTAGTATCATCTAACCCTTCATAAAAAATTTGTACCTGATCATCTTGAAGGATGTGATGTGGGCACTTCAGAAGTAATGCATTGAAGTGGTCCCATGCCTCGAAGAAAAGATCTCCATCTCTTTGTTGGAACATTTGGAGTTCCCTTTTAAGTTGAATTGTCTTTTGAGCTGGGAAAAACTTCTTCAGGAACTTGGTGGCTAATTCCTCCCAGGTATGGATAGAATCTGCAGGCAAAGAATTATACCACAATTTAGCATTATCTTTCAAAGAAAAAGGAAAAAAGACTAATCTGAGTCTCTTCGGAGTTAGGCCTTGGATGTGCTGCAACTTGCATAGATGAAAGAGCTCCTTAAGATGCAAGTTAGGATCCTCAATAGCTGTGCTTCTGAAGTGAGTCAATGCATTGAGTATCTGAGGAGAGATATAATAATTGCCTTCCACCTCCGGTTGATATGCTATGCATTATGGCTGATTGAGGTTCGTTGGGATGAAAGCTTGTTTCATCGGTCTTCGCACAGGGGGTGGATTTGCCTCTAGTGGTCTTGGCACTATTGGTGGGTTCTCTTGCAAATCTTCCATTGTTTCCTTAACTTCTTCCCTTCTTCTTTGTCTCTAGGTCTTTGTCGAATTGTCCACTCAATTTCGGGATTGAGTGAGATTGACAACCTTGCATAAGAAGAATTTTCCCTAGTGGTCACAGCAGCTTCAGTAGTACTGTGCGAAAGTCCTCTGGAATTGTGCTCAATTGCAAGTTAGTGAGTGCCCTCGATTGCACTCGGCTGCCGCTCAATCATAATAACAGAATGCTGATGCCGCAAAACTAAAACAAAACAGGAAACAAAAAAATTAAAAAAAATTAAAAATATTTTTGATTTTTGGTAAAAACGAAATTAAAAATTAAAAATTAAAATAACACAACTAAAGGAAAATAATTCTAAACAAAATTTGCCACAATCCCCGGCAACGGCGCCAAAAACTTGTTGTGCAAATATCTACCAAAATTAATATGCAAATAATTGTACGTTTTACCCGCAAGTGCATAAGGTCAACATAGTAGTATATGATGTAAGTACGGGATCATTCCCACGAAAATTGCTAAATTTTGCTTAAAATAAATTCCAAAAGTAAAACAAAACAAAGGTTACTTTTGAGTTGATAATAATAAGAAGGTTGGGCTTTGATATCCACCACTAATTATATTTAGATAATATAACAATATGCCAATGTTTTGATCATGTTATGTATATCTAATGTTTGTCAACCTAAGGGCATTGGTGTATACTCCTTCAGCTATAGATTTTCCTAAGCAACGTGTTAGGCATGGGTGTATACTCTAACTCTTATCTTTCTTCAAGGATTTAGCATGGGTGTATACTAAGTTGTTCTTTAAGAAAGCATGATTCTGTGGAAATCGACAAACACATGAGGCCTAGGGCATGGGTGTATACTCCTGGATCCCCATGTTGATTAACCCAAGAATCCGGTGTGAATTTCTTTTGTTACTTTTATTAAACCCAGGACTTGGTCATCCAAATTTGTTTAACTAACTAGTCCATTCCACATGCATATGTTGATCAGGCACACACATATGAGGAATTCATGAAAGCAGGCATTAATCAAGTTAAATATCACAACATGATCATATCAAAGGTGCCAATATTGAATATTAACTAAAAATAACTAGTGCTTCAATCTAGCCCTACTAAATAAATTAGTTACACATAAGTTTGATGTTAAACATCTTCATAAAATAAAAAGAAAGGAAAAAAATAAACCCGAAACTTGAACTTGAAGAGCACCAATTCTTCTCCTTGGAAATTATGTCTACTCTAGAGGTTTAAGGCTCTATTTATAAGCCTTAGGAGTACTCTAGAAACTCTAAAAATCATAGGGTTTGAGCCCTAGTTCGAACAAAATTACAAAACCCTAGAAATTACATTTTCCATATCAAGGCTGGCAGCTCACTTGCTCATCACGCACTGGTGCGCTCGATCGCAACCCGTGTGCAATCGATCGTAGGACTGCGATCGATCCTCTTGTGCTAGGCGCTCGATCACAGGTGCCTTGCACCTTGTGGTTTGCGCCTGTAGTGCGCTCAATTGCAGCTCCCCTACAATCGATCGCACTACCAGAGCCTCCAATACTCTTCAAAATCGCTCTTTAAGTCCGAAACTTCTGAGATTGCTTTCTTTTCTTCCAAAGACCTTCAAAAACAAAGAGAACACATAAAAGAACTAAAATGGCATAAATTAACCAAGACTAAAGGATTAACACATGTAAGTTAAGGGCTAAAATATGAATATTTTGGCACTTAATAGTGGGTATTTGGCACAACAATTTTTTGCGCCATTGCCAGGGATTGTGTTAAATTATGTCTAGAAATTTTTTTCCTTTAGTTTAATTTATTTTCTTTTATTTATTTTTAATTTTGCTTTCTTTTCTATGTTTTGTTTATTTTTGTTTTATTTTGTTTGTTTTATGTTTCTATCTTTTGTTTAATTTTTATGTTCTGTTTTTCGTTTCTACAAAGTCTACAAATCTGATTTAATTTTCAGTAGTGCGATCGAGCGCAGTCTCACTGCGATCGAGTGCACTGCTGCTTGTGAGCCCTATATGCTTATGTTTTACGATGGTACACTCAAGTGCCCATTCCAGGGAGATCGAACGCAGTTGTGAGATCTAGCGCAAGTGCACTGCGATCGAGCGCCCAGCCAGATAGCAGTACTAAAGCTACTGATTTCAATTTTGCTTTTGTTTTTCATTTTTATTTTTTTTTTATTTTTTTTTTCTTTTATTTTGCCTTTTGGTTTATGTTTCTGTTTTTAAAGTCTGATAGTTTTTATTATTTAATTTTGTGGTTTTAATTTTTCTCTTTTTTTTCCACAACTTTTAGCTACCATGCAGCAGTGCGATTGAGCGCACCTCCATCTAGCAGTACTGAAGCTGTTGTATAGTCTAGTTGAAGGTGTTAAACTTAGCGTTCATGGGAGGCACCCCATAGTTTATCCTGTTATTTTTCTATTTGTTTTTCAATTTATTTTTGTCTTTAGTTTTATTTTTGTTTCCTTTTTATTTGTTTAGTGTTTTATTTTGTAGGGACAAGTGTGCTTTAGTTCAAGTTTGGGGGAGTGCTATGAGCCATGCTATTCCAAACAATTTCATCTATATCCAAGGTAAATTCTTTCCATGTTATAGACGCATTGGGGACAATGTATAATTTAAGTTTGGAGGTAATGTGTAATTTAAGTTTATGGGAGACACTTTACACACACTTTGTCCTAGTTTTATTTTATTTTTATTTTTTGTGAAAGGAAAAAAAAATTGCCCCAGTTTTATTTTATTTTTATTTTTGTTGTTAGTGAAAAGAGAAAAAAAAAATGCATAATCATGTTTGTCCTAAAAATTGTGAATTGATTTCATTACTGGGCTTAAAATTTTGAACACATGATCTGATAATTGAGTTTTTCAGTTCGGTTACTCGTAGGACAGTTGAGAATTCACATGTTTGATCTGAACTTACACAAGCACATTAGCACATTATTTGTGGGGTATGACATGAAATCTGATGTGTGTGTTTCTATGTCTTGGGTGAAACTTGATGATTTATTAGATGGATACTTTGATATATATATATATATATATATATATATATATGATCATTGATAAACTTTTCATTAAGTAACTGGATCTCTTACCTCAAAGCATTGAGTGTTCACGTCAAAATGTGAAGAATTTTGATTTGGTTAATGTCATGGTTAGGTTGGTTTCGTAGCCTTTTTTTTACTCGAGTTAGTAAGTCCTAGGGGTGTCTCTACACCTAATGCCCTAAAACCATCTGGTTTGGGAGTCATTGACTTAACTCTCGTTACATGGGTCAATTAGAAAGATTAAGGGAACCAAACATTGCACAACCTGATGAAGAAGAACAAGAAAAAAGAAAAAATAAATAAAAAATAAATAAAAAAGAAAAATAAAGATATGTTATTGTTGTTCATTCTAATAGGGATTTCAGTAAACTTTGAGATATTGAGAAATTGCACATTGGAAATAATTGGAAGCTTTATATTTATGTGCTAGTTTACTTTACATAGTTTTCGAACTGGTTAGTGATTAAATTTCAAAATTCCAATTCATTGTGAAGATGGAATTTGTCCTTTGAAGCTTGCTAATGAATGAAAATCATAGTTTTGAGTGATATATTAATTTTTTTAATAACATGAACTCTTGCATGATGTTTGTGGGAAACATTCCCGGAAAAACCTTCACGAGAATTCATTCGTCCTTAGAGGTTTAAAAAGCTTGTCGCATATGCTAAATACAATTGTACATCCCACAAAAGAAGGATTTATCTTTTTGTTTCCTGTTTTTCATGTAGTTTCTTATTGCTAAGGGACTAGCAATATGTAAGTTTGGGGGTGTGATAAGTGCTAAAATACATGTATTTTAGCCCCTTAATTTATATTTGTTAATTTCTTATTTTGTTAGTTTGTGCAATTTTATTTCCTTTTTGTATTTTCTTTGTTTTATAGGTCATGGAAGAAAAAAAGCGTTTCCGGAAAAGTTCCAAACTTAAAGGGCAAATTGGGAAGACCTATAAGATATGGTTAAGCTTAACCAATCATAATAGATGACCTATATGATGTGGTTAAGTTTAATCAAATAAAAGAAATGATTAAATCGGAATTTCTCAAATTGGAGTCAACATCGGATTGGATTCAAATTTGTATTCTGCATATGTCTCGGTATTTTGACCATAACTTTTAGCTCAAATATTCAATTGAGCTGATTCAAGTGGCATTGGAAACCTAACTCAAAATTATACAAATCATTGTGAAATAGTATTTTCCTAAATCTGACTTTCGCTATGCCAAAAGCACCCTGAAATATAGGAACGCAATTCTGGACGAATCCTATTCCGATTTGGACTTAGGTTTTCTTTATCGTAATTGGACTAGGACTTAAATATCCGAATTTCCTAGGATTACTAGGGCTTCTAGGACTCTCTTAAGGCCTATAAATATACCTCTTAGCTTTTAGGAAAAAGTGTGGAGAAAGAGGCACAAGCTCTGGAATGGAACTGAAGGCTAGATCAAGAAGAGTTTGACCTTTTCTTCTCATCTACCTTTTATTTTGTTATGTAGCTTATATTTTAATTGGGGCTAGATTGAAGCCCTAATCATGTCTTTTTAGGATTGCAATATTGGCGCCTTTGCTACAATTATATTTTGGTATATTTAACTTGATTAATTCTTGTTATCTTGAATTCCTCATATGTGTATGTCTAATCAACATATGCATGTGGTATAGACTAGTTAATTAAATCAATTTGGATGACCGAATCCTGGGTTTAATAAGATTAACAAAAGAAATCTACTACGAGTTCTTGGGTTAACCAACATGGGGAACCGGGAGTATACACCCATGCCCTAGGCCTCATGTGTTTGTCGATTTCTATAAATTTGTGCTTTCTTAAAGAACAACTTACTATACACCCATGCTAAATCTTTTAAGAAAGAAAAGAATTAGAGTATACACTGATGTGGTATTTTTGTGACCAAAAATATCAATTATAAAAATAACCACTCGCAATAGGACGAATCTTTGTAGGATACGACTATAGAGAGGGTGTCGAACCTCAGGGACTGTAGGAGTTTAATTATCAAAATTAAAATATCAAAGTTAACTTAATTTAAAAGAGAGTGATTTGTTTGTGTGAATTTAAAGTGCATAAAATAAACGGAAATAAAGGAAGTAAATATATGAGAGAGAGAGTAGGGTATTGATTTCACCACTATCCGCACATCAATGGTTAACCCTATTTAATTTTAGCAATTCTTTCTATGCATGTTATAATTTAAACAAGAAAACATATGAAAATAAATTCATGCAATCAACGGAATAGCATAACCCATCTTTGGTTGGCACGGATTGTCTACCTAAATTACACTAAACTAGGGTGTAGTACGATCCGTCTTTCCTAGGTATGGTCTATCTAACCCTATTGATTACATGCCAATTAAGAACTATTGTATAACCATCATTCTTATAATCACATAAAATAAGAATGATTTGAGGTCAATAATAGTAAAATAATTTCTAAGACAAGATAAGAATTTTACTATTATTGAATTTGAATTAAAAACAATTGCATTTGATATGAAGAACAGAAATCAATTGTAGCAATCCTCAAAGTTATACAATCAACATGCATAAATTGAAAAACTAGAAATTAAATACAATCAAACCATTGTGCTTGGAAAGGGTTACATCAATACCCCACAATTGGGTTTAGCCGCTCATGATCTTCTAAGCTTCACAGACAATTTACTGAAATTTTAACTCTAGAAAGCGGTGTGTCTGTTTACAATGTTTAGAGCCCTATTTATAGGGATTAGGAAAGCCCTAAAAACCCTAGAAATCCTCAAAAAACCGGAAGTCAGTCTCCCAGTCCAATTAGGAGACTAAAAACCAAATCCACGCTGGAAAAGGATTACTGTCGTGCAGTGCACTCCCGAGTGCGCTTGATCCGAGGTTTTGTGCGCTCGAGCTTAACTATTGTGCGCACGAGCGCATGCATGCACTCGATCCCTAGCCGCAAACGCTCGAGCGTAGGTGCGCTTGATCCTAGGAGTGCTGCGCTCGATCCTAAATCCAGAATGCTCAACCTTTTGCCCTTTTAAGCCCAATTTTCCATAGTTTCTCAAATAAGACCTGAAACAGAAAAACAAAACAAAATCAAACAAATAACAATGCTAAGGAATTAACATATGTAAATTAAGGGGCTTGAATGTGCAACATTCGGCGCTTATCACACCCCCCAACTTACATATTGCTAGTCCCTTAGCAATATAAAACAGAAAATAAAGTGAAAACTAAAAAAATAAATCCAGCTTTCGTGGGATGTACGGTTGCATTTAGCGTATGCAACATGCCTTTTAAACCCCTATGAGTTCCCTAGAGGACGAGTGAAGTCTCGTGAGGGTTTTCCAGGAATGAAACCCACAAACATTTTGTAACCATGTAGTTCCCAAGAATGCAATATCATGACCATCATGGTTCTCAGTCATTAACAGGCTTAATAAAACAAACACTATCTTCACAATTTCAGGAAATTACAACTTAGCTTCAATCATGACAATTATGAGATATTGCAAGATTCAACTAGTGTATGTAAACTCAACACATAGTCATGGGATTTCAAAACTAATCTCAATCATGCATGGATCAATACTCAAAATTCGTTTGACTCCCCATCGGATAAAACAACCAAGGCAAAAATTTCCTCTTTTTTTTTTTTTTTTTTTTTTTAATCACTTAGCTCCGTTAAGCTTTCTGATTGACCCATGTATTGAGCATTAGGTCAATGACTCCTAAACCAGATGGTTTTTGAGCATTAGGTGTAAAGACACCCCTAAGGACTTACTAACTCAAGTCAAAAAGGCTACAAAGCTAAGTTACTTTTTTTTTTTTTTTAATCAAACCAAACTTCTCACTTTTTGACGCGAACACTCACTGCTTAATGAGGCAAGATATCCGGTTACTTGGTGGAAGTTTAAAAATGACCTCTCTTTTTTTTCTTTTTTCTTTTTTTTTTTGAATTTATGCCAAGGTCATTTTCCCAATAAGTTGCCCAACTACACTCCGAATATTAAAACCAGACACTATTGATTCTAGATTTTATGCCCCATAGACTACATGCTAGTGTGCTTGTGAAAATCAAATTGAAGAAGTAATATTTCATACTGCCAATGAGAGTAACACAATTTTAATTCCTTAATCAAGTGATCATGTGTTGGTCATATTAAGCCCATCAATGAATTTCAAATCACAACAGGAAAATCAATTGCATGCTCAGAACTAACATGTATGCCCACACCCCCCAACTTAAAATGCACAATGTCCTCAGTGTGTGGAAAAAAATAGTAAAGCAGGGCAAGGAATAAAAGTACCTAACCTACCATTACTGTGCAGAAGAAGATGCCCCTGAATTAGGTGGTAGCCGTGCTAAAATGGCG
>NC_081550.1:12270227-12310708 GCF_901000735.1 Corylus avellana
GGGGAGAAATGGGGGAAAGAAGAGGGGGTCGTGACCTAAAAAGGTCACATGAGACCTCTGAACGAGTGCGCTCGATCGCACTTGCGCAGAGTTGGGAATGGATGGGCGGGGGTAAGCTCGAGCACTCCTGAAGGTGCGCTCGAGCATACTCGTGCAAGTGTGTGTCAGAGTGGAGCTACTGCGCTCGATCCCACTCATGGTGGACCCGAGCACAGGCTCATGGTCTAGGATCGAGCGCACAGTGGGTGCACTCGAGCCTAGGGTGCCAGTGCCTCAATCACTAAAGTAGACGGGATCCGTCAATTCAATGAATTCCACGTCTGTACTTGGCTCAAAGTTCTGGATGTAGGGCTTCAACCTTTGACCGTTGACCTTGAACAGAGTGCCATTCTTTGGGTTCTACAATTCGACGGTGCCATGGGGCTACACCGAGGTGACTATGAAGGGGCCGTCCCATCTAGAGCGGAGCTTCCTAGGGAAAAGCCGGAGTTTGGAATTGAAGAGCCATACTTTCTGGTCCGGTACAAATGTCTTGGGCAAGATATGTTTGTCATGAAAAGCCTTAGTCCGCTCCTTATAAAGGCAAGCATTATCATATGCATCTCGCCGCAACTCGGCCAACTCTGTCAACTGAAGTTTCCGGTGGGAACCGGCAGCTTACATGTCGAAATTGAACTGCGTGATTGCCCAGAGAGCCTTGTGTTCTAATTCCAAAGGGAGGTGACACGTCTTGCCATATACCAGCCTATAGGGAGACATTCCATTGGGGGTTTTGTAAGCTGTGCGATAGGCCATAATGCATCATTGAGGTGCAAGGACCAATCCTTTTGGTCTGGCCGAACCGTCTTCTCCAGAATGTGCTTAATCTCCCGGTTAGAAACTTCCACTTGGCCACTTGTTTGAGTATGGTAGGGAGTGGCTACCTTGCATGTGACAGAGTACTTGAGAAGCAAGGCTTTGAAAAACCGGTTGCAAAAGTGTCTACCTCCATCACTAATGATGGCCCGAGGAGTACCAAATCTGCTAAAAATGTTGGCTTGGAGGAACTTCACTACAACCTTGTGATCATTGGTCTTTGTGGCAATGGCTTCTACCCACTTAGAGACATAATCCACTCTTACCAAAATGTACTCATATCCACAAGATGATGGGAATGGTCCCATGAAATCGATACCCCAGACATCAAAAATCTCGACAATGAGGATGGGGTTCAATGGCATCATCTCCCTCCGAGACATAGCTCCTAGGCGTTGACATCTCTCACATGCTCGGCAGAATTCATGGGCATCTTTGAACAAGGTGGGCCATGTGAATCCGCATTGTAGAACCTTGGCTGCTGTCTTCTTGGCACTAAAATGTCCTCCACAAGCTAGAGAGTGACAGAATGTGAGAATATTGCAAAATTCATTCTCAAGGACACAGCGTCGGATGATCTGATCAGCACAATACTTGAACAACTCCAGATCTTCCCAAAAATAGAATCGAACTTGCTTGAAGAAGCGGTCCTTATCTTGCTTATAACAATGAGAAGGAATCCGTCTATGGCTAGATAATTGACAATATCGGCATAACATGGCGGATTTCGCAGAGTGATTTCAAATAATTGCTCATCTGGGAAAGAGTCATGAACAGGAAACGGCTGGGGTGTCTCCAATAAAAGTCATGACAGATGGTCGACAACAACATTCTCAATGCCCTTCTTGTCCCGAATCTCAATATCAAATTCTTGCAAAAGGAGTACCCAGCGGATCAATCGTGGCTTCGCTTGGCCAGCAAATGTCGCAGAGCAGCATGATCAGAAAAAATGATAACCTTTGATCCCAGAAGATATGAGCGGAATTTACCTAGAGCAAAGACCACAGCTAGCAATTCTTTCTTGGTGGTTGTGTAATTGACTTGAGCATCCATGAGAGTCTTGGTAGCATAATAAATGACATGAGGAAGCTTGCCTACCCGTTGTCCCAAAACTGCACCCACAGCATAGTTAGACGCATCACACATGATTTCAAAGGGCAAAGACCAATCAAGAGGCTGCAAGATGGGGGCAGAAAATAACAAAGACCGGAGCTTCTGGAATGCCTCGTGACATGCTTCATCAAAGTGAAAAGGGGCATCCTTGGTAAGCAAGTTACATAGGGGCCTTGAAATTTTACTGAAGTCCTTAATGAAGCGGTGGTAGAAGCCGACATGCCTTAGGAATGAACGGATCTGCTTTACTGAAGTGGGCGGTGGTAAATTTTCAATGAGCTCAACTTTGGCCCGGTCCACCTCAATACCTCTCTTGGACACTATATGGCCCAAAACTATACCTTCCTGCACCATGAAGTGGCTCTTCTCCCAACTTAAAATCAGATTAATTTCTTTGCAACGTTGAAGCACAAGTGAAAGATTATGGAGATATTTATCAAAAGAGGATCCAAAAACAGAGAAATCATCCATAAATACCTCCAAAACTTTCTCTACCATGTCAGAGAAGATAGACATCATGCATCTCTAGAATGTGGCAGGGGCATTGCATAAGCCGAAGGGCATGCGTCGGTAAGCAAAGGTGCCGAATGGATAGGTGAATGTCGTCTTCTCTTGATCTTGGGGATCAACTGCAACACGATTATACCTAGAATAGCCATCTAGGAAGCAATAGTAGCTTTGGCCAGCAAAATGCTCCAAAATTTGATCAATGAATGGGAGCGGGAAGTGGTCCTTCCGAGTATGGGAATTGAGCTTTCGGTAGTCAATGCAAACATGCCATCCCATGGTTGTATGCTACGGAACCAACTCTCCAGCAGAATTCTCAATGACGGTGATGCCGGATTTCTTTGGAACCACTTGAGTGGGCTCACCCATTTGCTATCTGAGATAGGGTAGATGATGCCTACATCAAGTAACTTGACTACCTCTTTCATCATTACCTCTTTCATGTTGGGGTTCAACCGGCGCTGTGCCTCATGGGAAGGTCGAGCATCTTCTTCCAAATGAATCCGGTGCATACAGATAGAGGGGTCGATGCCTTTCAAATCTGCCACGGTCCACCCAATGGCCTCTTTGTACTTCTTTAACACTGCGAGCAGACTGTCTTCTTGGTCCTTTTGTAGGTCAGAAGCAATGATAACCGGTAGAGTGTTGTTAGACCCAAGAAATGCATACTTGAGCTTTGCTGGCAGGGGCTTCAACTCAAGCTTCGGTGGAGACAGTAGAGATGGAACCAGAGGAGTGCTCGATGTCATAGGTAGGGGCTCCTTTACTACTCTCCATAGGTGGAAATCGGCACTTGCAGCTATTTCTAGCAAATCATGGACCTCTTTGATGTACTGGTTAGTGTTGAACTCTTCAAAGTCGAAGTAATTCAGGCAGGCTTCCACTAGATCCTTTGTCAGGAGACTAGGTAGTGAATCTTCTACATATTCTTCAATACTATCCAAAAAGAAACACTCAATCTGATCAGGAGCATGCTGAAATGCAGTAAAGATATTCAATCGAACCTTCATATTGCCAAATGAGATCTCCATGACTCCAGTTCGACAATTGATACATGCATTCACTATGGCTAAGAAAGGACGCCCAAGGATGACAGGAACCAGCTTCTCAGGATTGGGCACAGGCTCGGTGTCAAGCACTATAAAGTCAACAGGGAAGAAAAACTTATCCACCTGGATGATCACATCTTCAACAATCCCTCTAGGCTTCTTAATCGAACGATTAGCTAGTTGCAGAATCACTGTGGTAGGCTTCAGCTCCCCTAAGCCGAGTTGCTGATATACTGAATATGGAAGTAAATTCACACTAGCTCCCAGATCTAAGAGTGCCTTATCAATCTCCCTTTTTCTGATGATGCATGAAATTGTAGGAGCCCTGGGATCCTTGAACTTCGGAGGAGTGTTATGCCTAATCAGTGAACTCATTTGCTCAGTCAGAAGGACTTTCTTAGGGATGTTATTTCTGGTCTTCCTCTTTTGAGTACACAAGTCTTTAAGGAACTTGGCATAGGCAGGCACTTGTGCGATAGCATCAAGAAGAGGAAGGTTAATTTTTACCTGTTTGAACATCTCCATCATTCCTTGTATTTTCTCTCCTTGTTTTCCAAAGTGGGACGGTGCCTTGAGACGTTCTGGGAAGGGAGCCCCTGGCTCATATGGAATCTCCAGAGTGGGAGCTACTGATGAAGATGCCTCATTGCTCACTTGCTTACATTTATCATTCTGCAGATTCCGTGCAACCTCCGTGTGCTCATCCTTCTTTTCCTCCACATGATTGTCAACTATTCTTCCGCTTCTCAAGGTGGTAATGGCTTGAACTTGCTGATGGTATAAAGTGCCCTCATCTACCATGTAGTGCCCCTTAGGATTTACCACCGGCTGACCCGGGAGGTTTCCTTCGTCCCTTCTATTGAGAGCGTTGGCAAGTTGTCCGACTTGAGCTTCTAGCTTGGCAATGGATTGGGAGTGTGAGTTTACTATTTCCTCCTGAGACTTGACTGTCTGCTTTATCTTGCCTGCCAGCTGACTCATTATGGAGGCCGGTAAGTGGAATAAGGTTGATAGGGCTGCCTGTTGGATTGAGCTTGATTGTGTGGCCCTGGGGCTGAGTTGCCCAAAGTTGAATTCTTCTATGAGAAATTTGGATGATTTCTCCACTCGGGGTTGTATGAATTGGAGAACGGATCATTACCCGGTCTGGAGAAAGTTGCATTAACCTGCTCATTAGCAATATCAGTATAATTTCCAGTAACAGGACAATTATTTACATGATGCATAGGACTGGAACAAAATGAACATGGTTCAGGTAGTGTGTGCATGTGAGCAGCGTTAGGAGCAAAACCAGCAATCATCCACTGGTCTAGCTTCTTGGTGATAGCCTCAACCACTTGGTCAGCCATATTTGGGGAATGGCCTGCTTCATACAAACTCTCTGCCTTGATTGCTTTAGGTACTGCTACCCTTTGTCTAGTGGAGACCTGTTGAAGAGAATTGTTACTCAAATTTTCAAACATAGCCCATGCTTCATCTTCACTTTTGAACATGAAAGTTCCCCCACATGATGCATCCACCATTTTTCTATTGGACTCAGTTAGGCCATCATAAAAATCCTGCACTAGCTGCCATTTTGGGACAGCGTGGTGTGGACATGATCTAAGCAAGCTCTGTAGCCTATACTAAGTCTCATGGAAATCTTCTCCCTCATATTGAGAGAAGGTAGTGATGGCTCTCCTAGTGTCATTGGTCATTCCTATGGGGTAATACTTCTTAAGAAATTCTTGTTGCAATCGAGCCCAAGAAGTGATAGAGTTGGGTGTTAAGGACTGGAACCAATGTTTGGCTTTTTCCTTGAGGGTGAAAGGAAAAAGACGCACCTTAGGGCATCCTCAGTGAATCCATTCATTTTAGTAGTATCACAAATTGCTTTGAAATCACTGAGGAAGTCATAAGGATTTTCAATACTAAGCCCTAGGAAAGAAGGTAAACTTCGTATAGTACTGGGCTTAATTTCATAATGGGTTGCCATAATTTCCGGCAGCCTGAGACATGTGGGAGTAGTGTAAGTGGTGGGAAGATAATGATCTTACAAAGCTACGTGGTTACCGTCTCCCCTGGTCTCAATGGAACACTCTTCTAGCAAATTAGGGTTCCTTTGGTATCTAATTTGTCTAAGAGTACGTTCAATTTCAAGGTTGCAAGAAATTAATGGAAAAGATAAAGAATGGCGACCGAGCATAAACAAAACAGAAAAGTAAAGCTCACAAACGACCCTTATATGCATTTAGGGTTCTGGAGGCAAGTTGTCACAAGTGCGCTCGATCGCACGGCAAGGTGCGCTCGAGCGTACTGCCGCAGATGGGTGCGAGCGCAGGAGGGGAAGGCTCGAGCGCTACTGGCTTGATTCCTGCTGGAGTGTGTACGTGGGCTCGATCGCACGCGACTTGCGCTCGATCGCAGTCATAGAGAAGGCAGCTTACGAACCTGTTTGCAAATTCTAAAAAATAAAAAACCAAACACAAAACAGAATTAAAATTAGCAACTTAGAACTGAAAAATAAATTATTAAGCTAAAATCAATCCTTAAAATTTGACAATAAAACCGTTAAGCAATCCCAGGCAACAGCGCCAAAAATTGATGTAGTATTTTTCTGACCAAAAATATCAATTATAAAAATAAGCATTCGCAATTGGACGAATCTTTGTAGGACACGGCTATAGAGAGGGTGTCGAACCTCGAGGACTGCAGGGGTTTAATTATCAAAATTAAAATATCAAAGTTAACTTAATTTAAAAGAGAGTGATTTGTTTGTGTGAATTTAAAGTGCATAAAATAAACGGAAATAAATGAAGTAAATATATGAGAGAGAGAGAGAGTAGGGTATTGATTTCACCACTATCCGCACATCAATGGTTAACCCTATTTAATTCTAGCAATTCTTTCTATGCATATTATAATTTAAACAAGAAAACATATGAAAATAAATTCATGCAATCAACGGAATAGCATAACCCATCTTTGGTTGGCACGGATTGTCTACCTAAATTACACTAAACTAGGGTGTAATACGATCCATCTTTCCTAGCTATGGTCTATCTAACCCTATTGAATACATGCCAATTAAGAACCATTGTATAACCATTATTCTTACAATCACATAAAATAAGAATGATTTGAGTTCAATAATAGTAAAATAATTTCTAAGACAAGATAAGAATTTTACTATTATTGAATTAGAATTAAAAAAAAAAATTGCATTTAATATGAAGAATAGAAATCAATTGTAACAATCCTCAGAGTTATAGAATCAACATGCGTAAATTAAGAAACTAGAAATTAAATACAATCAAACCATTGTGCTTGGAAAGGGTTACATTATTACCCCACAATTGGGTTTAGCCGCCCATGATCTTCTAAGCTTCACAGACAATTTACTGAAATTTTAACTCTAGAAAGCGGTGTGTCTGTTTACAATGTTTAGAGCCCTATTTATAGGGATTAGGAAAGCCCTAAAAACCCTAGAAATCCTCAAAAAACCAGAAGTCAGTCTCCCAGTCCAATTGGGAGACTGAAAACCAAATCCACACTAGAAAAGGATTGCTGCCGTGCAGTACACTCCCGAGTGTGCTCGATCTGAGGTCTTGTGTGCTCGAGTGCAGTGCACTTGAGCTTAACTATTGTGCGCACGAGCGCATGCATGTGCTCGATCCCTGGCCGCAAATGCTCGAGTGCAGGTGCGCTCAATCCCAGGAGTGCTGCGCTCGATCCTAAATCCAGAATGCTCAGCTTTTTGCCCTTTTAAGCCCAATTTTCCATGGTTTGTCAAATAAGACCTGAAACACAAAAACAAAACAAAATCAAACAAATAACAATGCTAAGGAATTAACATATGTAAATTAAGGGGCTTGAATGTGCAATATTCGGCGCTTATCATACACCCATCCCTAATTCGTTGTTTAGGAAAATCTATAGCTTAAGGAATATACGTCCATGCCTTTAGGTTGGCAAACGTTAAATATATCGGTATGATTGGCACATTGGCATATTATTATCTTAATTAGTCTGATTAGTGGTGGATATCAAAACCCTAATCTTTTTTAGTTTTAGTTTGTCTTTTATTTTATTTCTTTATTTTAATTCAATCATGACAACTGAATTTTATCTGTTTGATTAAATAGGAAATTACTTCTAAACATAATTTACCAATCCTCGTGGGAATGATCTCGTATTTGCCTGCTATACTATTGTTAGATCTTGCGCACTTGCGAGTAAAACATACCAAGTATTTGCCTATTAGTTTAGGTGGGTATTTGGCATAACAAAAACACAATGGAATGCTAAGCCCTATGATGTACAAATTTAATTGTACTCGCAAGCGCACAAGTCGTGTGCAATATAGCGTGTGTGCAAGTGCGAGGTCGATCCACAAGGATTTGTGTTGTGTAAACCAATTTCTATTTAAACCAACTCTATTTTAACCTAGTTCCGAATTTCATGATTTTTGTCGTGCAAAAATAGAACATAAACTAAAGAAAATGATGAAATAAAAAGGTAAAGAACACTAAGGTTTTATAATTCACTTCGCCAAATCTTAACTCTATATTCTCGTATTTGTTCCTACAATCGACAAACTATTATGCTCAAACTGTTGTTCGATCTTTTACAAATATCTAGTTTAAATCATTCAATGAATCCACCAATTTTTACAAATCACAACAAATATCCGATTTGAAATTAAATCATCCTATGTATTTGTTTGGTTAACAAATCACAATGGATATCCGATTTCAATTGAATGATTTGATGTATCCGAAGGATGAAAAAAATCAAATATCCAACTCCAACACATAACAATTCATCACATTCAATTAAAAGATATAAATCAACTAATTGAATTAAAATCTACAACATCCGTATTCAAAGTCAAAATTGTATAAACAAAATACGAGAATACATGAGTTTGTCAATGACGAAGCTTCATCTTCAACCTTAGTTGAAAGATTTAGCCTCTCATGATAACAAAAACAATTCATAATTCAATTGACATCATGAGAAAATAAAACTTACAATGGAAAATTGAAGAAAACGCTCTAAAAACCCAGAAAACACCAATTTTGACCAAGTACGGCGCCCCCGGCTCATCTCTGTACGTTTACTATGGAAAAGAATGATATTTATAAGCTAATTTTAGGGTTTTAGCGCTACCAGGTCAGCCGAGTGTGCTTGATCGCACTCCAGGTGTGCTCAATCGCACTCGTGCAACATGTATGTTGCTGCACAAGGCGCGAGTGCGCTCGATCACACTAAATGTGCGCTCGAGCGCACTTCCAGTCAAAATTTACCTACTCTTGTGAAATGTGAATTTGTAGATCTTTGAGTTAGCTTTCCAATGACACCAATATCACCTCAATCCAAGATATATAACTCAAGATATGGCCTTTTTAGTGGGACTCATTGAGTGCAAATCATCTCTCAATCCCAATTTGCTACCAATGCTCCATGAAATGTCTTAAGCCCCAGAATGAGTTACAAATATCACCTTAAAGCCGCATTTTTCTCTTAACAGCCTGGAAATCATTAAAACACCAAAACTAACCGAAACATCAGAAAATAATAAAGCTAAAGGCTTAGTAAATGCAAATTAAGGGGTCCAAATATGCAATATTTGGCACTCATCACCCAACTCTAAACAAGATCAATGGTATAACATGTATAAAGTTTCAAACCAACGTTTAAGGTACTCTAGAAAGCATTAAAAGAGCATAATGACTTAGAAAGAAAAGTTAAGCGCAAAGGGTTACCTCATAGAAGCTACCTTCAAGAAAATACCTCTCATTCTCAACAAAACACACAATCTCAGAAGAACACACTCACAAAAAGGGTTCTAGGAGTCTGGGGGCGAGTTTGAATGAGAAAAGGGCGAGAGTAGGGTTAGTATTTATAGAGGAGAAA
Organism: Corylus avellana; assembly: GCF_901000735.1. Classification (NCBI taxonomy): domain Eukaryota; kingdom Viridiplantae; phylum Streptophyta; class Magnoliopsida; order Fagales; family Betulaceae; genus Corylus; species Corylus avellana. Next base: position 12,279,650 of record NC_081550.1, read on the forward strand.
AGTTGGAGACGCTCACCAACTACTCTGAAAAGTAGCGGACGTTCGGTACTATAGGGGCGTATGTCTGGTACTATTTGCCCAATGGTCCAAAGGCTGTAACGTACATCCAGGTATTATCCATAGGTCAACCCAAAAGTAGAGTACGTCCAGTAGTATTGGGGCGTATGTCCGTGTACTATTTGTAGACTATGGCGTACTACTATTAGCGTACGTTCGGTGGTCCCCATGCTTACATGCGCACTAAAAACTGGAGCATACATCTAGCAACCCTAGCGTAGGTCTGGTCAAATAGTCCTAAATTCCCAAAATGCCCTTCTAGCTGTCCCTAGTGACCCCAAACCCAAATTAACCCTCTAAATAAGCTACCTAAGCTTAATTAATTTATTTGGGTCACTACATTCTCCCCTCATAAAAATTTCATCCTCAAAATTTCGTAGTTCCAAAACACAAGAAGAAACAATAACATCACCTTAATGTTCGTAGTCTTATAAGGTTCGTGCTCAGCCTCATCCTTGAAAAAATCTTATCCCTTCTGTTCTTCTCGCACTGACCTCCTTCGTCCCATATAAAGTGATCCATGTGCTCAGCTTCCACACTATTTTGACCATCGTCAAACTTGACAAACCCTAAATTCACCGAAACAAGTAGCTCCACATGGAGTCAAGCCTGTGGGTATCTTTGACATGATGCCATACTTCCTAGCTGGAAGCAAACTTATCTTAATCAACTACTCTTTGACAATCCTAATGCAACCGTTACTCACCACCGTAACAAATAGGCGTACATTCCAAGACAAAAGAAAGTAACCATACAAATAAAATCCTTGAACCTTAATGTAAAGACATGAACAACATCATACCCAGTGTTTCCTACACTGTACCAGTCCTCGTCAATCTCGACACCCAAGTCGAGTAATTCCAAATACAGTCTGGATCGGTGGGTATCTATGCCATAAACCTATAAAGGAAAACAAACACTTTCTTAGTTGACTATGCCTTTATCCAAAATAGGAATTGGGATATTGTCTAAGTATAATCTTAAGAAAAAGAGTCATACCCAATTAAGTCTTAAACAAATGTGGATAATGGTTCCACATGTCCTACTCCACTTCTCACCATGATGCTTCCTTGAAACCATGATTACGCCACAATACCTTAATGATAGGAATCGTCTTGGTGCGTAACACTTGCTTCTTCCGATCCATGATCTTCACCAGCTCCTCGGTGTACATCAATCCTTCCTGGATCTTCAAAGGTTCATACTTCACCACTAAGTCTAGATTAGCGATGTACTCCCGTAATACCGAGACATGAAAAACATCATGTGTTCCTACTAAGTCTGAGGGTAAGGCAACCCTGGATGCCAATCTCCCCTTCCTTCCCAAATCGCATCACTCCCCTTATCGATGATATCTTAAGGAAGGCATGATCTCCTACTTCGAATTTCGAAGGTCGTCTCCGGTTATCGGCGTAGCTCTTCTGCCGACTCTAGGATGCACTCATCCTTTGTCTGATCGTAAGCACTTTGTCATGAGTATCTTGAATCATTTCTGGCCCTAACGTTTGCCTCTCACTGATGTTGTCCCAATACAAGGGCGACTAACACTTATGTGTAGGTAGGTACTAACTCCAACTACCTCTAAAGTCCAACACGCAAACCCATGACATGTCCTTTAGGATTTGGTTAGTTCGCTCCAACTGATCATCCGTCTATGGGTGGAAATCGATACTAAACTCCAATTACGTCCTCTTTTTTTGTCTTTATACATCTTGGTACTTCCGGGATGTACAGTATACAGATAATGATGAGTCTTGCTCATGGTTTCCTTCCTTAGTCCTTCGTCTTCTGACACACACTCATTTGAAATGGGTGAGCTACCCATCATCCTTAAAGCAAAACCCTTCTCCCTTGGCAATTGCTTGATCTAGGCGCACCCTCATCTACCACTTCTACTTCCATCCTAGCAAATTCCATAAGCAACTAGGGTTGGGAAATTCCAAGAGTGGCAAGCTCTACCATCGACTTCCTACTCAATGTGCCAGCTACTATGTTAGCCTCACTAGGATGATAATTGATCTTGCGATCAAAATCCTTAGATTAGCTCTAGCCACCTACTTTGTCTCCACAGACAACTGTACCGAGATCTCCTTAGTCCATTCCGGTACAGAAATATTCTCTAGAATCTCCTAGCTCATATGCGACCCAAAATCATGTAATCTATGCATACCAGATCCAAAGGTACAAGATTCACCAATTGCCCTTTACCAATATACTAGAATCCAAGTTCAAAAATATCATGCATTAACATCCTTCTAATGGGAAATTAACAAAATCATGAAGCATATCATCAACACATCAATCATATTGTAACAAGCATCATGCATTAACAAAATCATGTAATCTATGCATTAAGAAAAAAAAGCGAACCCGCATGTCTTAAACAATTCTAGTGGTTACACTTATCCCTTTTCTTGCCATCATTTCCTTTCAGGTAGACCAGTACCATTCCTTTTGGCCTGGTTGTAGTTTCGAACGAAGTGTCCCATCTTGCCACATCCATAGCACAAATTCTTCCTTGATATGAATTTTCCAAAATACAGCCTGCCACACCTATGGCACCAACGACTCTATTTCTTGTTGAATCGTAGCTCTTGGGGTGTCATCCTCCTTGAGCTCCACGAGTACTCCCGACATAACTCTTCCTTGAATCAGGGCTAGGTAATAGCCTCCTCGCTTCCTAATTCCATCACTAGTGAGTTCCTCTTAGCGTACCACCATCGCCTTGCTTCTCTAGAGAACTTGTAGGCTGCGTACTTGACTCTTTCCTCCTCAGTGCACTCCATAACTTGTAGCAGTTCCTCCAAGTTCATAAGGCAATCCCTCGCCTCTCCAGAGTTTAGGTTTCCCTTAAACATTGGGAAATAATGCTCATAAAACTCCTTAAAAGAGCAACCCTTGATGCCACTTGGGATCCTCAGTAGCTATGCCTCTGAAGTGAGTCAATGCATTAAGGATTTGAGGAGAAATATAATAGCTGCTTTCCACCTCCGGTTGATATGCTATGCATGAGGGTTGATGGAGGTTTGCTGGAACGAATGCCTGCTTCATTTGCCTCCTCACCCGTGGTGGATTTGCCTTTAATGGTCTTAGTCCAATTGGATTCTCTTGCAAATCTTCCATCTCAATTTCTTCCTCTTCTTCTTTATCTCTAGGTCGTTGTTGCATTGTCTGCTCAATTTCAGGATCGAGTGGAATAATGGTTGAGGCTTGAGATCGACGACCTTGCATCAACTGAATTGCTTCTTCAGTTAGGCAGCTTCAGTGCTGCTCGTCTGGATGCTCCCTAGAATTGCGCTTGATCGTAGGTTGGTGAGTTCGATCGCAGTGCGCTCGATCTCACTTGGTTAACGATTGATCACAATCACAGAATGCCAATCCGCAACCTGAAACAGAAAACAGAAAAGTTAGGGAAAATGAAAAATCTTTTTTGATTTTTGATAACAACTAAATTTAAAATTGAAAATTAAAATAACACAGCTAAAGGAAAATAAATCTACACAAAATTTGCCGCAATCTCCTGCAACAGCGCCAAAAACTTGTTGTGCCAAATTTCTACCTAAATTAGTAGGTAAATAATGGTACGTTTTACCTGCAAGTGCACAAGGTCAACATAGTAGTATATGGTACAAGTACAAGATCATTCCCACGAGGATTGCTGAATTTTGCTTAAAAATAAATTCCTTAAGTAAAACAAAGATTGATTTTTTAGGTGATGATAATAAAAGGTAGGGCTTTGATATCTACCACTAATTATATTCAGTTAATATAATAATATGCCAATGCTTTGATCATGTTATGCATATCTTATGTTTGTCAACCTAAGGGCATGGCATATACTCCTTAAGCTATAGATCTCCCTAAGCAACGAGTTAGGCATGACGTATACTCTAACTCTTTTCTTTTCTAAGGGATTTAGCATGGTGTATATTAAGTTGTTCCTTAGGAAAGCATATACTCTATGGAAATCGACAAACACATGAGGCATAGGGCATGGGCGTATACTCCCGATTCCCCATGTTGATTAACCCAAGAATCGCGGGTTTATTAAACCCAAGACTCAACCATCCAAATTGATTTAACTAACTAGTCTATACCACATGCATATGTTGATCAGACACACACATATGAGGAATTCATGCAAGCTGGTATTAATCCAGTTAAATAGCACAACAAGATCATTACAAAGGCGCCAGTATTGAAATATTAACTAAACATAACTAGGGCTTCAATCTAGCCCTACTAAATAAATTAGCTACACATAAAGTTGATGTTAAACATCTTCATAAAATAGAAGAAAAGAAAGGAAAAGAATAAACTCGAAACTTGAACTTGAAGAGCTCCTATTCTCCTCCTTACAAAGCATACCTATTCTAGAGGCTTAAGGGTCTATTTATAGGGCTTAGGAGAATCCTAGAAGCCCTAGTAATCCTAAGAATTTCGGAGATTTAAGTCCTAATCCAATTAGGAAAAAGAAAACCTAAGTCCAAATCGGAATAGGAGTCGCCCAGAATTGCGTTCCTATCTTTCAGGGCGATTTTGGCATTGTAGCACTCTGAATTGGGAAAATGCTATTTCACAATGATTTGTAGCATTTTGAGTTAGCTTTCCAATTACACTTGAATCACATAAATCGGATATTTTAACTAAAAGTTATGGTCAAAATACCGAGAGGTATACAGAATCCAATTTTGCCTCCAATCCGATTTTGACTCTTACTTGAGAAATTTCGATTTACTTCTTTTCTTTATTTGATTAAACTTAACCATGATTGGTTAAGCTTAACCATATCTTCTAGGTCTTCCCAATTTGCCCTTTAATCTTGGAACTTTTCCAGAAACGATTTCTTTTCTTCCAAAAACCAAAAAAAAAAAAAAAATACAAAAATAAAGTAAAATAGCATTAATTAACTAAAACTAAAGGATTAAAACAGGTAAGTTAAGGGCTAAAAATATGAATAATTTAGCACTTAACAATCTAAGCAGTATTTGAACAGGTAAGGATCATCCTAAAAGAAGTACTTCGCCCTAGCCAAGAACTTTGATCTGTCTTACCTGGTCCATTGTGATGGCATCTAGGCAGTGACGAGGTAGTTCACAATGTCTACGAACCACGGTTCAGGAGTCTGAGAGATGTGCATAAGTTGTTCATCAAGGAACGTCTCAACAATAGGCACAACATCTTCATTGAAGTCCACAACCAGCCTGGATAAGTGGTCAGCTACCACATTCTCGGAACCCTTCTTGTCACGAATTTCAATATCGAACTCTTGCAACAATAGAATCGATTAGATGAGAAGAGATTTAGCATCTTTCTTTGATAAAAGATACTTATGAGCAACATGATCCAAGTAGACCAAGACCTTAGACCCTAGCAAGTAAGATCTAAACTAATCTAGAGCAAACACTACAGCCAACAACTCCTTTTCAATGGTGGAGTATTTGAGTTGTGCATCATTCAAGGTCTTGTGGGCATGGTATATGACATGCAGAAGCTTCTTCACTCTCTGCCCCAAAATGGCTCCCACAGCATAATTGGAGGCATCACACATTATCTCGAACGGCACTCCCCAATTAGGTGGCTGAATGATTGGTGTAGAAGTTAAGGTCTTCTTTAGAATCTCAAAGGCTGTTTGGCACTTGTCATTAAAATGAAAAGGAACATCTTTTGCCAACAAGTTACATACAGGTCTTGCTATCTTGCTGAAGTCCTTGATGAATCTTCTGTAGAATCCAGCATGTCCTAGAAATGACCGAATCTCTTTTACTGTCCGCGGGGGCGGAAGGTTGGAGATCAGGTGAACCTTAGCCTTGTCAACCTCGATACCTTTGTGGGAAATTACATGCCCCAAAACAATGCCTTGTTTCACCATGAAGTGGCATTTATCCCAATTCAAGATCAGATTCTTCTCCTTACACCATACCAACACCAAGGTGAGATGATGCAGACACTCCCCAAATGACGAATCAAAGACTGAGAAATCGTCCACGAATATCTCTAGGTGACGTTCAACCATATCTGAAAAGATGCTGATCATACACCGCTGAAAAGTAGCAAGTGCATTACACAACCCAAATGGCATATGGCGATAGGCAAACGTACCAAAAAGACAAGTGACAGTAATCTTCTCTTGGTCTTCAGGGTCCAGCAGAATTTGGTCATAGCCGGAGTAGCCATCAAGGATGCAGTAGTAATTATGTCCAACCAATCTCTCCAACATCTGATCAATGAAAGGTAGAGGAAACTAGTCTTTTCTTGTCACAGCATTAAGTTTCCTGTAGTCGTTGCACACTCTCCATCCTGACTGAACATGAGTTGGGACCAACTCATCATCCTTGTTCTTGATCACCATAATCCCTGCCTTCTTCGGCACAACATGAATGGGGCTCACCCATTTGCTGTCAAAGATCGGGTATATGATTCCCGCATCCAGAAGTTTAATCACCTCGGCTCGTACTACCTCTTGCATGGGCAGATTCAACCATCTCTATGGCTCACGAGAGGTTTTAGCATTTTCTTCTAGGTGAATCTTGTGCATCACCACTGTAAGGCTGATTCCCTTTATGTCTTCAATTGACAACCCTATGGCTTATTTATGCTCTCTCAAGACAGCTAGCAGCTTCTATTCTTGATTGTTATCTAGATCGATAACAATGATCACTGGCAGAGATTTCATAGGATCCAGATACTTGTACTTTAGGGGGTCTAGTAGAGGCTTTAACTCCCGCTTCACAAGCTCAACTGCTAATGGAGATGGATCAGGGGATGATGTCTCAATGATTTCTTCAGTCTCACTCTCTATCTCAGAAGTTGAGTCCAACAAGACATCAGCTTGTTCCAATAGTGTATCCAGGTCCAAGTCACCTCCTCACATATGTGGGGAGGCATTCTGACACCTCATGGACCGTGTTCTTTATGCCACGACCCTTATCACCATGTTAGAGAATGTCCTTCAATAAGACAAATTCCTAACAAAATTTTTGGGCATAAGAACACATCGATCTCTAGACCAGGGAATGACAACTATTTTGATTCTTGCAACCCAACCTGGAACCAACAGTCAAATTTCCCGGGGCAAGCTGAAGCTCTTGAAAATCATGCATATTCCTCTCAATCGGATTCACCACTACAAGATCAGATGGCTGCCATAGAGAAGAAGTTGGACATGATTGTCAAGGCCATGACTGCCCAAAAAATCTCACCTCTGCAACGGGACACACCAAACTAGAAAAGCAACCCTCAACAAGCAGTCCAACCAGCTCAAGAGCCAGAGAAGGATGACCTAAAGGATCTTATACGATAATTTGTGACTTCACAACAGCAATTCACGGCTGATCAAAAACAATTCAATACAGAGATTGATCAAGCCATTCAAAGACTAGAAGTGCAAATGGGGCAATTGGCCAAGGAGCTGAGTACATTCCACATCAATAGGCCTTACCAATACCAAGAAGAAGAATGTCAAGGGCAGATGATAGAACACCCCAATGAACAATACATGGAGGAAGAGTGCACCTACTATCATGAGCAAGCCGTCACATTAAGGAGTGAAGAGGTGACTGAAAATCAAGTGGAAGAGGGGAAAGATGAGCACACTGAAATTCCACAGGAGCCACATCAGGAAAAAGAAGAGAGCACTAAGATTTTTCACCATTAGCTCTCATTCCTAAAACACCAAGAGGCCAGAGAGAAGTTTGTTAGAGCTACCACATGAGAAAATTGAAGACATCAAGATAGAGAAGAAGCTTCCTGAGTTTTCTTCCTATTTTATTCCAGTGCATGATTCCCCACCAGAGCAACTGTTTGAGAAAACTCAGAGTGGTCTTCCCCAATCTAGAAACACTCAGAAGCACTATGCAGCAGAAAAGATTCATTCCCTTTGGTGCAAGAGAAGGAAAGATTGGTGCTTCAAGTTTAAAGTGCCATAGTTTGGCTGAAGACGTTAAACTTAGCACTCATGGGAGACACCCCATGCATATCCTTTTGTTTTATTGTTTGTTTTGTTTTTGCTTGTTTGTGTTTTATTTTACTTTGGTGTTTTTGTGTTTCAAGTCTTTTCTAACTTTTTTACATTTTATTACTGCGATCGATCGTACCTTGCGTGCGATCAAGCACAGATTTCCATTTGTCATTTCATTGCATTCTGTTAGTGCAATCGAACACACCATGCGTGCGATCGAGCGCACATGGCAGCTTCCCATAGTTTTTTTTTTTATCTTGTTCTGTTCCAATTTTATTTCGTTTTAGTTTTATTCCATTTTACTTGTTTGTGTGCTTTATTATTTTTCAAGGACAAGTGTGCTTCCATTCAAATTTGGGGGTGTGCTATGAGCCATGCTTTCCAAGACTATGTCCACCATATCCCGGGTACATTCTTTCCTTTACTTAGACACATTGGGGACAATGTGTCATTTAAGTTTGGGGGTATGGGCACACATGATTGTACACACACTTTGTCCCAATTTCATGTTATTTGTTTTGTGTAATTCAAAAAAAAATCAAAAAAATCAAAAATCAAAAAAAAAAAAAAAAAATCAAAAAGAAAAAAAATATATGCATGATCATGTTCGTCTTAAAATTTTGGTTGATCTTAAAAAAATTGTGATTTGATTTCATTGGTGAGCTTAAAATTTTGAACACATGATCTAATAATTGAGTTTTTCAATTTGGTTACTTGCTTAGGATAGTTGAGAATTCACATGTTTGATTTGATCTTACACAAGCACATTAGTACATAATTTGTGAGGTATGACATGAAGTCTGATGTGTGTGTTTCTATGTCTTAAGTGAAACTGGATGATTTATTAGATGGATACCTTGGCATTTATATATGTGAAAAAAAAAGAGAGAAAAAGAGAAAAAAAAAAATGATCATTGATAAGCTTTTCACTGAGTAACTGGACCTCTTGTCTCAAAGCATTGAGTGTTCACGTCAAAAGGTGAAGAATTTTGATTTGGTTAATGTCAGGGTTAGTTTGGTTTCGTAGCCTTTTTGACTCGAGTTAGTAAGTCCTAGGGGTGTCTCTACACCTAATGCCCTAAAACCATCTGGTTTGGGAGTCATTGACTTAACACTCGTTACATGGGTCAATTAGAAAGCTTAAGGGAATCAAGCATTGCACAACCTGACGAAGAAAAAAAAAAAAAAGAGACAAATATGCCATTGTTGTTCATTCTAATAAAGATTTCAGTGAACTTTGAGATACTGAGACATGGCACATTAGAATAATTGGAAGCTTCATATTTATGTGCTAGTTCACTTTACCCTGTTTTCAAACTTGTTATGTCTTAGCATGTCTTTTGTAAGTAATTAAATTTTAAAATTCCAATTCATTGTGAAGATGGAGTTTATCTTTTTAAGCTTGCTAATGAATGAGAATCACGGTTTTGAGTGATACCTTAATTTTCGGATAGCATAAACTCTTGCATGATGTTTGTGGGTAACATTTCTGGAAAACCCTCACGAGACTTCACTCGTCAACTAGGGAATTCCTAGGGGTTTAAAAGGCTTGTTACATACGCTAAATGCAATCGTACATCCCACAAAAGATGGATTTGTCTTTTGTTTTCTGTTTTTTCCATTTTTGTTTTTAGTTTTGTATTGCTAAGGGAATAGCAATATGTAAGTTTGGGGGTGTGATAAGTGCTAAAATATTCATATTTTCAGCCCTTATCTTACATGTTTTAATCCTTTGGTTGTAGTTAATTAGGCCATTTTAATTCCTTTTTGTATTTTTAATGTTTTTACAGGCTTTTGGAAGAAAGTAAAGTAAAACTGGGTGATTTAGGCTAAAAAAGAGAAGATGGAAAAATTGGAGCTCCCTGGTATTGCGATCAATCGCAGGGTACCTACGATCGAGTGCAATACCAGAGAAGATACTGCACAAGCTAGGCCAGGAGCAATCGAGCGCAGGCCAAAAGAAGGATCGATCGAAGACCTGCGATTGAGCGCACACGGGCTGCGATCGAGCGCACCCATGCGCAGGAGGCATCCAAAGTAGCGGCTATAATGTCCCTATTTCCATATTAGGGTTTTTCAAACTCCAAATTGTAATAGGATTGAAACCCTACGAAATCCCTAGGGTTTACTACTTTTCCAAGGACTTCTAAAGCCTATAAATAGACTCCTAAGCCTTTAGAATAGATAGGCTTGGAGAAGGGAGAAGAATAGGAGCTCTCAAGTCAAGTCTCGGGTTTATTCTTTCCTTTCTTTTCTTTTATTTTATGAAGATGTTTAACATCAACTCTATGTGTAGCTAATTTACTTAGTAGGGCTAGATTGAAGCCCTAGTTATGTTAAATTAATATTTCAATATTGGCGCCTTGTGATGATCATGCTGTGCTATTTAACTTGATTAATGTCTGCTTGCATGAATTCCTCATATGTGTATGCTTGATAAGTGCCAAATATTGCATATTTGGACCCCTTTATTTACATTAGTTAATCCTTTAGTTGTGTCGTTATTTAATATTTTGTGTTAGTTTTGTGTTTTTAGTATTTTGTAGGTCGTTGAAGAAAAACTACAGCTTTAAAGGGAAAAATGCGAAGTTTGGAAGAAAGCATACTTTTAGAAGACCCAGATGATGTGGTTAAGTCTAACCAAATCCAAGAAATAGGTTAAACCATATTAAATTGGATAAAAGATCAGATTGGATTAGATTTCGGATCGGATTCAAATACAGATTCTGTATATGTCTCAGTATTTTGATCATAACTCTTTGTTCAAATATCGGATTGACGTGATTCAAACGGTATTGGAAAGATAACTTAAAATACTACAATTTGTTGTGAAATAGGATTTTCCTAATTCGTACAGCTACTATGTCAAAATCGCCCCGCAATTAAGAGACATAAATTTGGACGAATCCTATTCCGATTTCGGACTTCTATTTTGACTGGGAGACAGACCTCTGAATTATCTAGGTTTACTTGGGCTTCTAGGACTTCCCTATGCCTATAAATAGACTTCTTTGCATTCAAGAAAGGATACACAATCCCAGAGAGCAAAATTCTTTTGTTTAGTTTTTCTTTAGGTTTAGGTTGAGGTTTAGATTTTATTTTTATGTGGAGCTAAATTTCCAACTAAGGTTAGGGATGAAGCCTCATCGATGAAGAACAACATCACTTTTATGTAAGTCTTTATTTATCCGATTTTATTGAGTTTTATATTTCAATTGTTTTACTTCTAATCAATTGTATGGAGTGATTCTTGGATATCTCTTGTGATTCAAGGATACATGTGATGATTTGAGATAATTTCATATGATTGATTGCTTGGCTTTTAACTCATAAAAATTGGATATCCCTTGTGATTTGTTCTACGGATACATCTGGTGTTTCAATTGAATTTGGATTCCTTTTGTGATTTGGTCAATGAATGGATACATGGGATGGTTTTGATTAATTCTTTGAAGCATAGTAAAACATATCTATGATTTAATTTGTGAGAACTTCGGATTAATATTGATGAACATAAAGTATGTTGTTATGATTTTGTAAGTGTGAATTCCCAAACCTTAGTACCTTTATCCTTAGATTTACTTATTTTATTTAGTTTATGTTTATCCTTTAATTTTCAAAACTCAAAAATCAAAACCCTTTTGGAACTAGATTAGGATTTAATTAGTTTAGATATAAATTGCTCTTTCAAAAAATACAATTCTCTGTGGAATCGACCTCGCACTTGCAATCCATTAAACTACAATTGATTCATGCACTTGCGAGTTAAATAAATTTGCACAACAATGCCTGATCAACATGTGCATGTGGTATGGGCTTGTTAGTTAGATCAATTTGGATGACCGAGTCCTGGGTTTAACTTAAGTAACAAAAGAATCCACACCGCGATTCTTGGGTTAATCAACATGGAGAACCGGCAGTATACACCCATGCCCTAGGCCTCGTGTGTTTGTCGATTTCCATAAAACATATGCGTTTCTAAAGAACAATTTAGTATTTACCATGCTAAATCCTTTAGGAAAAAAAAGAGTTAGAGTATACACCCATGCCTAACTCGTTGCTTAGGGAAATCAATGGCTTATGGAGTATATACCCATGCCCTTAGGTTGGCAAACATTAAATATGCATAACTTGATCAAAGCATTGGCATATTGATATATTAGTTTAATATAATTAGTGGTGGATATCAAAGCCCTACCCTTTGTTATCATCACTTCAACAATCAATTTTTATTTTGCTTTCTCTTAAGGAATCTATTTTTAAACATAAATTCAACAATCCTTGTGTGAATGATCCTGTACTTGCACCTTATACTACCATGTTGACCTTATGCACTTGCAGGTAAAATGTACATTTATTTACCTATTAATTTAGGTAGATTTTTGCACAACAAATTACATCCCCAAGAAAGTCCTTCTAGCTGAGCAAGTGAGTTCCCTGATTAAGCACAACACTCCTCCAAAGTTCAAGGACCCCGAGGCTTCTACAATTTCATGCATCATCGGACAAAGGGAAATTGATAAGGCACTCCTAGATTTGGGAGCTGGTGTGAATTTACTTCCATATTTAGTATATCAGCAGCTCGGCCTAAGGGAGTTGAAGCCCACCACAGTGATTCTGCAACTAGCTGATGGATCTATTAAGAAGCCTAGAGGGATTGTAGAAGATGTGATCATCTAGGTGGATAAATTTTTCTTCCTAGTCGACTTTATAGTGCTTGACACCGAGCTTGTACCCAATCCTGATAAGCTAGTTCCTGCCACAGCTAATGCATGCATCAATAGTCGAACTGGAGTCATGGAGATCTCATTTGGCAATATGAAGGTTAGGTTGAATATCTTTATTGCATTTCAGCATGCACCTGATCAAAATGAGTGTTTCTTTTTGGACAGCATTGAAGAATATATAGAAGATTCACTACCTAGTCTCTTGACCAAGGATCCAGTGGAAGCTTGCTTGAATTACTTCCACTTTGAAGAGTTCAACACCGACCAGTACATTAAAGAGGTCTATGATTTGCTAGAAACAGCAGCAAGTGCAGACTTCCATCCATGGAGAGTAGTAAAGGAGCCCTTACCTATGACATCAAGCACTCCTCCTGTTCCTTCTCTAGTGTCTCCACCAAAACTTGAGTTGAAGCCCCTGCCAACAAAGCTCAAGTATGCATTTCTTGGATCTAACAACACTTTGCCGGTCATCATTGCTTCCGACCTTCAAAAGGACCAAGAGGATAGTTTGCTATCAGTGTTAAAGGAGCATAAAGAGGCCATTGGAAGGACCGTGGCAAATTTGAAAGGCATCAACCCCTCTATCTGTATGCACTGGATCCACTTGGAAGAAGATGCTCGACCTTCCCGTGAGGCACAGCGCCGGCTGAATCCTAACATGAAAGAGGTAGTGATGAATGAGGTAGTCAAGTTACTTGATGCATGCATCATCTACCCTATCTTAGATAGCAAATGGGTAAGCCCCACTCAAGTGGTTCCAAAGAAATCCGGCACTATTGTGCCAAATACTACTTAAATTAATAGATAATATTTAGTACGTTTTAACTCGCAAGTGCACAAGATCAAAACAATAATATAGTAGGCAAATATGAGATCATTCCCACGAGCATTGGTAAATTATGTTTAGAAGTAGATTCCTATTTAATCAAAAGATAAAATTCAATTGTCACGATTGAATTCAATAAAATAAAAGATAAACAAAAACTAAAAATGATTAGGGTTTTGATATCCACCACTAATTATATTCAACTAATATAACAATATGCCAATGCTTTGATCATGTTATGCATATCTAATGTCTGCCAACCTAAGGGCATGGATGTATACTTCTTAAGCTATAGATTTTCCTAAGCAACGAGTTAGGCATGGTTGTATACTCTAACTGTTTTATTTCCTAAAGGATTTAGCATGATATATACTAAGTTGTTCTTTAGAAAAGCATATGTTCTATGAAAATCGACAAACACACGAGGCCTAGGGCATGGGTGTATACTCCCGGTTCCCCATGTTGATTAACTCAAGAATCGCGGTGTGGATTCTTTTGTTACTTAAGTTAAACCCAGGACTCGGTCATCCAAATTGATCTAACTAACAAGTCCATACCACATGCACATGTTGATCAGGTATATACATATGAAGAATTCATGCAAGCAGGTATTAATCAAGTTAAATAGCACAACATGATCATCACAAGGTGCCAATATTAAAATATTAATTTAACATAACTAGGGCATCAATCTAGCCCTAAATAAAATATAAACTACATAATAAAGATAAAAAGGGTGGAAGAGAAGAAAAACCCAAACTCCTTTTGATATAGCCTTCAATTCCTTTCCAGAGCTTGTGCCTTTTCCTCCACACTTATGCCTAGAACCTAAGAGGTTTATTTATAGGCTTTAGAAGTCATTGTTACACTAGTAAACCTAGAAAATTCGGAGTTTTAAGTCCAAGTCCAATTAGGATAAAGAAAACCTAAGTCCAAATCGGAATAGGATTCGCCCAGAATTGTGGTCCTGACTTGCGGCGTGATTTTGGCCTTGCGGCACTCTGAATTGGGAAAATGCTATTTCACAATGATTTGTATCCCTTTCAGATAGCTTGCCAATGCCGCTTGAATTATCTCAATCGGATATATGAGCTGAACGTTATGATCAAAATACCGAGACATGTTCAGAATCCAATTTTTCATCCAATCCGATTTGACTTCAATGTGAGAAATTCCGAATTGATCCTTTCCTCTATTTGATTAAAGGGAAAAATGCAGTTTACCCCCCTGAAGTTTCAGGAGTTTTTCAATTTTAACCCCAAAGTTTAAAAATTGGCAATCTACCCCCCTGAAGTTTCAAAAATTGGCAATTTAAACCTTCCGTTTAATTTTTCTGTTAAATTGGACGGAAATTTAAAAAAAAAAAAAACCTGAGGGCAATGATGTAATTTCATAGATTTCCGTCCATTTTGAAGGAAAAATTAAATGGAAGGTTTAAATTGCCAATTTTTGAAACTTCAGGAGGATAGATTGCCAATTTTTGAACTTCGGGGTTAAAATTGAAAAACTCCTGAAACTTCAGGGGGGTAAACTACATTTTCCCCTTGATTAAACTTAACCATGATTGGCTAAGCTAAACCATATCTTCTAGGTCTTCCCAATTTGCCCTTTAAGCTTGTAATTCTTCCTAAACGCTTTCTTTTCTTCCAAAAACCTAAAAAACAAAGAAAATACGAAAAGGAAGTAAAATGGCCTAATTAACCAAAACCAAAGGATTAAAACATGCAAGTTAAGGGTTGAAAATATGAATATTTTAGCACTTATCACACCCCCAAACTTACATATTGCTAGTCCCTTAGCAATACAAAACAAAAAATGGGAATGGAAAAACAGAAAACAAAAGATAAATCCATCTTTCGTGGGATGTACGATTGCATTTAGCATATGCAACAAGCCTTTTAAACCCCTAGGAATTTCCTAGTTGACGAGTGAAGTCTCATGAAAGTTTTTCAGAAATGTTACCCGCAAACATCATGCAAGAGTTTATGCTATCCGAAAATTAAGGTATCACTCAAAACCATGATTCTCATTCATTAGCAAGCTTAAAAAGATAAACTCCATCTTCACAATGAATTGGAATTTTTAAAATTTAATTACTTACAAAAGACATGCTAAGACATCACAAATTTGAAAATAGAGTAAAGTGAACTAGCACATAAATATGAAGCTTCCAATTGTTTCTAATGTGCAATGTCTCAATATCTCAAAGTTCACTGAAATCCCTATTAGAATGAACAACAATGGCATATTTTATTTTATTTTTTTATTTTATTATTATTTTTTTTTCCTTCAGGTTGTGCAATGCTTGATTCCCTTAAGCTTTCTAATTGACCCATGTAACGAGTGTTAATTCAATGACTCTCAAACCAGATGGTTTTAGGGCATTAGGTGTAGAGACACCCCTAGGATGTAACAACCTAGATTTTAAAACTCTTATTTAAATAATATTAAATAGATTAAAAATATAATCGATAAATTAGAACAATGATATGTGGATTAATGATACTAAATAACTATTTAGTGTTAAAGGTATATTACATTGATTTTTGACCTCTTATGTATATTACTTCAATTCTAAAAATTTAGCTTCACTAATATGTTTATGGGCATAATCAAACCCAATCTAGTGAATAAATTATTTATATTGGTGTTTAGCGAAGTCATAAATTAATTTGAAGTTTTTCAGTTTTTTAGCCTAAAAAGCAGTGTCTTAATTTTCATACTGTCTAAATGAGATTAACACTGCTAAAGAAAGATACCAAGGCTAGCCACCTTTGTTGAAAGCTTAAAGTCTTCTAGTAATGATGATTATAGTAAATATCATGATTATAATGATTTAATAAGGCAAGTGGCCAAGTGGGAATGCAAATAGTTAAAGCCTAAGTTGAATTGGAAACTTTGTATAGGCCAAAAATAGACTCAAACGAACTCGGATGAAGTCGAACTAAAAATATAAAATGTTTGTCTCGGAGTCCTCTATCTACTCTCAAAATTTCATGTCAATCGGAGTAGGTTTGGACATTGAAAAATGGATCGGAATACACTGCCCTCATTTTGGACGAAAATACTATTTGGTATAGAGCATGAAATATGGACTAGGTTCATTCTTTTGGTTAAATCCATCTCAACCCTTAGATCAAAGGTTTAAAAATAAATCCTAACCATTCATTTTCTTATAAATAGAGCCTTAGCTAAATTCACTTTCACTTAAGTTTTTACAATCTTAGAACAAGTAAAATTGTTTGCTCCTCCTTTCATTTTAATTCTTAGTTCTAGTCAAATACCATATAGCCTAGATCTTTCTTGTAGTGTTCAAGTGTTTTTCTAAACTAGCTACCTAGAGAAGATTTGGTGGAGTTTTACTTCTAAGGATTTTTGGGTAAGTGTTTCTTGTATAAATATCATGATTTATTGCTTTTATTACTTGTCCTCATTTAATTGTTTAAAGACCCAATAAGCGTATAATGTAAAATAAAGTAATGGATACAAGTGAATTAATAATAAAGAGTTAGTGGACAAAATCAATTAAGGACTTATAATATTATCTATATATTATTTACTTTACAGTATTTACATTCAGTCATTTCTTTTATGTCATTTAAATTTCTGTTCATATTTCTGGCGGTAAGGACCATTTGATCTCATCCCCGAAATATGCATTATTTACATTCAGTTATTTCTTTTATGTCATTTAAATTTAAATTCATATTTTTGGCGGTCATCCCCAGAATATGAATTCAGTATTTACATTCAGTCATTTCTTTTATTGTCATTTAAATATTGATTCATACTTTTGTAGGTACGGACCATTGGTCTCATCTCCAAAATATGAGTCATGTTTTATATATATTATTTATAATACTAGTTTGTATTTAGTGATACTGGCCATTAGCCTCGTCACCAAAAATGAATTCAGGCATAAAGCTAGTTATAAGTAACTATCTTAGATTAATATAATAAAATGAGTAAGTAAAGATGAAGTGACGGATAATAAATAAATATAAAAGATGAGGGTCTTTAAACAATGATATTATTGGAGAATGAACTAAGTATTGTTTGTATGTATGTATTATATGCAGAAGTGGAGCAGAATACTACACTAAGGAGAGTAAGTATGGATATACTTACTGAGTACTAGCTTTGTTTTATTGTTATAGGAATTCTTATTTTGTCTTATTGATATAATTTTGCAATACAACTGCTGCATAATGTGTCTAATAAAATGGGCTGATAAGATAGCCACCTTAAGAACAAGCTGGGTGGATTGCCGCGAGGAACTGTCGGTATCTCAGTGGATGGGGGTATATAACCGTCCAACAGGCCTAATATATAACTAAGCTGGGGCGGTGTAGTTGCCAGCACCAAACAGGTAAACCTCTAAAGTGTGAGGGACATAACGGACGTAAGCGGGCTGAGAGCTCATGAGAAGAGGTCTGAAGAAAGATTATCATAAAACACAAACTAATCTGTCATTACGCTGCATTCACAACTCATTCATTATTATATATTTTAGTCTTTAATCTTATTTGTTCAAACTAGTCTTTTTAGTCTTTATATCTAGGAAAATAGATTACTCACTTGTTTGCCTATGTAAATATGATAACGTCATCTTTATATAGATCTTGATGCAAGGATAGAAAGTGAGGACGATGGTCCTTTTACTGGTTTTGATGGTTGATAGACCATCTGCTGCAGGATTTATGCTTACTCTATGGAGCAAGTCTCATTTATGTTAATCGCTTTTATTATGTATGGTGATGTGTGTAAACTTAATAGATATTACTATGTTAATTTAGGTGCCGTCTGTGGCATATATTTGGTACACCTAGTGTATACATATGTTGTAATGAAAACCATGTTTCTATTTTATTTAATAATATATCACCTCGAGGTATTTCAGTCAGCTCAACTGTGTTGTGTAAGTTATTCCTAGGTCATAGAAAAAGAAAAAAATATACATACTCCGCTGTAAGATTGTATTTTCTAAAGTTGCAGCGTCACGACTTCGATATTTGCTAGTTCAAATATCGGGGCGTTACATAGGACTTACTAACTCGAGTCAAAAAGGCTACGAAATCAAACTAACCATAACATTAACCAAATCAAAATTCTTCACCTTTTGACGTGAACACTTAATGCTTTGAGACAAGAGGTCCAGTTACTCAGTGAAAAGCTTATCAATGATCATATTTCTCTTTCTCTTTTTCTCTCTCTCTCTTTTTTTTTTTTTTCACATATATATATGCCAAGGTATCCATCTAATAAATCATCCAGTTTCACTTAAGACATAGAAACACACACATCAAACTTCATGTCATACCTCACAAATTATGTACTAATGTGCTTGTGTAAGATCAGATCAAAAATGTGAATTCTCAACTGTCCTAAGCAAGTAACCAAACTGAAAAACTCAATTATTAGATCATGTGTTCAAAATTTTAAGCTCACCAATGAAATCAAATCACAATTTTTTTAAGATCAACCAAAATTTTAAGACAAACATGAATATGAATATATTTTTTTCTTTTTGATTTTTTTTTTCTTTGAACATAAACAAACACAAACAAATAACTTGAAATTGGTACAAGGTGTGTGAACAATCATGTGTGCCCATACCCCCCAAACTTAAATGACACATTGTCCCCAATGTGTCTAAGTAAAGGAAAGAATTTACCCGGGATACAGACGAAATTGTCTGGGATAGCATGGCTCATAGCACACCCCCAAACTTGAATTGAAGCATACTTGTCCCTGCAAAATAAAACACTAAACAAATAAAAAGGAAACAAAAACAAAACTAAAGACAAACATAAAAATAAATTGAAAAACAAATAGAAAAATAATAGGATAAATTATAGGGTGCCTCCCATAAGCGCTAAATTAAACCGTCTTCAGCCAGACTGTACAACAGCTTCAGTAGTGCTGGGTGGAGGTGCGCTCAATCGCATTGCCACATGGTAGCTCAAAGTTGTGGAAAAAAACAGAGAAAAATTAAAACCACAAAAATAATAAAAACTAACAGACTTTAAAAACAGAAACATAAAACAAAATGAAAAAAAAAAAAAAAATAGAGAACAAAAACAAATAAATAAAAATAAATAAATAAAAATGAAAAATAAAAGCAAAATTGAAATCAGCAGCTTAAGTACTGTTGTCAAGCTGTGCGCTCGATCGCAGTGCACTTGCGCTCGATCGCACAGCTGCGCTCGATCTCCCTGGAATGGGCGCTCGAGTGCACTGTCGCAACTCCAAAGCATAGAGAACTCATAGCAACCTCAGTGCTATTGTGTGGCAGTGATGCGCTCGATCGTAGGGGAGCTATGATCAATCGCACTACCGCATGAAGTATCAGAGTTGTAGACAGAAAAACAGAAAAGTCTAAACAAAAAAAATAAATAAATAAAATAAAAGAAAAACAAAACAAGCAAAAACAAAGAAAATAAAATAAGCAAAACTAAAACTAAACAGAAATAGAATAGAAACAGAGAAGTAAATGGAAAACAAAAACAAAAATTAGAAAAATAAAAAGAAAAATAAATAAAGGTAAAATTGCTCCCTGGAACTACACTCGATCGCAGGTTTGTGCGCTCAATCGCACTCGGCCTACATTCGACCGCAGTAACAGAATGTAGGTTTCGCAAGCTGAAACAAGACAGAAACAAGGAAGTAAAAAGAAACAGGAAAATGTTTTTGATTTTTTTTTTTTTTTTTTTTATAAACAAAATTAAAACTTGAAAATTAAAATAACATAACTAAAGGAAAATAATTCTAAACAAAATTTAACACAATCCCCGGCAACGGCGCCAAAAACTTATTGTGCCAAATACTACCTAAATTAATAGATAATATTTAATACGTTTTAACTCGCAAGTGCATAAGATCAAAACAATAATATAGTAGGCAAATACGAGATCATTCCCACGAGGATTGGTAAATTATGTTTAGAAGTAGATTCCTATTTAATCAAAAGATAAAATTCAATTGTCACGATTGAATTCAATAAAATAAAAGATAAACAAAAACTAAAAAGGATTAGGGTTTTGATATCCACCACTAATTATATTTAGCTAATATAACAATATGTCAATGCTTTGATCATGTTATTCATATCTAATGTTTGCCAACCTAAGGGCATGGGTGTATACTCCTTAAGCTATAGATTTTCGTAAGCAACGAGTTAGGCATGGGTGTATACTCTAACTCTTTTCTTTCCTGAAGGATTTAGCATGGTATATACTAAGTTGTTCTTTAGAAAGCATATGTTCTATGAAAATTGACAAACACACGAGGCCTAAGGCATGGGTGTATACTCCCGGTTCTCCATGTTGATTAACCCAAGAATCGCGGTGTGGATTCTTTTGTTACTTAAGTTAAACCCAGGACTCGGTCATCCAAATTGATCTAACTAACAAGTTCATACCACATGCACATGTAGATCAGGCATACACATATGAGGAATTCATGCAAGCATGTAGTAATCAAGTTAAATAGCACAACATGATCATCACAAGGCGCCAAAATTGAAATATTAATTTAACATAACTAGGGCTTCAATCTAGCCCTAAATAAAATATAAACTACATAATAAAGATAAAAAGGGTGGAAGAGAAGAAAAACCCAAACTCCTTTTGATACAGCCTTCAGTTCCTTTCCAGAGCTTGTGCCTCTTTCTCTACACTTATGCTTAGAACCTAAGAGGTTTATTTATAGGCTTTAGAAGTCGTTGTTACACAAGTGAACCTAGAAAATTCGGAATTTTAAGTCGAAGTCCAATTAGGATACAGAAAACCTAAGTCCAAATCGGAATAGGATTCGCCCAAAATTGTGGTCCTGACTTGCAGCGTGATTTTGGCCTTTCGGCGCTCCGAATTGGGAAAATGTTATTTCACAATTATTTGTATCCCTTTGAGTTAGCTTTCCAATGCCACTTAAATCATCTCAATCGGATATCTGAACTGAAAGTTATCATCAAAATACCGAGACATGTTCAGAATCCAATTTTTCATCAAATCCGATTTGACTTCAATGTGAGAAATTCCGAATTGATCCTTTCCTCTATTTGATTAAACTTGACCATGATTGGCTAAGCTCAACCATATCTTCTAGGTCTTCCCAATTTGCCCTTTAAGCTTGTAATTCTTCCAGAACACTTTCTTTTCTTCCAAAAGCCTAAAAAACAAAGAAAATACAAAAAGGAAGTAAAATGGCCTAATTAACCAAAACCAAATGATTAAAACATGCAAGTTAAGAGCTGAAAATATGAATATTTTAGCACTTATCAGGCATCACCCTCGTTGAGAACTCAGTTGGAGAGTTGGTTCCCCAGCGCACAACCACGGGATGGCATGTTTGCATCGACTACTGAAAGCTCAATTCCCATACCCTGAAGGATCACTTCCCGCTCCCATTCATTGATCAAATTTTGGAGCGTCTTGTTGGCCAAAGCTACTAGTGCTTCCTAGACGGCTATTCTAGGTATAATCAGGTAGCAGTTGATCCTCAAGACCAAGAGAAGACGACATTCACATGTCCATTCGGCACCTTTGCTTACCATCGCATGCCCTTCGGATTATGCAATGCACCTACCACATTCCAAAGATGTATTATGTCTATCTTCTCCGACATGGTGGAGAAACTTTTGGAGGTATTTATGGATGACTTTTATGTTTTTGGATCTTCTTTTGATAAATGTCTCCATAATCTTTCACTTGTACTTCATTGTCGCAAAGAAACTAACCTGATTTTATGTTGGGAGAAGAGCCACTTCATGGAGTAGGAAGGTATAGTTTTGGGCCATATAGTGTCCAAAAGAGGTATTGAGGTGGACCAGGCCAAAGTTGAGCTAATTGAAAATTTACCGCTGCCCACTTCAGTGAAGCAGATCCATTCTTTCCTAGGGCATGCCAGCTTCTATCGCCGCTTCATCAAGGACTTCAGTAAAATTTCAAGGCCCTTGTGTAACTTGCTTGCTAAGGATGTCCCTTTTCACTTTGATGAAGCATGTCAAGAGGCATTCCAGAAGCTTTAGTCTCTGTTATCTTCTGCCCCCATCATGCAACCTCCTGACTGGTCTTTGCCCTTTGAAATCATGTGTGATGCATTTGACTATGCTGTGGGTGCAGTATTGGGGCAGCGGGTAGGTAAGCTCCCTCATGTCATCTATTATGCTAGCAAGACTCTAATGGATGCTCAAGTCAATTACACAACCACTGAGAAAGAATTGCTAGCTGTGGTCTGTGCCCTAGATAAATTCCGCTCATATCTTTTGGGATCAAAGGTCATCATTTATTCTGATCATGCTGCTATGCGACATTTGCTGGCCAAGAAAGAAACAAAGCCACGGTTGATCTGCTAGATACTACTTCTGCAAGAATTTGATACTGAGATTCGGGACAAGAAGGGCTTTGAGAATGTTGTTGCCGACCATTTGTCACGAATCTTGTTTGAGACAACCCAACCGGTTCCTATTCATGACTCTTTCCCAGATGAGCAACTATTTGCAATTACTCCAAGAAATCCGCCGTGGTATGCCGATATTGTCAATTATCTAGCTACAGGTCGGATTCCTTCGCATTGGTCTAAGCAAGATAAAGACCGTTTCTTCAAGCAAGTTCAATTCTATTTTTGGGATGATCCGGAGTTGTTCAAGTATTGTGCTGATCAGATCATCCGACGCTGTGTCCCTGAGAGTGAATTTTCCAGCATTCTCACATTTTGTCATTCTCTAGCTTGTGGAGGACATTTCAGTGCCAAGAAGACAACAGCCAAGGTTCTACAATGCGGATTCACATGGCCCACCTTGTTCAAAGATGCCTAGGAGCTATCTTTCGGAGGGACATGATGCCATTGAGCCCCATCCTCATTATCGAAATTTTTTATGTTTGGGGTATCGACTTCATGGGACCCTTCCCACCGTCTTGTGGATATGAGTACATATTGGTGGGAGTGGATTATGTCTTTAAGTGGGTAAAAGCCATTGCCACCAAGACCAATGATCACAAGGTCATGGTGAAGTTCCTCCAAGCCAACATTTTCAGTAGATTTGGCACTCCTCGGGCCATCATCAGTGATGGAGGTAGACACTTTTGCAACCTCCTTTTCAAAACCTTGCTTCTCAAGTACTCCGTCACACATAAGGTAGCCACTCCTTACCATCCTCAAACAAATGGCCAAGTGGAAGTTTCTAATCGGGAGATTAAGCATATTCTGGAGAAGACGGTCAGGCTAGACCGCAAGGATTGGTCCTTGTGCCTCAATAATGCATTATGGGCCTACCACACAGCTTACAAAACGCCAATTGGAATGTCTCCTTATACACTGGTATATGGCAAGGCGTGTCACCTCCCTGTAGAATTAGGACACAAGGCTCTATGGGCAATTAAACAGTTCAATTTCGACATGCAAACCGCTGGCCACCACCGGAAACTTCAGTTGGCAAAGTTGGAGGAGCTACGAGAAGATGCATATGATAGTGCTCGCCTTTATAGGGAGCGGACTAAGGCTTTTCATGACAAACATATCCTACCCAAGACATTTGTGCCGGACTAGAAAGTATGGCTTTTCAATTCCAAACTCTCGCTATTCCCTGGGAAGCTCTGCTCAAGATGGGACTGTCCTTTCATAGTCACCTCGGTGTCGCCCCATGGCGCCGTCGAATTGTGGGACCCAAAGGATGGCACTCTGTTCAAGGTCAACGGTCAAAGGTTAAACCCTGCATCTAGAACTTTGAGCTAGGTACAGACTTGGAATCCGTCAATTTGATAGATCCCGTCTATTTTTTTGATTAAGACACTGGCACCCTGGGCTTGAGTGCACCCACTGTGGGCTTGATCCCAGAACACGAGCCTGCGCACGAGCCCACTCTGAGTGGGATTGAGCGCAACAGCTCATCACTGACTCACACACTTGAACGAATGCGCTCGAGCACACCTTCAAGAGCGCTCGAGGGTACCCCCACCCATCCGTTCCCCCTCTACGCAAATGCGATCGAGCACACTCTGGTGCCCGCTCGAGCGCACTCGTTAAAAGGCCTCATGTGACCTTTTTAGGGCATAGTCCCCTTTCTTTCCCCCATTTCCTCCCCAGCGCCGCATCCCATCCACACCACTACCCTGCACCGCCTACCCCACACCACTATCCACCGCCACAAATCACCACCCCAGCACCGCCGCACCCCACTACGGCCACCGAACAACCCAACGCCGCCACCACATTACCCTCCCCAACCTTCTTTCTCCCTCCCCGTCCACTCTTCTCTCCCCGATTCCACCTTCCCCAAACTCCCCCGTGCCCATTTTCCCCTCAATTTTTTTTCTTGTAAAACATAGTCTGTGGGTGACTCTCCACATAAGGACTGCCTCTGTGTTGGTTTTCTTCTTTTTATAGGGGGTTGGGCAGCTATGTAAATTGGTTCTCTACCACTTCCCTTTTGAGGTGTCCACCAAGTGTTCGACGAAAAGCCTCAACCAAGCAACAGAAAGTTTTAGGCCCACGCCTCCACCTCTTGGTCTTCCCCCGCTCGGGATACCACCTCCGAGGCATCACCCAGCCTTCACCACACCGTGGGAAGCAACGGAAGCTCATCTTGGAGACGTCTTTTGCCATTGACCCCGTTTTCAAAAGCCTCTAAGCAACCAAGTCGGTGGTCAAAGAATGCAAACGCTGCGGCCTCACAGCACTTTTCCAGCCAGTCAGCCCCGTTGCTTACAAAGGCCTGGTCCGAGAATTTTATCACCATCTCACATTCGATTGTACTCAGCCGGGCATCCTATCCTCATCTGTGGCGGGTATTGACATTGAGCTGACCACCGATGACATTGTTGCTGCACTGCAATGTTCTCATGAGTGCCCATCCGATATTTTGGCTCGGGATGGATCCCCTCGGTACTCAGACCTTCCGTCCGAGCTTACACTGTAGCATATTGTGGACGACATCTACCACGGCCGTTATACCGATGATCTCCACAATTGTACAAGCAAGGTCCTACTGCTTTCCTAACTTTGGTTTGTGGACTTCATTTTGCAGTGGAATGTGTGTCCATTTGGACACAAAACTCAGCGGCACGGTCCCTTCCTAGCGGCTTTGTATGCTTTTCAGAGAGGTTTTGGATTTCCATCCCTCAGCTCATTTGGGATTAGATACACAAGTTTTGGGACAGGGCAATTGTGCACTGCACTCAAGGGTCATCTTCATGGGGCCTTCCCTTCCCTTTTCTCCTCACCCATATCCTTCATGGCCCTATGCACAATGATCTGCCCGTAGGTGAGCCATCAGAGAGAGAGGGAGCGGTGGAGACTGTCACTATGAGCATGTCACAATATGAGTCCCTCCATAAAGAGCTGACAAAGCTCCGATCCGAGCTTGCTACCTAGAGGGCGGAGGACAAGCGCTTGGCAGGTGAAAGATTTGAAGAACAACAAGCACTGTTACGTGCTATTTTAGCTCGGTTGCCACCTGATTCGGGGGCATCTTCTTCTGTGCCGCAGTGATAGGTCAGGTACTCCTATCCCTTGCATGGCTTTATTGTTTTTATCCACACACTGAGGACATTGTGTATTTTAAGTTGGGGGGTGTGGGCATACATGTTAGTTCTGAGCATGCAATTAATTTTCGTATTGTGATTTGAAATTCATTGATGGGCTTAATATGACAAACACATGATCACTTGATTAAGGAATTCAAATTGTGTCACTTTCATTGGCAGCATGAGATATTACTTGTTTCAATTTGATTTTCACACGCACACTAGCATGTAGTCTGTGGGGCATAAAATCTAGAATTAG
Source organism: Corylus avellana (assembly GCF_901000735.1). NCBI lineage: Eukaryota > Viridiplantae > Streptophyta > Magnoliopsida > Fagales > Betulaceae > Corylus > Corylus avellana. Next base: position 12,306,003 of record NC_081550.1, read on the forward strand.
TGATGCCTGCTTTTAATATTTGGAATGTAGTTGGGTAACTTATCGGGAAAATGACCTTGGCATAAATTCTTAGAAAAAAAAAATTGATCATTTTGAGCTTTCCACCAAGTAATCGAACCTCTTGCCTCATTAAGCAGTGAGTGTTCGCATCAAAAAGTGAGAAGTTTGGTTTGATTGATAATAATAATAATAATAATAATTTAGCTTAGCTTCATAGCCTTTTTGACCCGAGTTAGTAAGTCCTTAAAGGTGTCTTTACACCTAATGCCCTAAAACTGTCTGGTTTAGGAGTCATTGGCTTAAAGCTTGATACATGGGTCAATCAGAAAGCTTAAGGGAGCTAAGTGCTATAAAAAAAATAAAAATAAAAAAATAAAATAAAATAAAATAAAATAAAAAAGATAGAATTTTTGCCTCGGTTGTTTTATCCGATGAGGAGTCTAATGAATTTTGAGTATTGATCCATGCATGATTGAGATCAGTTTTGAAATCCCATGACTATGTGTTGAGTTCACATACACTAGTTGAATCATGTAATATCTCATAATTGCCATGATTGAAGCTAATTTGTAATTTCCTGAAATTGTGAAGATAGTGTTTGTTCTATTAAGCCTGCTACCATGATGGTCATGATATTGCATTCTTGGGAACTACATGGTTGAAAAATGTTTGTGGGTATCATTTCTAGAAAACCCTCACGAGACTTCACTCACCCTCTAGGGAACTCCTAGGGGTTTAAAAGGCTTATAGCATATGCTAAATGCAATTGTACATCCCACGAAATATGGATTTATCTTTTTATTTTTCACTTTATTTTCTGTTTTGTATTACTAAGGGACTAGCAATATGTAAGTTGGAGGGAGTGATAAGCGTCAAATGTTGCACATTCAAGCCCCTTAATTTACATATGTTAATTCCTTAACATTGTTATTTGTTTGATTTTGTTTTGTTTTTGTGTTTCAGGTCTTATTTGACAAACCATTGGAAATTGGGCTTTAAAAAGGCAAAAAGCTGGACATTTTGGATCTAGGATCGAGCGCAGCTACTCTTGAGCTTGAGTGCACCTAAGCTCGAGCGTATGTGGCCAGGGATCGAGCACATGCCTGCGCTCGTGCCCATAATAGCTAGGCTCCAGCACACAAAACATCGAATCGAGCGCACTCGGGTGTGTATTGCATGGCAGCAATCCTTTTCCAGCGTGGATTTGGTTTTCAGTCTCCCAATTCGACTGGGAGACTAACCTCTAGCTTTCTAAGGGTTTCTAGGGTTTTTAGGGTTTTTCTAATCCCTATAAATAAGGCTCTAAACATTGTAAACAGACACACCGCTTTCTAGAGTTTAAATTTCAATAAATTGTGTGTGAAGCTTAGAAGATCATGAGCGGCTAAACCCAATTGTGGGGTATTGATGTAACCCTTTCCAAGCACAATGGTTTGATTGTATTTAATTTCTAGTTTTTCAATTTATGCATGTTGATTGTATAACTCTGAGGATTGCTACAATTGATTTATGTTCTTCATATTAAATGCAATTGTTCTTTAATTCCAATTCAATATTAGTAAAATTCTTATCTTGTCTTAGAAATTATTTTACTATTATTGAACTCAAATCATTCTTATTTTCTGTGATTATAAGAATGATGGTTATGCAATGGTTCTTAATTGGCATGCAATCAATAGGGTTAGATAGACCATACCTAGGAAAGACGGATCGTACTACACCCTAGTTTAGTGTAATTTAGGTAGACGATCCGTGCCAACCGAAGATGGGTTATGCTATTCCGTTGATTGTATGAAATTATTTTCATATGTTTTCTTGTTTAAATTATAACATGCATAGAATGAATTGCTAGAATTAAATATGGTTAACCATTGATGTGCGGATCGTGGTGAAGTCAATACCCTACTCTCTCTCTCATATATTTACTCTCTTTATTTTCATGCACTTTGAATTTACACAAACAATCATTCTCTTTTGAATTAAGTTAATTTTAATCTTTCAAATTTTAATAATTAAACCCCTACAGTCTTTGAGGTTTGACACCCTCAATATAGCCCTATCCTACGGGATTCGTCCTATTGCGAGTGGAAATTTTATAATTGATAATTTTTTGTCATAAAAATACCACAATCACATATATTCTGTGGAAATCGACAAACACATGAGGCCTAGGGCATAGATGTATACTCTCGGATCCCTATGTTCATTAACCCAAGAACCTAGTGTGGATTACTGATTGTGGTATTTTTGTGACCAAAAATATCAATTATAAAAATAACCACTCGCAATAGGACGAATCTTTGTAGGATACGGCTATAGAGAGGGTGTCGAACCTCAAGGACTGCAGGGGTTTTGTTATCAAATTTAAAAGATCAAAATTAACTTAATTAAAAAGAGAATTGATTTGATTTTCTTTAAAAGTAAAATGCATAAAAATAAAAGAGATTTAAAATAAGAGAGAGAGTGTAGGGTATTGACTTCACCTCTATCCGCACAACAATGGCTAATCATAATTAATCCCAGAAATTCATACTATACATGTTATAAATAAACAATAAACTACCTTATTAAAGAATAAGCATAATCTATCTTCAGTTGGCATGAATTGTCCACCGAACCACTAAGATGCGGTATGACCCGTCTTCCCTAGGTATAAATTATCAAATTCTTTAACAGGATACATACAATCAATGAATAAGTATAACCCATCTTCGGTTGGCACGGACTGTCTACCTAAATTATACTAAACTAGGGTGTAGTACAATCCACCTTCCCTAGGCATGGCCTATCAAATCCTATTGATCATATATCAATTAAACCCATTGTATAACCATCATTCTCATAATCACAGAAAACAAGAATGATTTTAGATCAACAAAAGTAAAATAATTTCTAAGACAAGAGAAGAATTTCACAATTATTGATTTTGGAATTTAAGAACAATTGCATTTAATAATTAAGAACAAAATCAAAAAGTAGCAATTCTCATAGTTATACAATCAACAAGCATAAATTGAAAATCTAAAAATTAAATACAATCAAACCATTGTGCTTGGATAGGGTTACATCAACACCCCACGAAGGGGTTGAGCCGCTCATGATCTTCTAAGCTTCAAAGACAATTTACTGAATTTTTACTCTAGAAAGCAGTATGTCTTTTTTCTCAATGCTTAGAGGCATATTTATAGGGTTTAGGAGAGTCCTAGAAGCCCTAGTAATCCTAGAAATTTCAGAGATTTAAGTCCAAGTCCAATTAGGATAAAGAAAACCTAAGTCCAAATCGGAATAGGATTCGTCCAGAATTGCGTTCCTATCTTGTGAGGCGATTTTGGCATTGCGGCGCTCCGAATTACGAAATTGGTTTTCACAATGATTTGTAGTAATTTGAGTTAGCTTTCCAATGCCGCTTGAATCACCTCAATCTAATATTTGATCTGAAAGTTATGGCCAAAATACCAAGACGTATGCAGAATCCAAATTTGAATCCAATACGATTTTGACTCCAATTTGAGAAATTCCGAATTAATCCTCTTCTTTATTTGATTAAACTTAATCATGATTGGTTAAGTTTAATCATATCTTCTAGGTCTGCTCAAAGTATGCTTTTAAGCCCAAAATCAATGGAATTAATTACATATCTATTTATAACCTGAAAACAATAAAAACAAAACAAAATCAAGCAAATAACAACGCTAAGCAATTAACATATGCAAATTAAGGGGCTTGAATGTGCAACATTCGGCACTTATCAATTACTTTTGTTACTTATGTTAAACCCAGGACTTGGTCATCGAAATTGATTTAACTAACTAATCCATACCACATGTACATGTTGATCAGGCACACACATATGAGGAATTCATGAAAACCGGAATTAATCAATTTAGATGTCATAACAAGATCATCACAAAGGCGCCAATATTGAATATCAACTAAACATAACTAGGGCTTCAATCTAGCCCTACTAAATAAATTAGTTACACATGAAGTTGATGTTAAACATCTTCATAAAATAAAAGAAGAAAAAGGAAAAGAATAAACCCGAAACTTGAACTTGAAGAGCTCCAATTCTTCTCCTTCAAAAGTATATCTATTCTAGAGGCTTAAGGGTCTATTTATAGGCCTTTAGGAATACTCTAGAACCCCTAAAAGTCATAGGGTTTGAGCCCTAGTTTGAACTAAGCTACAAAATCCTAAAAGTGCTCTTTCCATAATAGGGTTGGCTGCTGTCTTGACCATCATGCACGGGTGCGCTCGATCGCAGCCCGTGTGCAGTTGATCGCAGGTTTGCAGTTGATCCTCCTTGTGCCTGCGCTCAATTGTGCCTGCCTTGCAATGTGCCATCCTCGCCTGTTGTGCGCTCAATCGCAGCTCCCCTGCGGTCAATCGCTCTACCAGAGCCTTCCAAAATCTAAAATAGCTCATTTTTAGTCCAAAACTTTTGAGTTTGCTTCTTTTTCTTCCAATGACCCACAAAATCAAAGAAAACACATAAAAGAGCTAAAATGACATAATTAACTAAAACTAAATGATTAAAACATGTAAGTTAAGGGCTAAAAATATGAATATTTTAACATTTAACACACCCCCAAACTTACATATTTCTAGTCCCTTAGCAATACAAAATTAAAAACACAAATGAAAAACAGAGAACAAAAGATAAATCTATCTTTCGTGGAATGTACTATTACATTTAGCATATGCAA
>NC_081550.1:12310808-12311311 GCF_901000735.1 Corylus avellana
AAGCCCCTTAATTTACATATGTTAATTCCTTAACATTGTTATTTGTTTGATTTTGTTTTGTTTTTGTGTTTCAGGTCTTATTTGACAAACCATTGGAAATTGGGCTTTAAAAGGGCAAAAGCTGGGCATTCTGGATCTAGGATCAAGCGTAGCTACTCTTGAGCTCGAGCATACCTGCGCTCGAGCATCTGCGGCCAAGGATTGAGCACATGCCTGCGCTCGTGCGCACAACAGCTAAGCTCGAGCACACTGTGCTCAAGCGCACAAAGCTTCGGATCGAGCACACACGTGCTTGTGGCACACAGCAGCAATCCTTTTCCAGCGTGGATTTGGCTTTCAATCTCCTAATTGGACTAGGAGACTGACCTCCAATTGGGCTTTAAAAGGGCAAAAGCTGGGCGTTCTGGATCTAGGATCAAGCGTAGCTACTCTTGAGCTCGAGCATACCTGCGCTCGAGCATCTGCGGCCAAGGATTGAGCACATGCCTGCGCTCGTGCGCACA
>NC_081550.1:12311331-12415222 GCF_901000735.1 Corylus avellana
TCGAGCACACACGGGCTTGTGGCACACAGCAGCAATCCTTTTCCAGCGTGGATTTGGCTTTCAGTCTCCCAATTGGACTAGGAGACTGACCTCCAATTTTTTGAGGGTTTCTAGGGTTTTTAGGGTTCTCCTAATCCCTATAAATAGGGCTCAAAACATTGTAAACAGACACACCGCTTTCTAGAGTTAAAATTTCAGTAAATTGTTTGTGGAGCTTAGAAGATCATGAGTTGCTAAACCAATTGTGGGGTATTGATGTAACCCTTTCAAAGCACAATGGTTTGATTGTATTTAATTTCTAGTTTTTCAATTTATGCATATTGATTGTATAACTCTCAGGATTGCTACAATTGATTTATGTTCTTCATATTAAATGCAATTTTTCTTAAATTCCAACTCAATATTAGTAAAATTCTTATCTTGTCTTAGAAATTATTTTACTATTATTGAACTCAAATCATTCTTATTTTCTATGATTATAAGAATGATGGTTATACAATGGTTCTTAATCGACATGCAATCAATAGGGTTAGATAGACCATACCTAGGAAGGACGGATCATACTACACCCTAGTTTAGTGTGTAGACAATTCGTGCCAACCGAAGATGGGTTATGCTATTCATTGATTGTATGAAATTATTTTTCAATAATGTGTTTTCATGTTTTAATTATAATATGCATAGAATGAATTGCTAGAATTAAATATGGTTAACCATTGATGTGCGGATCGTGGTGAAGTCAATACCCTACTCTCTCTCTCATATATTTACTCTCTTTATTTTCATGCACTTTGAATTTACACAAACAATCATTCTCTTTTGAATTAAGTTAATTTTAATCTTTCAAATTTTAATAATTAAACCCCTACAGTCTTTGAGGTTCAACACCCTCAATATAGCCCTATCCTATGAGATTTGTCCTATTGCGAGTGGAAATTTTATAATTGATAATTTTTTGTCATAAAAATACCACAATCACATATATTCTGTGGAAATCGACAAACACATGAGGCCTAGGGCATAGATGTATACTCTCGGATCCCTATGTTCATTAACCCAAGAACCTAGTGTGGATTACTGATTGTGGTATTTTTGTGACCAAAAATATCAATTATAAAAATAACCACTCGCAATAGGACGAATCTTTGTAGGATACGGCTATAGAGAGGGTGTCGAACCTCAAGGACTGCAGGGGTTTTGTTATCAAATTTAAAAGATCAAAATTAACTTAATTAAAAAGAGAATTGATTTGATTTTCTTTAAAAGTAAAATGCATAAAAATAAAAGAGATTTAAAATAAGAGAGAGAGTGTAGGGTATTGACTTCACCTCTATCCGCACAACAATGGCTAATCATAATTAATCCCAGAAATTCATACTATACATGTTATAAATAAACAATAAACTACCTTATTAAAGAATAAGCATAATCTATCTTCAGTTGGCATGAATTGTCCACCGAACCACTAAGATGCGGTATGACCCGTCTTCCCTAGGTATAAATTATCAAATTCTTTAACAGGATACATACAATCAATGAATAAGTATAACCCATCTTCGGTTGGCACGGACTGTCTACCTAAATTATACTAAACTAGGGTGTAGTACAATCCACCTTCCCTAGGCATGGCCTATCAAATCCTATTGATCATATATCAATTAAACCCATTGTATAACCATCATTCTCATAATCACAGAAAACAAGAATGATTTTAGATCAACAAAAGTAAAATAATTTCTAAGACAAGAGAAGAATTTCACAATTATTGATTTTGGAATTTAAGAACAATTGCATTTAATAATTAAGAACAAAATCAAAAAGTAGCAATTCTCATAGTTATACAATCAACAAGCATAAATTGAAAATCTAAAAATTAAATACAATCAAACCATTGTGCTTGGATAGGGTTACATCAACACCCCACGAAGGGGTTGAGCCGCTCATGATCTTCTAAGCTTCAAAGACAATTTACTGAATTTTTACTCTAGAAAGCAGTATGTCTTTTTTCTCAATGCTTAGAGGCATATTTATAGGGTTTAGGAGAGTCCTAGAAGCCCTAGTAATCCTAGAAATTTCAGAGATTTAAGTCCAAGTCCAATTAGGATAAAGAAAACCTAAGTCCAAATCGGAATAGGATTCGTCCAGAATTGCGTTCCTATCTTGTGAGGCGATTTTGGCATTGCGGCGCTCCGAATTACGAAATTGGTTTTCACAATGATTTGTAGTAATTTGAGTTAGCTTTCCAATGCCGCTTGAATCACCTCAATCTAATATTTGATCTGAAAGTTATGGCCAAAATACCAAGACGTATGCAGAATCCAAATTTGAATCCAATACGATTTTGACTCCAATTTGAGAAATTCCGAATTAATCCTCTTCTTTATTTGATTAAACTTAATCATGATTGGTTAAGTTTAATCATATCTTCTAGGTCTGCTCAAAGTATGCTTTTAAGCCCAAAATCAATGGAATTAATTACATATCTATTTATAACCTGAAAACAATAAAAACAAAACAAAATCAAGCAAATAACAACGCTAAGCAATTAACATATGCAAATTAAGGGGCTTGAATGTGCAACATTCGGCACTTATCAATTACTTTTGTTACTTATGTTAAACCCAGGACTTGGTCATCGAAATTGATTTAACTAACTAATCCATACCACATGTACATGTTGATCAGGCACACACATATGAGGAATTCATGAAAACCGGAATTAATCAATTTAGATGTCATAACAAGATCATCACAAAGGCGCCAATATTGAATATCAACTAAACATAACTAGGGCTTCAATCTAGCCCTACTAAATAAATTAGTTACACATGAAGTTGATGTTAAACATCTTCATAAAATAAAAGAAGAAAAAGGAAAAGAATAAACCCGAAACTTGAACTTGAAGAGCTCCAATTCTTCTCCTTCAAAAGTATATCTATTCTAGAGGCTTAAGGGTCTATTTATAGGCCTTTAGGAATACTCTAGAACCCCTAAAAGTCATAGGGTTTGAGCCCTAGTTTGAACTAAGCTACAAAATCCTAAAAGTGCTCTTTCCATAATAGGGTTGGCTGCTGTCTTGACCATCATGCACGGGTGCGCTCGATCGCAGCCCGTGTGCAGTTGATCGCAGGTTTGCAGTTGATCCTCCTTGTGCCTGCGCTCAATTGTGCCTGCCTTGCAATGTGCCATCCTCGCCTGTTGTGCGCTCAATCGCAGCTCCCCTGCAGTCAATCGCTCTACCAGAGCCTTCCAAAATCTAAAATAGCTCATTTTTAGTCCAAAACTTTTGAGTTTGCTTCTTTTTCTTCCAATGACCCACAAAATCAAAGAAAACACATAAAAGAGCTAAAATGACATAATTAACTAAAACTAAATGATTAAAACATGTAAGTTAAGGGCTAAAAATATGAATATTTTAACATTTAACACACCCCCAAACTTACATATTTCTAGTCCCTTAGCAATACAAAATTAAAAACACAAATGAAAAACAGAGAACAAAAGATAAATCTATCTTTCGTGGAATGTACTATTACATTTAGCATATGCAACAAGCCTTTTAAACCTCTAGGAATTCCCTAGAGGACGAGTGAAGTCTCGTGAGGGTTTTCCAGAAATGTTACCCACAAACATCATGCAAAGTTCATGTTATTCCAAAAATTAAAGCATCACTTCAAGATCATGATTTTCATTCATTAGCAAGCTTAAAAAGATGAACTCCATCTTCACAATGAATTGGAATCTCAAAGTGCAATTACTTACAAAGGACATGCTAAATCATCACAAGTTTGAAAATTGTGTACAGTGAATTAGCACAAAATTATGGGGCTTCCAAATCTTTCCAATGTGTAATGTCTCCATATCTCAAAATTTACTGAAATCCTTATTAGAATGAACAACCATGGCATATTTCTTTTTGTTCTTTTGTTCTTTTTTTTTTTCTTTGATTAGGTTGTGCAATGTTTGGTTCCCTTAAGCTTTTTAATTGACCCATGTAGCGAGTGTTAAGTCAATGACTCCCAAACCAGATAGTTTTAGGGCATTAGGTATAGAGAAACCCCTAAGGACCTACTAATTGGAGTCAAAGAGGCTACAAAACCAAACTAATCATGACATTGATCAAATCTAAATTTTTAACCTTTTGACGTGAACACTCAATGCTTTGAGGCAAGAGGTCCAGTTACTCAGTGAAAAGCTTATCAATGATCATTTATTTCATTTTTTTTTTCTCTTATCATATATATGCCAAAGTGTCTATCTATTAAGTCATCAAATTTAATCCAAGATACAGAAACACACAAATTATAGGCTAATGTGCTTGTGTGATTAGATCAAACATATGGTTTTTTTAACTGTCCTAAACAAGTAACCAAACTAACAGATTCACTCATCAGACCATGTGTTCAAAATTTTAAGCTTACTGATGAATTCAAGCCACAATTCTTTTAGATTAACTAAAATGTTTAGGGTAAACATGAACATGCATAAGTTTTTTATTTTTTATTTTTTTTCAAATAAACAAACAAACACACAAAACAAATAACAAGATATTGGGACAAAGTGTGTGTGAACAACATGTGTGCCCATACCCGCAAACTTAAATGACACATTGTCCCCAATGTGTCTAAATTAAGGAAAGAGTGTACCCGAGAGATGGACGACATAGTCTTGGAAAGCATGGCTCATAGCACACCCCCAAACTGGAGTCGAAGCACACTTGTCCCTGCAAAATAAGAAAACACAAAAATAAGTAAAAGGGAACAAAACTAAAGATAAATAAAAAGATTAATTTAAAACACACTTAAACAGAATGAAAGGATAAACTATGGGGTGCCTCCCATGAGTGCTAAGTTTAACGTCTTTAGCCAAACGGTGGTCCCTACTCAATGCTGTCCAGAAGTAGATGCATCAGATGGTGGTGGCAAAGGGCTAAGTATGGACCGCATCAATTCATATTTTCAGCCCTTATCTTACATGTTTTAATCCTTTGGTTGTAGTTAATTAGGCCATTTTAATTATTTTTTGTGTTTTTGATGTTTTTATAGGCTTTTGGAAGAAAGTGAAGTAAAACTGGGTGATTTAGGCTCAAAAAGAGAAGATGGAAAAATTGGAGCTCCTTGGTACTGCGATCAATTGCAGGGTACCTGCGATCGAGCGCAATACCAGAGAAGATGCTGCACGAGCCAGGCCAGAAGCGATCGAGCGTAGGGCAAAAGAAGGATTGATTGCAGACCTGCGATTGAGCGCACGCGGGTTGTGATTGAGCGCACCCATGCGCAGGAGGCATTCCAAGTGGCGGCTATGATGTCCCTATTTCTATATTAGGGTTTTTCAAACTCCAAATTGTAATAGGATTGAAACCCTATGAAAACCCTAGGGTTTACTACTTTTCCAAGGACTTCTAAAGCCTATAAATAGACTCCTAAGCCTTTAGAATAGGTAGGCTTGGAGAAGGGAGAAGAATAGGAGCTCTCAAGTCAAGTCTTGGGTTTATTCTTTCCTTTCTGTTCTTTTCTTTTATGAAGATGTTTAACATCAACTCTATGTGTAGCTCATTTACTTAGTAGGGCTAGATTGAAGCCCTTGTTATGTTAAATTAATATTTAAATATTGGCGCCTTGTGATGATCATGTTGTGCTATTTAACTTGATTAATACCTGCTTGCATGAATTCCTCATATGTGTATGCCTGATCAACATGTGCATGTGGTATGGACTTGTTAGTTAGATCAATTTGGATGACCAAGTCCTGGGTTTAACTTAACTAACAAAAGAATCCACACTGCAATTCTTGGGTTAATCAACATGGGGAACTAGGAGTATACACCCATGCCCTAGGCCCTGTGTGTTTGTCGATTTCCATAGAACATATTCTTTTCTAAAGAACAACTTAGTATACACCATGCTAAATCCTTTAGGGAAGAAAAGAGTTAAAGTATACACCTATGCCTAACTCGTTGCTTAGGGAAATCAATAGCTTAAGGAGTATACACCCATGCCCTTAGGTTGGCAAACATTAAATATGCATAACTTGATCAAAGCATTGGCATATTGATATACTAGTTTAATATAATTAGTGGTGGATATCAAAGCCCTACCCTTTGTTATCATCATATCAACAATCAATTTTTATTTTGCTTTTGCTTAAGGAATCTATTTTTAAACATAAATTCAGCAATCCTCGTGGGAATGATCCTGTACTTGCACCTTATACTACCGTGTTGACCTTGTGCACTTACAGGTAAAACGTACAATTATTTACCTATTAATTTAGGTAGATTTTTCCACAACAGGCAGCGAGTTGTTGATCCATCAACTCTTTATCTTCCAGAGCTTCCCTTCTTTGATCAGCCAACTCTCTCCGAAGGCCTGCCATTTCTTCACTAAGGGAGCGAGACTGTGCGGCACGAAAAATCATTGGGGCCTCCTCCTCAGTTGCCTCTGGCCTAACTGCAGGAGCATCTTCGACCATCGGCTCGGCCTTACTCTCTTCTCCAACAGCTGCTGGCGCTGGAGGTACCCAAGGCATGTGGGAGCAGCTCTTGTTCATTGGCGAATGCCAAATATGGGAGTAGTAGTGACTGGCTCATCAGCTGCGATGCCTTTGATGCCTTTCTTCTGTAGGATGTATGTGATTAAGTATGGGAAAGGCAACCCCCATGAGTGTGTGGACTCCATTCCTCCAATGTGCCCTCCATTCCAAAATTTATGAATTTGGTTCCAAATGATGTCGGGAATGGAGTACCAGGCATCTTTGTGGAAGGCGTAGAGGGTTTGGAGAAATTGATAGCGCCTCTGAGTCTTGTGTCCCAAGGGGAAGGCATTGCGGTGCAATATTAAGTCCACAAACCAAAGCCGTTGAGGTAGCTTGGATCGGCTGCCAGCATTATGATGGGCATTAGCATATTGCCCTTGGCACATGTCTTGAATGATTTCTGTCACATAGAATCGGGGTGGTTGCTCGGCAAGTTGTGCGCTTCTAGAGGGTGCTCATCATTGCATTGAAGAGCAACAGCAATGTCAACCCATGTCACGTCAATAGCTTGGCCTTGCACCTTGGAAGAGAGGACATCTGGCCTGTCAAATCATGGGACAGGCGGGCATAGAACTCCATCACCAGTTTCTGGTAGGCAATGGAGGTGACCGGCTTGAAAAGCTTCTTGAGCCCCTATCGCTAGAACTTGGCGACCACCCATTGAGTTGCCTCAAGATTTTGGAAGTCTTCGCGAATGGCGAATGTGGTCTCAAATAGCAGCTCCCGCTTTTCAAAAGTGGGCTGGGAAGAAATAGCTTGGGCCTCGGACCCCCGGGACGATGAAGCGCGAGTTCTTGGCATTATAAGCTGAGTGGGGACTTTTGTCGAACACCTGGTGTGCACTGGAGATGGCCAAAATTGCAAAACAAAGCTACACCGCTCAAAACCCCCTGCAAAAACACCGAAATCCAACAATAGAAAGGCAATGTGGGTGGATGAACACCCACAATTGCAGAAAATACAAAAAAAAGATGGAGAATGGGTCAAAGGGGATGTGGGGATTTGAAGGTTGATGGTGCAATGCTGGTGGTGGCCGCAGGTTGTATTGGGCGCGTGCAGGTACAATGGCAGTGCGGTGGATAGTGTTTAAGGCCGGTGGATATGGGGAGAGGTGGTGGTGTGTCGGGGGAGTTGTGTGCCGGTACGTTTGGTGCAAGTGGAAGTTGTACGGCGCAATGAGAGTGTGAGGGAGAATAGGGGAGAAAATGACCTAAAATAGGTCACATGGTGTGTTGTCTGAGTGCGTTCGATCGCACACATGGTGCGCTTGATCGCATTCGGCCAAGGGTGTGCTTGTGTGGATGATGTGCGCTCGTACGCACCCAAGGTGCGTTTGGTCGCACTAACAGAATGTTTAAAGCCAAAATTCGATTATTGCCCTCGATCGCATACTTGTTGCGATCGATCGTAGTAACAGAATGTTACATTTTTTTTTTTTGAACACATAATGTGCAACAATGTTTTGAAATAAAAAGGAGATGCAAAAGATAAGTGAGAACACATGTAAAGTAAAGAAATTGATATGATAGGAGACAAATATGGAAAAGTGTACCGCCTTCAGTGGCCTCAGTACCACTGTTCTGAGTAGATGCGCTTAAGCTCCTGGACCGCTCAAACACTTCTACTAGTAGCTTCAGTGTGACTAGTGTGGAGAGCTACACTTGAATTCCACATAATGTGGTTCAAGTGCCCTTGGTGGTGCAGGGATAGGACTTCCTTCACAGGTCAACAATTTCGGTCCCACATAGAACTCCTTCTTGATATATGTTCTGTGATGATGGTGCTTAGGTCTTTTCTTGTGGAGTTTGGTGTCCTCATTTGCTCCATATCTCAAGTCATCCCATTCATCCAGTTGCAGCTTTCTTTTGGTACTTGGATATGGTGGACAGGCTTGAAGAGGTTGCTTTGCTCTACTGATGTCCTCAGCAGCATCTACATAGGCTGCCCAGTGTCCTGACTTGTGAGACTATAGGTGAGCATGGCCTCCAATGGATCTTTCTGTGGGTCCTGCAAAACTGGTTCACTAACACCTTGGATCATATAGGCATCAAAACACTTCAACTCATCATGAGGTAATTTCATTGCATCAAATATTTTGAACTCTATTGTTTCACCATTCACCTTCATACTTACTGTACCCTTTTTTACACCTATTGTAGTATCAACAGTTCTCATAAAGGGTCTTCCTAAGATGATAGGCAAGGGTGATGACATAGGAGATTCTTCCACATCTAACACATTGAAGTCAGTAGGTAAAATAAATGTACCTACCTTTCCAAACACATCCTCAAGTATACCTCACGGTCTTTTGATGCTTCTATCTGCCAATTGCAAGGTAACAGAGGTTGGTTGAAGCTCCCCCAAACCCAGCTTTTCATAAACTATGTAAGGCAGCAAATTGACCCCTGCTCCCATATCTAGCAATGCATGCTCAAAAAGGTTGTCTCCTATCTTGCAAGGAATAGTAAAACTACCCAAATCTATTAGCTTTGGTGGTAATTTTCTCAACAAAACTGCACTTACCTCTTCAGTTAGGGCCACTCTCTCATGCTCCTGAAACCTCCTTTTGTTAGTGCAACAATCCTTTAAAAATTTAGCATAAGAAAGAATCTGTTTAATTGCATCTAACAAGGGAATATTGATTTCTACTTTCCTCAAAGTCTCAAAGATATCCATGAGTTGCTTATCTTTCTTTAGTTTGACTAACCTTTGAGGGAAGGGTGGTGCATTCACCTTCTCCATTTTGTTTACTGATGTACAAATTTAATTGTACTCGCAAGTGCACGAGTCGTGTGCAATATAGCGTGTGTGCAAGTGCGAGGTCGATCCACAGGGATTTATGTTGTGTAAACCAATTTCTATTTAAACCAACTCTATTTTAACCTAGTTAAGAATTTTGTGATTTTTGTCGTGCAAAATAAAACATAAACTAAAGAAAATAATGAAATAAAATGGTAAAGAACACTAAGGTTTTAGAATTCACTTCGCCAAATCTTAACTCTATATTCTCATATTTGTTCCTACAATCGAAAAACTATATTTGATGTTTTACAAATATCAAGTTTAAATCATTCAATGAATCCACCCATTTTTACAAATCACAACAAATATCCGATTCGAAATTAAATCATCCTATGTATCCGTTTGGTTAACGAATCACAACGGATATCCGATTTCAATCGAATGATTTGATGTATCAGAAGGATGAAACACATCAAATATCCAACTCCAACACATAATAGTTCATCACATTCAATTAAAAGATATAAATCAAGCAATTGAATGAAAATCTACAACATCCTTATTAGAAGTCAAAATTGTATAAACAAAATACGAGAATACATGAGTTTGTCAATGACGAAGCTTCATCTTCAACCTTAGTTGAAAGATTTAGCCTCTCATGATAACAAAAATAATCACCAATTGAATTGTCATCATCGAAAGAATAAAACTTACAATGGAAAACAAAGCAAAAGCTTCCCCACGGCAATACGTTGTAATTCAGCTTAAAACGGCCTTCTTCAATTGTGAGGCTTAGAGGTCTATTTATATGGCTTAGGAGAGCCCTAGAAGCCCTAGTAATCCTAGGAATTTCGGAGATTTAAGTCCAAGCCCAATTAGGATAAAGAAAACCTAAGCCCAAATCGGAATAGGATTCGCCCAGAATTGCGGTCCTATCTTGCGGCGTGATTTTGGCCTTGCGACGCTCCGAATTGGGAAAATGCTATTTCACTATGAATTGTAGTAGTTTGAGTTAGCTTTCCAATGCCGCTTGAATCACCTCAATCGGATATCTGAGATGAAAGTTATGGTCAAAATACCGAGACATATTCAGAATCCAATTTTGCATCCAATCCGATTTGACTTCAAATTGAGAAATTCCGAATTAATCCTTTCCTTTATTTGATTAAACTTTAACCATGATTGTTTAAGCTTAACCATATCCTCTAGGTCTTCCCAATTTGCCCCTTTAAGCTTGGAATTTTTCCAGAAATGCTTTCTTTTCTTCCAAAAGCCTATAAAACAAAGAAAATACAAAAAGGCAGTAAAATGTCCTAATTAACCAAAACCAAAGGATTAAAACATGCAAGTTAAGGGCTGAAAATATAAATATTTTAGCACTTATCATTTACCTTAGAAGTTGATGCTTCCTCTGGAGATGCTTGAGGTGGCTCTTTAGTTCCAATGACTTTGCCGTTCTTGAGCACTGTGACTGCTTTCATCTACTTGTGACTCCCTGGGTTAGGTATTGTTTGTCTGGAAATTCTCCCTGCTTCCTTTCGCTCAGCTCCTTTGCCATCTGCCCCATTTGCACTTCCAGTCTTTGGATGCCTTGATCAGTCTTTGTATTGAATTGTTTTAGATCAACCGTAAATTGCTGTTGTGAAGTCACCAAGTTATGTATCATATTCTCCAGTTGGTTCAACCTTGACTCTTAAGTTGGTTGGCTTGCTTGTTGGGGTAGAGGTGTCAACCCAGTCCGGTTTCCTAATTTTTGGCCAAAACCAGGAACTAGAACCGGAGTACCCCAGTTCTCGGTTTTGAGAAACCGAAACCGGAACTGGGACCTCGGTTAACTGGGGTCCTGGTTACCGGTCGGTTCCGGTTCCGATTTTACCTAGTCCGGTAACCGGTTTTTAAAAAAAATTTGGTTTTTGGGCTTATTTTAGGTATTGAGCCTAAAATAAGCCCATTTTTTTTTTTTTCATAAGTTGGCCTATTTTTTTAAAAAAATCTATTAGTCTCTTTGTCTAAATTAAAGGGGCTTTATTGTGACTGTTTCAAATAATTAAAAAATAAACCTAAAAAAGTCAAAAAAATCTTAAAAAATCAATGTTTTGCCTATTTGGGCCTTAGAAATAAAAATTTAATTTTTTAAAATACCCTAAACCTAAACCTAAGTGTAAAAAATATTAATATATAATATATAAATATAATAATATATAAATATTATTAAATAAAATGGAAACCCGGTTCCGATATTCTCGGTAAAAATCGGGTACCAAAAACCGGTACCGGAACCGAGGTACCCGGTTTTTGGATTTTTCAAACCGGAACCGGAACAGGGACCCCGGTTTCTCGATTCCGGTTCCGGTTCCGATTTCCCGGTAATTTTTGACACCCTTATGTTGGGGACCCTTCTGTTGTCCTTGAGTGTTACTCCAAGAGAAATTGGGATGGGTGCGTCATCCTGGATTGTAGGTGTTGGAGTACGGATTATTCTTGTGGGGGTAATTGTTTTGTCCCACATAATTCACCTCTTCTTGCACTGCAAATGGAGATAAAGGACACGTTTTAGTGGTGTGATCTAAATGGGAACAAATACCACATACGTGGATTGGTGTGTCCTGTTGCAAAGGTGAGATCTTCTGAGCAGTCATGGCCTTGACAATCATGTCCAACTTATTTTCCACAACAGCCATCTGATCGGGAGATCCCCCATTGAAGTTCACTTCATACATGCCCTTACTCTTGACTCCTCGCCTTCCTCTAGAGCAGAATTGTTGGGAATGCTCACTTAATGTTTCAAAAAGCTCCATTGCTTCATCACTACTCTTCTCCATAAGTGCTCCTCCACAAGCTGAGTCAACCATCCCTTTGTTAGTATCATCTAAACCTTCATAGAAAATTTGTACCTGATCATCTTGAGGGATGTTGTGCTGTGGGCACTTTAGAAGCAATGAATTTAAGTGATCCCATGCCTCAAAGAACAGATCTCCATCTCGTTGTTGGAACATTTGAAGTTCCCTTTTAAGTTCTCTTGTCTTTTGGGCTGGGAAAAACTTCTTCAGAAACTTGGTGTCTAATTCTTCCCAAGTATGGATAGAATCTGCAGGCAAAGAATTATACCACAGCTTAGCATTATCTTTCAAAGAGAAAGGAAAGAGAACTAACCTGAGTCTCTCTGGAGTTAGGGCTTGGATGTGCTGCAACTTGCATAGATCAAAGAACTCTTTAAGATGCAAGTTGGGATCCTTAGTAGTTATGCCCCTGAAGTGAGTTAGTGCATTGAGGATTTGAGGAGAAATATAATAGCTGCCTTTGACCTTCGGTTGATATGCTATGCATGAGGGTTGATGGAGATTTGCTGGAACGAATGCTTGCTTCATCGGTCTCCACATCGGTGGTGGATTTGCCTCTAGTGGTCTTGGCCCTATTGGATTCTCTTGCAAATCTTCCATCTCAATTTCTTCCTCTTCTTCTTTGTCTCTAGGTCTTTGTCGAACTGTCCGCTCAATTTCAGAACCGAGTGGAATAACGGTTGAATCTTGAGATCGACGACCTTGCATCAATTGTATTGCTTCTTCAGTCAAAGCAGCTTCAGTGCTGATGGTCCGGATGCTCCCTAGACCTGATCTCGATCGCAGGTTGGTGCACTCAATCGCACTCGGCTGACATTCAATCTCAATAACAGAATCATAAGTCCGCAACCTGAAACAGAAAACAGAAAAGTTAGGAAAAACGAAAAATCTTTTTGATTTTTGATAACAACTAAATTTAAAATTGAAAATTAAAATAACACAACTAAAGGAAAATAATTTTAAACAAAATTTGCTGCAATCCCCGGCAACGGCGCCAAGAACTTGTTGTTCACAATTACCTACCTAAATTAATAGGCAAATAATTGGATGTTTTACCTGCAAGTGCACGAGGTCAACATAGTAGTATAGTATGCAAATACGGGGTCATTCCCATGAGAATTACTGAATCTTGTCTAAAATAAATTCTCAAAGCAAAATAAAACAAAAGATTGGAATTGAGTTGATAATATTAAAAAGGTAGGGCTTTGATATGCACCACTAATTATATTTAGCTAATATATCAATATACCAATGTTTTGATCATGCTATGTATATCTAATATTTGTCAACCGAAGGGCATGAGTGTATACTCCTTAAGCTATAGATGTCCCTAAGCAACGAATGAGGCATGAGTGTATACTCTAACTCTTTTCTTTCCTAAAGGATTTAGCATGGTGTATACTAAGTTGTTCTTCAGGAAAGCATATACTCTGTGGAAATCGACAAACACATGAGGCCTAGGGCATGAGTGTATACTCCCGGTTCCCCATGTTGATTAACCCAGGACTCGGTCATCCAAATTGATTTAACTAACTAGTCCATACCACACGCACATGTTGATCAAACACACACATATGAGGAATTCATGAAAATAGGAATTAATCAATTTAGATATCATAACAAGATCATCACAAAGGCGCCAATATTGAATATCAACTAAATCACATAGGCGCCAATATTTAACTAACTAGTCCTCCTTGTGCCTGCACTCGATCGTGGCTGCCTTGCAATGTGCCATCCTCGCCTGTTGTGCGCTCAATCACAGCTCCCCTACGATAGATCGCTCTACCAGAGTCTTCCAAAATCCAAAGTAGCTCCTTTTTAGTGTAAAACTTCTGAGTTTGCTTCTTTTTCTTCCAATGACCTACAAAATCAAAGAAAACACATAAAAGAGCTAAAATGACATAATTAACTAAAAACTAAAGGATTAAAACATGTAAGTTAAGGGCTAAAAATATGAATATTTTAGCACTTAATGATGTGTGCCAAATATTGCATATTTGGACCCCTTAATTTACTTGTGTTAATCCTTTAGCTGTGTTATTATCTGATGTTCTGTGTTAGTTTTGTGTTTTTAGTATTTTGTAGGTGTTGAAGAAAAAAACTACTTTTTGGAAGAAAACATACTTTGAGAAGACCTAGATGATGTGGTTAAGTTTAACCAAATCCAAAAAATGGGTAAATCGGATTAAGGATAAGATTGGATAAAATTTCGAATTGGATTCAAATTCAGATTCTACACGTCTCAGTATTTTGACCATAACTTTTCGCTCACATATCCGATGGAGGTGATTCAAGTGGCGTTGGAAAGCTAACTAAAAATACTACAATTCATTGTGAAATAGGATTTTTCTAATTCGGACGTTTACTATTCCAAAATCGTCCCGTAATTAAATGGTACAAACCTGGACGAATTGTATCCGATTTCAACTTGTAAAACCCTAAGTTTTAGGTCTATAAATAGGGAATTATCAGATTAGTTGAGGGGGCTACGAATTTGAAGATTGCAGAGGAGAAAGAAGAGAGTTTAAGGTTTTCCTAACTTTTGAATCTCTACTTTGTGATTCTTATTTGTAAGTACTCAATTTTACATTATGAATTCAATCAATTTTGTTTTGTCTTTCAATAACATGAGAGGCTAAATCTTCAACTAAGGTTGAAGATGAAGCCTCACTTATGATTAGCAACTTTGTTTCATGTATGTAATATTTCCCAATTTAATGGTTTAATTGCTCTATTGTTTTACTTCTAATCAATTGGATTGAATAACTCTTGGATATCTTTTGTGATTCAAGGATACACTTGATGATTTAAGATTATTCAATATAATTGATTTCTTGGTTTTCTTTGTTAAAAATTAGATTTCCCCTGTGATTTATTCTCTGGATACAATTGATGTTTTGATAAAGATTGGATATTTTCTTGTGATTTACGGATACAGTTAATGATTTGATCGAATATTGGATTTCTTTTGTGATTTGGGTTATGAATGGATACATGGGATCTTTTGATTAATTCTTTGAAGCAATAGTAAAACAAACTTAAGATTTATATGTGAGAACTTTGGGGAATATTATAGATCATGAAATTATGTTGTTATGAATTTGTGAGTGTAGATTCTGAAACTTTAGTGTTTCGTCATAAGATTTCAATCACTTTAAATTGCTCATGCTTTTGTTTTTTTTTTCATTCAAACAGAAAAATCTCTCAAAAATTTGGAACTAGATTAGGATTTAATTAATTTAGATTTAAAATTGCTTTCAAGAATACAATTCCCTGTGGGTTCGACCTCGCACTTGCAATCCATTAACTACAATTGATTCGTGCACTTGCGAGTTAAATAAATTTGCACAACACTTAACACACAACAACAATACCTAGAGGAGCATCTCCCATCTACTGGCCTCCACAACAACAATACCAGGTCGAGCGACCTCCTCTGCAGAGCTCTAATTTTAAAGAAACTATGTTAGCTTTTCTTAGCAAAGTGGAAGACTATGATCAACTGACGCATTCTCACTCTCTATCCCTTGCCAAGATAGAGGCTCATTTCGAACAAATTGCCGATATCCTCAATAGAGAAGAAGAAGAGCTTCAGAGTTAGCCGGTGGCCAATCCTGATGGACACTACATTGTGGATGAGAGTACTTCTTATCATGAGCAAGCTATCACCACAATAAGGAGTGAAGAAGTGGTTGACAATCACATGGAAGAGAGGAAGGAGGAGCCAATTAAGGCCCCCATAGGATCTACATCGGGAAAAAGGCAAGGAAGTGAGCACTGAGGCTTCTTTACCATCAACTCCTATTCCCGAGACGCCATATGAGCCCCGAGCCCCTATTCCAGGTAATCTAAAATCTTCCTTTTTAGGGACAGATGACACTCTCCCAATCATTATTGCTTATGACTTACCAAGAGGGCAGGAGAGTAGTCTGTTAGGTTTGTTAGAAGAGCAAAAAGAGAAAATTGAGGTAGAAAAGTTCCTTCAGTATTCTTATCATTTTATTCCAGTTCATGATTCCTTTTTGGATGAGAAACTGTTTGAGAATACTCAAAGTGATTTACCTCGAGTTGTGGACATTGTGAATTACCTTTCTATAGGTAAAATTCATTCTCTTTGGTCTAAGAGAAGAGAAGATTGGTACTTCAAGTTTAAACTTAAGGGTCAGAGAACACTGAGCGCATCAAGGATGTGGGTTTCGTTGACTTGGCAGATCCCATATATTTTGACTATATGAGTCAGTTTCATAGGTTCAAGTGCAGGCCATGTGTACTTGAACGTCACTCAGCCAAGGCACAAGATCTCCTTCCAGGTTTTATCTTCTCCATTGTTGTTCCATATTCATTCTTTGATTATATTTTTACAACAATGTGTTGCATTTGATTGGCATTTGGTTGGACTATCACTTATTTTTTTCAGGACAAGTGTTTTTGCATACAAGTTTGGGCGTATGACATGCCCCACATCTGCTCATTCAGGTATTCCTATCCTCTTACTCTTGTTTTTCAATTCTATATACACATTGGGGACAATGTGTGATTCAAGTTTAGGGGTATGGAAGAACAAAACACTATCCAATATTTATGTTATTCTTAAGCATGTGGTTGAGCTTTGATTTTGATTTGAATTTCATTGGTGGGCTTAAAGTTATGAACACATGATCACTTAACTAGGAAATTTGAGTCATGTTACTTTCTTTGGCAACATGAGATATTACTTGTTTCAATTTAATTCTCACAAGTACACTAGCAAATAGTCTGTGGGGTATGAAATCTAAGATCGGTTATGTCTGTTGTCAATATCTTGAATGCAGTTGGATAACTTGTTGGAGGAATAACCATGGTATAATAATAATAATAATAATAATAATAATAATTGGGAGTCATTGGCTTAATGCTCGATACATGGGTCAAGTGTAGCACAGCGTGTATTAAAAAAATAAAGAAATAATAATAAAAAAAGCCTTGGTTGTTTTATCCAATGGGGAGTCCAGCGAATTTTGAGTATTGAACCATGCATGAGATTGAGATTAGTTTTTGAAACCTCATGACTATATGTTAAGTTCACTTTACACTAGTTGAATCTTGTGTATCTCATAATGTCATGTTTAGTAGCTTGATTCTTAATTTCCTAGAATTGTGAAGATGAAGTTAATTTCGTTAATGAATGAGAATCGTTATTTTGTGATAATTCATTCTTGTGGATAACATAATGATGACACTGTTTGTGGGTATCATTCCTATTAAACCCTCACGAGACTTCACTCGTCCTCTAGGGGATGCCTAAGGGTTTAAAAGGCTTGTTGCATACGCTAAATGCAATCATACATCCTACGAAAGAAGGATTTATCTTGTTGTTTTTCAATTTATTTTCTCCTTTGTATTGCTAAGGGACTAGCAGTATGTAAGTTTGAGGGTGTGATAAGTGCCAAATGTTGCACATTCAAGCCCCTTAACTCGCAAATGTTAATTCCTTAGCATTGTTATTTATTTGATTTTGTGTTTTCAGGTTCCTAAGGAAAGATGCAATTAATTCCATTGATTTTGGGCTTAAAGCACACTTTGAGAAGACCTATAAGATGTGGTTAAGATTAACCAACCATAATAGATGACTTATATGGTGTGGTTAAGTTTAATCAAATCAAGGAGAGGATTAAATCGGAATTTCTCTAATTGGAGTTAAAATAGGATGGGATTAAATTTCAGATTCTGAACACGTCTCAGTATTTTGGCCATAACTTTCAGCTCAAATATCGGATTAAGGTGAAATCAGCGGCATTGGAAAGCTAACTCAAAATAATACAAATAATTGTGAAAGAGAATTTTCCTAATGGAGGTTTGCTATGCCAAAATTGTCCCGCAATATAAGAACGCAAATCTGGACAAATTCTATTCTATTTGCACTTGGATTGCTTCCTAATTTGACTAGGGCTTCTAGGGTTTGTTTTACACCCTATAAATAAGCGTCTAAGCCTTGAAGAGGGGTGTGCTTAGTTTTATACATAAATTATCTTCTTGGAAGCCTCACAAGTTGAAGGGGAGAACATCATAGGAGCCACGATGAGTAGGTAAATCTGGAATAGGGCGTTGATGTAGCCCTTTCCAAGGAACAAAGGTTTAATTGTATTTTAACTTTGGCTTTTCTATACTATGCATGATGGTTGTATAATTGTGAGAATTGATCTTAATGTTTATATTCAATCATTATGAAATTCTTTTCTTGTTTTAAAAAGTCTTTTATATTGATTGAACTCAATCCTTCATATTTTCTATGATTATGTGAATCATTGTTATACAACGGTTTGAATTAACACATGATCAATAGGATTAGATAGACCATGCCTAGGGAAGCCGGATTGTACTACACCCTAGTTTAGTGTAATCTAGGTAGACAGTCCGTACCAATCGAAGATGGGTTATACTATTCCATTGATTGGGTGTATCCTATTAAGGAATTAGATAGGCCATACCTAGAGAAGATGGATCGTACCACATCTTAGTGGTTAGGTGGATGGTCCATGCCAACCAAAGATGGGTTATACTTATTTCTTAAATGATGATACTTTCTTGATTACTCGAGTGAGACGAGCCCTATATCATACATAGTATGAATTTTCCTTATTAATTTATGATTGACCATTGTTATGAGATTAGTGGTGAAATCAACCCCCTATTCTTTCTCTCATCACATCTATCCTTACTTTTATGTCTTTACTTTTATGCATTTAGTTATAAGCAAAAACCAATCAAACTTCTTTTAATTAAGTTAGAATTAATCTTGAAAAACTAGATAACAATACCTACAATCCTTAAGGTTCGACACCCTCTATATAGCCCTATTCGACAAGGATTCATTCTATTACGAGTGGTTATTTTTATTATTGATATATTTTTGGTACACAAAAAGACTACGTCAAGACTGTGGGCTCTTACTTGGTGGTCAAATCTTAAACTTTTGTTCTTCGTAAGTCAACACAAGAACTATTAATTCTGAGAGAGTTTCTAAAAATTAATTATCAAGAGAACTTGATGGGATGAGTGTGATTTGAGAGCTTAAGCTCTTTTTTATTTATAGGCTTAACATGCTAGTAGAGATTGAGAAATAACCAATGTGGGACAAAATAGCATGAGGTGTTGTAGTGAACCAAAATAACTAACTAGGATTAAGACAACTTGGTTAGGGGGTTAATTGGACTTTGGGTCACTAGGGACAACTGGAGGGGCATTTTTCAAAATTTTGGACTTTCTGAGATACTGTACAGGAATGCTCAAGTGGGACACCACACGAGCACTCGCCTGCTACAGTACACAAGCTCTCGTGTGGGGACCAAGCCGAGCGCTCGTTGACTTTTTATTGACTAATGTTTTTACCCATTCGCACACCTGAAAAGCATTTTTAACCTTTGTGTACAGTACATAAGTGCTTGCTGCTATAGTATGCGAGCACTCGTTGGCCAATTTTCAGACTCTTGGACAGTACCCAAAATACACGCCTGAAAAGCATTTTTCCCCCATTGTGAACAGTACACGAGTGCTCGCACCTATTCAGAATTTCCCCTGCAATGCCCTCAGCTTTTTCCCCTATATAAACCCACCTGCACTCGTCCCTTCACCCTCATTTTAGCCTCTATCAATCCCTAGAGAAACCCTACCTGGTTGGTTTTTGAGAATTAGTGAGGTTTGTGAGTGTTCTTGGAGAAGGAGGAGGTGTGGAGCTCTAGCTACCTTCTAAGGTGACTTCTTAATCCTTCTTTCATGCTTTTCTAATTGTTGTTACTACTCTCTTAGTGTTACAAGTTTTAAAGATGTCATAACAAGTTCTTGTACCCAGTTTTCTTGTAAAGCCAATAACGATTTTGAAAAGTTTTCAACCCACCCTTGTTCTCTTTAAAAAGTTGCATGATAAAAATTTTTTACACATGGGTGTGCCTATTTCTTAACAACAATAATAGAAAAGAAATCTTTAATGGGAGCAGTAATAACATTACACTGATAAGGAAGATCAGTGGGAAGAGAAGCATTAAAATCAGAAGCAGAAGAAGAAATAGATCCACCTTCATCATCCGTTGGGGATGATTTCTAGTAGAGTAATAAGCAGAGGAAACTTGGGAATCGGTAGAAATTCCTTTAAGTTTCAAATTAGGGTTAACAGTAGGATAAAGAGGAGGATTAAGAGACTCATCCACATCCTTATCACGACGTCGGAGTCCTTCTATGGTTGTTGAACCAGCAAAAGAATTCCTTCGTTCGTTAACCAGAATAGGTCTTTCAATTCTGCTTGAAAGTCTTAAATCAGAAAAATTGATTTTAACAGATCCATCCATGTATTGTTGGATGTAATCAAGATTAGAGGCATCATTCACTACTCGAGAAGGTTTTGTAACATTTTCCAAAAGCCATTTGTTGGGGAGGTCAATCTCATCCCATCGAATCATTTTCGGAGTTTTAATATTAGCATTCTGAGTAGAACTTTGAATTAACAAAGTAGATTCACCTGGATTCTTGATCACAGCTTGTGGATCTAGATTTGTTTTCATCAATTTGTAATAAATATACAGTAGATGATAGCAAGGGGTCTACTACCTTCTTCCATATTATAACCAAAAGTAAGAATATTCAGCGTTAAAGCTTTAAGAATATGAACATCATTTAAAGCAAGAGAAATATTAGGGAAAACATCAAAATGGACAGGACCATTAAACATAGAAGACTGAATCATACCAAGAATACTAGTACGAAAATCAACAAATCTAGCATCACGCAAACATAACAAAACAGAAGCATTGATACCAAGTCGAGTCAAAGGCTTGACAGCAACTTGAACAGAACCAATATGCAAAAATTTGTAACCTTTAGCAAGAGAATCATCAACAAATTTCTTATTAATCAAGGTAATAGTTTGATTATTACCCGATATAGCAAATATTTGTTCAACAGTTTTGACAGAATATTCATTTTTAAAAGAACATTTAAACCAAGAAGTAGTATAAACATCTTTAGAAGAAAGCTTGGTGATATTCCATTTATCAAATTTTAAATCATTATCATCTTCAACAGAAAATTGTTCAAAATTAACCACGTCAGGTGGTAAACTAGAATCAGAGCTAACAGAAGAATTAGATCTCCACATTTTGACACACAAAATCACCCACTGGGCATCGGCTTACAAAATCTCATCCTAGGTACTCACTCACAAGGCAAACTTCCTAAGCATGTCCTTCCTAGACGCAAAACTATCCACACATACCCTTGTTGGTATCAGAGCCATAAGAGTTGCAGTCTCTTTGCTACCTTGATGTACACACTGCTCTCTCTTGACCTCCTTGTGTCTCGTCTTGCTTTTGACCTTTCTGAGTATTTACTCCCTGTTAGCCTTTCTTTGTGTAGAGCTCCTAGTTGTTGAACGGTAGTCCACCACCCCGTCATTACAGTTTGCGAGGTTTCTGTAAGTCCCATTGAAAGCCTGGGTTGGCGTGTTAGGGCGATATATACATACATATATATATATATATATATCATTGATAAGCTTTTCACTAAGTAACTGGACCTCTTGCCTCAAAGCATTGAGTTTTCACGTCAAAAGGTGAAGAATTTTGATTTAGTTAATGTCATGGTTAGTTTGTTTTCATAGCCTTTTTGACTCAAGTTAGTAAGTCTTAGGGGTGTCTTTACACCTAAAGCCCTAAAACCATCTGGTTTGGGAGTCATTGACATAACACTCGTTACATGGGTCAATTAGAAAGCTTAAGGGAACCAAACATTGCACAACCTAACGAAGAAGAAAAAGAAAATATATATATATGCCATTGTTGTTCATTCTAATAAGGATTTCAGTGAATCTTGAGATATTGAATGAAAATGAAGAAAAGGAAGTAAAACTAGGTGATTTGGGCTCAAAGAGAGAAGATGGAGAAAATTGGAGCTCCCTGACACTGCGATCAATTGCAGGGTACCTGCGATTGAGCACAGGGTACCTACGATTGAGTGCAGTACTCGAGAGTACACAGCACAAAGCAGGCCAAGAGTGATCGAGCGCATGCCAGAAGAAGGATCGATCGCAGACCTGTGATCAAGCGCACACGGGCAGCGATCGATCTCACCCGTGCGCATAAGACACATCAAGTGGCGGCTAAAGTGTCACTTTTTCCATATTAGGGTTTTCCAACTCCCAATTGTAATAGGTCTCAAAACCCTAAGAAATCCCTGGGTTTACTACTTTGTCTAGGACTTCTAAAACCTATAAATAAACCCTTAAACCTCTAGAATTGATATGCCTTGTAAGGAGAAGAAGAGGAGCTCTTGAAGTTCAAGTCTCGGGTTTATTCTTTTCTTTTCTTTTCTTTTCTTCTATGAAGATGTTTAACATTAATTTTATGTGTAGCTAATTTATTAGTAGGGCCAGATTGAAGCCCTAGTTATATTTATTTAATATTTCAATATTGGCGCCTTCTGTGATGAACTTGTTATGATATCTAACTTGATTAATACCTAGTTTCATAAATTCTTCATATGTGTGTGCCTGATCAACATGTGCATGTGGTATGGACTAGTTAGTTAAATCAATTTGGATGACCGAGTCCTGGGTTTAACATAAGTAACAAAAGTAATCCACACCGGTTCTTGGGTTAATCAACATGGGGAACCGGGAGTAGACACCCATGCCCTAGGCCTTATGTGTATGTCGATTTCCACAGTTTTTATGCTTTCTTAAAGAACAACTTAGTAGACATCCATGCTAAATCCTTTAAGAAAGAAAAGAATTAGAGTAGACACCTATGCCTAATTCGTTGCTTAGGAAATCAATAGCTTAAGGAGTAGACACCAATGCTCCTAGGTTGACAAACATTAGATATTCATAACATGCTCAAAACATTAACATATTGATATATTAGCTAAATATAATTAGCGGTGGATATCAAAGCCCTACCTTTTTATTATTATCAACTCAATCAATCTCTATTCTACTTAAGGAATTTATTTTTAAACAGAAATTCAGCAATCCTCGTGGGAATGATCCTGTACTTGCACCATATACTACTATGTTGACTTTGTGCACTTGCAAGTAAAACGTACAATTATTTACCTATTAATTTAGGTAGATATTTGCACAACAATTTTTTGGCGCCATTGCCGGGGATTGCGGCGAATTTTGTTTAAAATTATTTTCCTTTAGCTTTGTTATTTTAATTTTCAATTTTTAATTTAGTTGTTAGCAAGAATCAAAATTATTTTTCGTTATCCCTAATTTTTTGTTTTTTGTTTCAAGTTGCGGATTTGCATTCTATGATTATGATCAATTGTCAGCCAAGTGCAATCGAGCACACTGCGATTGAACACACCAACCTGCGATCGAGCATAGTTCCAAGGAGCATCCGGACCAGCTGTACTGAAGCTGCCCAACTGAAGAAGTAATTTAGTTGATGCAAGGTTGTCGATCTCAAGCCTCAACCGTTCTACCACTCGATCCTGAAATTGAGCGGACAATTCAACAACGACCTAAAGACAAAGAAGAAGAAGAAGAAATTGAGATGGAAGATTTGCAAGAGAATCCAATTGGGCCAAGACCATCAGAGGCAAATCCACCACGAGTGAGGAGACCAATGAAGCAGGCATATGCTCCAGCAAACCTCCATCAACCCTCTTGCATAGCATATCAACCAGAGGTGGATGGCAGCTATTATATCTCTCCCCAAATCCTCAATGCAGTGACTCACTTCAGAGGCAAAGCTACTGAGGATCCCAACTTGCATCTTAAGGAATTCTTTGACTTATGCAAGTTGCAGCATGTCCAAGGCCTAACTCCAGAGAGACTCAGGTTAGTCCTCTTTCCTTTTTCCTTGAAAGATAATGCTAAACTGTGGTACAATTCCTTGCTTGCAGATTCTATCCATACTTGGGAAGAATTGACCACCAAGTTTCTGAAGAGGTTTTTCCCAGCCCAAAAGACAAAACAACTTAAAAGGGAACTTCAAATGTTTCAACAACGAGACGGAGATTTGTTCTTTGAGGCCTAGGATCACTTCAATTCCTTGCTTCTAAAGTGCCCATATCACAACATCCCTCAAGATGAGCAGGTACAAATTTTTTATGAAGGTTTAGATGATACTAACAAAGGAATGGTTGATACAGCTTGTGGAGGTATACTGATGGAGAAGAGCAGTGATAAGTGCCAAAATATTCATATTTTAGCCCTTAAACCTACATGTGTTAATTCCTTAGTGTTGCTAGTTTATGCCATTTTATTCATTTTCTATATCTTTTGTTTCTTTGTAGGCCTTTGGAAGAAAAGGAAGAAAATCTGGAAGTATTAAGCTTAAAGAGCAAATTTGGGAAAAGCTGAAGACTCTAGTAGTGCAATTGATGGCAGGAGACCGGCGATCGTGCACACTACAAGCAAGAGAAACAGACGAGCGCTAGTGGGCGCAAGCAACAACCTTGATCGCACCTACGATCGAGCACCTAACACATATGATCAATTGCAGTCCTACGATCGAGCACACTCGTGCGCTAGAGGACAATAAGTTGTGGCCAGAATGCCCTTTCCTTCCATATTAGGGTTTTCCAAGTCCCACTTGTAATAGGACTAAACCCTACAAATTTTCTAGGTTTACTAGTATAACAAGGACTTCTAAAGGCCTATAAATAGACCTCTTAGCTTCTAGGAAAAAGGTATAGAGAAAGAGGCACAAGCTCTGGAAAGAAACTGAAGGCTAGATAAAGAGGAGTTTGGGTATTTTTTCTCTTCCACCTTTTATTTTTATTATGTAGTTTATATTTTATTTAGGGTAGATTGAAGCCCTAGTCATGACTATTTATGATTTCAATATTGGCGCCTATGCTACAATTATATTTTGGTGTATTTAACTTGATTAATTCCTATTATCTTGAATTTCTCATATGTGTTTGTCTGATCAACATATGCATCTGGTATGGACTAGTTAATTAAATCAATTTAGATGACCGAGTCCTGTGTTTAATAAGAGTAATAAAATAAATCCACACCGGGTTCTTGGCTTAATCAACATGGGGAACCGTGACAATACACCCATGCCCTAGGCCTCATGTGTTTGTCGATTTTCATAGATTTATGCTTTCTTAAAAAACAACTTAGTATACACCCATGCTAAATCCTTTAAGAAATAAAAGAATTAGAGTATACCCATGCCCTTAGGTTGGCAAACATTAATTATACTGGTATGATTGGCGCATTGGCATACTGTTATCTTAATTAGTCTGATTAGTGGTGGATATCAAAACCCTAATCCTTTGTAGTTTTAGTTTATCTTTTATTTTATTTCTTTATTTTAAATTCAATCATGACAATTGAATTTTATCTGTTTGATTAAATTGGAAATTACTCCTAAACATAATTTACCAATCCTTGTGAGAATGATCTCGTATTTGTCTGCTATCTTATTATTTGATCTTGTACACTTGCGAGTAAAATGTACCAAGTATTTGCCTATTAATTTAGGTGGGTATTTGGTACATTAGAGGTGCGATCGAGCACATTAGTGAGATCGAGTGCACCTCACGGTGCGATCGATCGCACATCCGAATAGCAGCACAGTTACTGCACTAATTATAGATCTGATTTTTTTTTTCTTCTATTTCATGCAGGGTCAATTGAGTCTACATCTTCGTAAGTTTTATTTTTAATGTTGTTTTTATTTTCCCTTTTAATTTTAACTTTTTGTTATTTTATTTTTAATTTCACACATGTGGGAAGGCATTTCGACAACCTATGGACCATGTTCATTATGCCATGACCCTTATCACCATGTTAGAGAAGAATGTCCTACAATGAGACAAATTTCTAACAAAATTAATGGGCATAAGAACACACTGTTCTCTAGACCGGGGAACGACAACTATCTTGATTCCTGCAACCCAACCTGGAGCCAACAGTCAAATTTCTCAGTGCAAGCTCAAGCTCCTAGAAATCATGCTCCACAATTTAATGAACTGCATCATCAATCATAGCCGCATTTCTATGATCAGATAGATGCCATGCAGAAGACATTAAATATGACTGTAAACTCCATGACTAAGAACATCCTGCCCATTCAGCCAGCCACCCAACTCCAGATATGTGCCATATGTTCTCATTTTGATCTTTCTACTGAAACTTGTCATTTGTATTCATCTGCAAATCAAGAGCAAGAGTCAAAGCTGAATAACCTGGAGAGTATGCTACGCACCCTAATGACTTCGCAATAGCAATTGATGACTGATCAAAAACAAATCAATACAGGAGCCGATCATGCGTTTCAAAGAATCAATCAAGCCATTCAAAGACTGGAAGCACAAATGGGACAATTGGCCAGGGAGTTGAGTGCATCTCCCATTAATTGGCCTCAACAATACCAAGAAGAAGAGTGTTAAAGTGAGTTGATGGAAAACCCCAATGGACAATACATGAAGGAAGAGTGCACCTATTATCCTGTGCAAGCTGTCATACTGAGGAGTGAAGAGGTGGTTGAAAATCTAGTAGAAGAGGGGAAGGAGGAGCAAACCGAAGTTCCACAGGATCCACATCAGGAAAAAGAAGAGAGCACTAAGATTTCTTCAACATTAGCTCTTATTCCTGAAACACCAAGAGGCCAAGAGAGAAGTCTGTTAGAGCTACCACTTGAGCAAATTGAGGACATCAAGATAGAGAAGCTCCCTGAGTTTTCTTCCTACTTTCTTCCAGTTCATGATTCCCCACCGGATGAGAAACTATTTGAGGAAACTCAAAGTGGTCCTCCCCGATCTATAGGCATTCGGAAGCATCTTGCAATAGAAAGAATTCATTCCCTTTGGTACAACAAAAGAAAAGACTGGTGCTTTAAGGTTAAAGTGCCACAGTCTGGCTAAAGACGTTAAACTTAGCACTCATGGGAGGCACCTCAAAGCATATCCTTTTAATTTTCTTCTTTATTTGTTTTTATTTTATTTTTATTTTTATTTTTAGCTCTTCTAGTTTTCCGTTATTATTTTAGTGTTTTATTTTGCAGGGACGAGTGTGCTTCAGTTCAAGTTTGGGGGTGTGCTATGAGCCATGCTATTCCAAACAATTTCGTCCATATCCCAGTAAATTCTTTCCATATTATAGACACATTAGGGACAATGTGTAATTCAAGTTTGGGGGTATGGGAGACACTTAACACACACTTTGTCCCAGTTTTATTTTATTTTTATTTTTTTTGTTTGTGAAAAGAATATATATATCTGTGTGTGTGTGTGTGTGTGTGTGTTTATATTTTTCTTAAAATTTTGGTTGATCTTAAAAATTGTGATTTGATTTCATTGGTGAGCTTAAAATTTTGAACACATGATCTGATAATTGAGTTTTTCTGTTTGGTTACTTACTTAGGACAATTGAGAATTCACTTGTTTGATATGATCACTGATAAGCTTTTCACTAAGTAACTAGACCTCTTGCCTCAAAGCATTGAGTGTTCACGTCAAAAGGTGAAGAATTTTTATTTGGTTAATGTCATGGTTAGTTTGGTTTCGTAGCCTTTTTGACTCGAGTTAGTAAGTCCTAGGGGTGTCTCTACACCTAATGCCCTAAAACCATCTGGTTTGGGAGTCATTGACTTAACACTCGTTACATGGGTCAATTAGAAAGCTTAAGGGAACCAAGTGTGGCACAACCTGACGAAGAAGGAAAAAAAAAAAAAAAAAAAAGGAAAAGAAAAATATGCCATTATTGTTCATTCTAATAGGGATTTTAGTGAACCTTCAGATATTGAGACATTGCAATTGCACATTGGAAATAATTGGAAGTTTCATATTTATGTGCTAGTTCACATTACACTGTTTCGAACTTGTGATGCCTTAGCATGTCTTTTGTAAGTGATTAAACTTTAAAATTCCAATTCATTATGAAGATGGAGTTTATCCTTTTTAAGCTTGCTTATGAATAAAAATCATAGTTTTGAGTGATACCTTAATTTTTGAATAACATGAACTCTTGCATGATGTTTGTGGGTAACATTCCTCGAAAACCCTCATGAGACTTCACTCGTCCTCTAGGGAATTCCTAGGAGTCTAAAAGGCTTGTTGCATATGCTAAATGAAATCGTACATCCCACGAAAAATAAATTTAGCTTTTTGTTTTCTGTTTGTTCATTTAGTTTTTAGTATCGTATTGCTAAGGGACTAGCAATATGTAAGTTTAAGGGTGTGTTAAGTGCCAAAATATTTATATTTTAACCCTTAAACTTATATGTGTTAATTCCTTAGTGTTGTTAGTTTATGCCATTTTATTCCTTTTCTGCATTTTTTGTGTCTTTGAAGGCCTTTGGAAGAAAAGGAAGAAAACCTGAAAGTATTGAGCTTAAAGAGCAAATTCGGGAAAAGCGAGAGGCTCTGGTAGTGCAATCGATCATAGGGGATCTGTGATCGAGCGCACTGCAAGCGGAATGACTAGACGAGCACAAGGCATGAGCTCGTGCACACACAAGGAGACTCGATCGCAGATGTGCGATCGAGCGCACATGGGCTGCGATCGATCACACCCGTGGCGCTGGAGAACAATGAGCTGCGGCCAGAATGCCCTTTCCTTCCATATTAGGGATTTTCAAGTCCCACTTGTAATAGGACTAAACCCTATGAATTTTCTAGGTTTACTAGTGTTTCAAGGACTTCTAGAGGCCTATAAATAGACCTCCTAGCTTCTAGGAAAAAGGTGTGGAGAAAGAGGCACAAGCTCTGGAAAGGAACTGAAGGCTAGATCAAGAGGAGTTTGGGTTTTTCTTCTCTTCCACCTTTTATTTTTGTTATGTAGTTGATATTTTATTTAGAGCTAGATTGAAGCCCTAGTCATAACTATTTATGATTTTAATATTGGCGCCTTTGCTACAATTATATTTTGGTGTACTTAACTTGATTAATTCCTGTTATCGTGAATTCCTCATATGTATTTGTCTTATCAACATATGCATGTAGTATGGACTAGTTAATTAAATCAATTTGGATGACCGAGTCCTGGGTTTAATAAGAGTAACAAAAGAAGTCCACACAGGGTTCTTGGGTTAATCAACATGGGGAACCGGGAGTATAGACCCATGCCCTAAGTCTCATGTGTTTGTTGATTTCCATAAATTTATGCTTTCTTAAAGAACAACTTAGTATACACCCATGCTAAGTCCTTTAAGAAAGAAAAAAATTAGAGTATATACCCATGCCTAATTCATTGCTTAGGAAAATCTATAGCTTAAGGAGTATACACCCATGCCCTTAGGTTGTCAAACATTAAATATACTGGTATGATTGGCGCATTGGGATATTGTTATCTTAATTAGTCTGATTAGTGGTGGATATCAAACTCCTATCCTTTTTTAGTTTTAATTTATCTTTTATTTTATTTCTTTATTTTAATTCAATCGTGACAATTGAATTTTATCTGTTTGATTAAATAGGAAATTACTACTAAACATTTTGCCGATCCTCGTGGGAATGATCTCGTATTTGCCTGCTATACTATCGTTTGATTTTGTGCACTTGCGAGTAAAACCTACCAAGTATTTGCCTATTAATTTAGGTAGGTATTTGGCACAACATTCATGGCATCACCTCTTTCAATGAGAAGCAAAATATGATAAAAAGATCAAATGTTTATCAATATTGTGACTAAACATATTCTTAGAAATTTGCTTTTGAAATCGTTATAGAAAGAACCGATGTCATAATCATTGCTGAAAAAGGTGAAACACCCATAGGATTTACTCTGTATAAGTTCTCTTGACTTTATGACTTGCATATAAATTGTTCATGAACTCTTATGTGATGTGCATATAATATGGTTTATATGTGCTTCTCTTTGATTATGTTGTCTTGAATTTATGACTTGCATATAATATGGATTGTATGCCTTTTATAATGTTCATGTACTATTGTATGAGGTACATATAATATGGGTTATATGTGTTATATGCTTCTTCTATTGTGACATTTTGGTGTACATATAACATGTGTTATATGTTTTTCTTGATACAAACTCCTGTGAGTAGGTTATTAGATAATAGTGTTGGAGGTGTCTCCCACTTTATGTTTTAATGCTATGCTTGTAATGAGTTTGTTATTGTTTTCAGAGAATAGGTACATTAACATATTCCATCAACCAAAGTCTAGTAGTGGTTTGTTAGGCTAGGGTTAGGGTTGTAAATTGTTATTTAATTGTAATTGTTGTTATCTCTGATGTTTTTGGGTTTTGTCACTGAATGGCCAAAAGGGGAGATTGTTAGGTTGTATTTGGCCTTATTCAATGATCAAAACATGTGTTTGTATTTTCCCATTTCTTTCCCTTGTGTCAGGGTAAAGATT
Organism: Corylus avellana; assembly: GCF_901000735.1. NCBI lineage: Eukaryota > Viridiplantae > Streptophyta > Magnoliopsida > Fagales > Betulaceae > Corylus > Corylus avellana. Next base: position 12,341,763 of record NC_081550.1, read on the forward strand.
GGAGGTGTTTGGCTTTTGTCATTAAATGGCCAAATGAGGAGATTCTTAGGTTTAGTTTGGCCTTATTTAATGATCAAAACATTTGTTTGTAATTTACCATTCTTCCCCAAGTGTTGGGGTGAAGATTGGATGTTTGTAAGAGTTCTTTGCCTTCCCCGTTGGATATGGTGTCAGAATGGGCATGTGACGGGTCTGAAGGATAGCTCTCTGGTTTACCGTCAGGAGTTGCGTCAGAATGGGACAAGTGATGGGAAGTTACTATTTTCTTGTCAGAAGTACTGTTAGGACGAGACATGTAACAGAGAGTTACTGTTTTCTTGTCAGGAGTTGCATCAGGATGAGGATGTAACGAGATTGAAGCTGAAGCTACTGTTTCCTCGTCAGGAACCCCATTAGGACGGGCTCGTAACGGGACCAAAGCTGAAGCTACTGTTTTCTCGTCAGAAGTCTCTTTAGGACGGGCTCATGACAGGTATTTAGATCTACTTTTTACGCTTTATGTCTTAACGAGGATTAAGTCCCGTTATGATGAGGATGGCTTACAATATCAAATTTTGGCCTTCCCGTCCTCACGAAAGATAATCCCCATTAAGATGGAAAGAAGTAAAATTTAGATCTATAAATACCTATCTTATTTTCAGAACTCTTTGAACCTCTCTATTTCCATTTATTCTCTTCTGAGTTTGGAGGTTCCCGGTAAAGAAATTGTTGCTACTATCACTCATGGAAGTGATACCTTTCACCGTTGGTTGTACCAAGTAAGGTTGCCTAAAAGGCTTTGTTTGTGCCTTCTCGCTTACTTGGAGTTTTTTGTGTTGATTTCAAACCATGCCATACACATCACTCAACCGCAAAGAAATCTACCAAAAGGTCGGTAAGGAGATGCACTGCATAAAGATGGTCAGGATAGAGACAAGCTGGGAAGCTTGTTGTTCTTACTAAGTCTAGAGGTCCTCTAGGGAGTGAGTATTCTGTAGTCTGTAACTCTGAATCTTCATATAGTAGTTTTTGGGGTTTGGCTGCCTCAGAGTGGTTTTTCCAATTGAGGTGCAGGTTTTCCACTTTGTCGACAAATCTTGTGTTGTGGTTCTGTGAATGTTCTTTATTGTTGTGTTGGTTTATTATTAAGCATAGCTATTTATTTTCCTTGTATAAACTGCTTATGCATTTGTTTTGGTTATATAAATCGCTTATGCGTTTGATTTGAGGGTAGAACACGATCCTTCACTTATGCATTTGATTTGGGGGTAGAACACTATCCTTGTTGTTTTATCACAAATATTTTAGAAACACTCATTGTTTTCATTAGTTTTTTGAAAACGTACTAGGATCGTGTTCTCCCTCTAATCACCAAATAATCAAAACATGGAACTAAGTGATTTAATAAAATAAAACATGCACAACAAAATTAAACAACATCACAAACACAACACAAAATTTGTTTACGAAGTGGAAAACCCTATGAACCAATCAAAGGTAAAAACCACTCTGGGGCATCCAAACCCAAGAAATCACTAGATGAAGATTTAGAGTTATAGACTAGATGATACTCACAACCTGGAGGATCTCTAGACTTAGTAAGAATAACAAGCTTCCTAGCTTGTCTCCACCACTCTGGGGCAACCAAACCCGAGAAATCACTAAATGAAGATTCAGAGTTACAGACTAGACGATACTCACAACCTGGATGATCTCAAGACTTAGTAAGAACAACAAGCTTCCTAGCTTGTCTCCATCCTAACCATCTTCACAGAGTGTGTTGTGAAAGTTTTTTGTACTCGCAGGTACACGAATCGGTTTGCAATATAGTGCTGCAAGTGCGAGGTCGAACCCATAGGGAATTGTGTTTATGAAAACAATTATATCTAAACCAATTAAATCTTAACCTAGTTCCAAAAGGTGAGAGATTTTTGAATAGAAAATCAAAAGCATAAAGTGAAAATTATGAAATAACGAAGCACTAACGTTTTAGAATCGACACTCACAAAATCATAGCAACATATTCTCATTGTCAATAATATATCCGAAGTCGTATGTTTGTTTTACTTCGCTTTAAAGAATTAATTAGAACAATTCAATGTATCCATTTATGCACAAATCAATGTTCAATTTAAATGAAATCATCTAATGTATCAGTTGATGAGTGCCAAATATTATATATTTAGGCCCCTTAACTTGTATTTGTTAAGCTCTTAGCTCTGTTATTTTCTGATATTTTTTTGGTAGTTTTGGTGTTTTAGTGTTTTGCAGGTCATTGAGAGAAAACTGGGGTTTGAAGGTGGAAATTGCAAAGAAGTTGAAGTCCTCTAGAAGAACGATCGAGCGCATGCTTGCACCGCGGAAGATCTAATGAAATCCCGAGTGCACCCGCACTAACCTGGCAGCGCCGAAACCCTAGTTTAGGTTATAAATAACACATTTTTCTCTTGTAAAAGGGTATTGGAGGCGCCGTTCTCTTACTATTGTCGAATTTTCACAGTTTTCGAGCTCCTATTTTGCATTCTTTTGTAAGTGTGATTAATTTTATGCTTTCAATTGAATTCATGATGTTGCATTTAGTCATGAGAGGCTAAATCCTTCAACTAAGGTTGAAGATGAAGCTTCATCATTGACAAACTCATATATTCTCGTATTTTGTTCATACAATTCTGACTTTGAATAAGAATGTTGTAGTTTTCCATTCAATTGGTTGATTCATCTCTTTTAACTAAATGTTATGAACTATTATGTGTTGGAGTTGGATATTTGATGTGTTTCATCCTTCGGATACATCAAATCATTTGATTGAAATCGGATATCCATTGTGACTCGTTAATCAAACCGATACATAGGATGATTTAATTTCAATTAGATATTTCTTGTGATTTGTAAAAATGGGTGGATTCATTGAATGATTTAAACTATATTTTTGTAAAACATTGAACAACATTTTGAGCATAATAGTTTGTCGATTGTATGAGCAAATACGAGAATATAGAGTTAAGATTTGGCGAAGTGAATTATGAAACTTTAGTGTTTTCTACCATTTGATTTCATCATTTTCTTTAGTTTATATTTTATGTTGCATGAACAAATCACGAACTTTGGAACTAGGTTAAAATAGGGTTAGTTTAAATAGAAATTGATTTACACAACACAAATCCTAGTGGATAGACCTCGCACTTGCACACACACTATATTGCACACGACTCGTGCACTTGCGAGTACAATGAAATTTGCACAACAAATTCTGGCGCCATTGTTGGGGATTTGTTGATTTGTGAAAATTAATTTTTGTTTAAATTAATTTTGTTTTTCTACTAGCTATTTAGATTTTTGTTTTCTTTTTCTGCAATTTTAATTTTTTTTTTCATTTGTTTTTTGGTTGTTTCTACCATTTTGATCTTAAAAAAAAAAAGAGTTTGTTGTTTATGTTTTTTCTGCACTTTCGGAGAATTTCAGTCCCTGCCAGTACGCTCATCTCACCTCAGCTGCGATCGAGCACACTCAAGCATTTTCCAGCAAGCAGGTCGCGTGCCTGCGCTCAATCCACTCCGCAAGTGTGCACAAGCGCACAGCAAACATACATCTACACTCGATCGCATAGTCCCTGCGCTCAAGTGCACTACCAAAAGCAGCTAAGCACAAATTTTTTTTGTTTTGAAATTTCTTTTGTATATTTTTGTTGATAGTTTGTTTCTATTTTTATTTATCTTTTGTTTGGTTGCTTGTTTTCTTTTTGTGAATATTTCATTGTTGTTTAGTTAGTTTGTTTGAGCACTTGTGATTGGTGTTTGCTTGGTCGGAGATCCCTAAATTTAGATTTGACACCTTTAGATCCCAACATTGATAGAACTCTTAGGAGAACTCGGAGAGCACCTGTTGAGAGTGAGAATAGAGGTGAAATGGGAGACCAATGAGATAACATACCCCAGAATGTGGAGCAACCTAGGGTTGAGCATGAGGATGCTAGAGTTGGGAATCCCGAGCAAGCTAGAGCTTGGAATGTGGACTTCACTACATCACTTAGGGATTTGTTTGCACCTGTTGCGACTAACTCCCATTCATGTATAGTGTTGCCACAAACCAATGCTACCCATTTTGATTTGTTCACACCTGCATCTTTGTCACAATCATCGCTGGATGAAACAATGAAGGCATTCATACAATCGAATAGCCAAACGATACAAGAGCTCAAAAACTCTTCTTTGGAAAACTGTTGTGCAAAAATCTACCTAAATTAATAGGTAAATAATTGTACGTTTTACCTGCAAGTGCACAAGGTCAACATGGTAGTATAAGGTGCAAGTACATGATCATTTCCACGAGGATTGCTGAATTTATGTTTAAAAATAGATTCCTTAAGCAAAAGCAAAATAAAAATTGATTGTTGATGTGATGATAACAAAGGGTAGGGCTTTGATATCCACCACTAATTATATTAAACTAGTATATCAATATGCCAATGCTTTGATCAAGTTATGCATATTTAATGTTTGCCAACCTAAGGGCATGGTGTATACTCCTAAGCTATTGATTTCCCTAAGCAACGAGTTAGGCATGGGTGTATACTCTAACTCTTTTCTTCCCTAAAGGATTTAGCATGGTGTATACTAAGTTGTTCTTTAGAAAAGCATATGTTCTTTGAAAATCGACAAACACACAGGGCCTAGGGCATGGGTGTATACTCCTAGTTCCCCATGTTGATTAACCCAAGAATTGTGGTGTGGATTCTTTTGTTACTTAAGTTAAACCCAGGACTCGATCATCCAAATTGATCTAACTAACAAGTCCATACCACATGCACATGTTGATCAGGCATACACATATGAAGAATTCATGCAAGCAGGTATTAATCAAGTTAAATAGCACAACATGATCATCACAAGGCGCCAATATTGAAATATTAATTTAACATAACTAGGGCTTCAATCTAGCCCTACTAAGTAAATTAGCTACACATAGAGTTGATGTTAAACATCTTCATAAAAGAAAAGAAAAGAAAGGAAAGAATAAACCTGAGACTTGACTTGAGAGCTCCTATTCTTCTCCCTTCTCCAAGCCTACCTATTCTAAAGGCTTAGGAGTCTATTTATAGGCTTTAGAAGTCCTTGGAAAAGTAGTAAACCCTAGGGTTTTCGTAGGGTTTCAATCCTATTACAATTTGGAGTTTGAAAAACCCTAATATGGAAATAGGGACATCATAGCCTCCACTTGGAATGCCTCATGCGCACGGGTACGCTCGATCGCAGGTCTGCGATCGATCCTTCTTTTGCCTTGCGCTTGATCGCTCCTGGCCTGGCTCGTGCAGCATCTTCTCTGGTATTGCGCTCGATCCCAAGTACCCTGCGATTGATCGCAGTACCAGGGAGCTCCAATTTTTCCATCTTCTCTTTTTGAGCCTAAATCACCTAGTTTTACTTCACTTTCTTCCAAAAGCCTGTAAAAACATCAAAAACACAAAAAGGAATTAAAATGGCCTAATTAACTACAACCAAAGGATTAAAACATGAAAGATAAGGGCTAAAAATATGAATATTTTAGCACTGATCAAAAACACCCAAGCGATAGATGAAGTGAAGAATGCCACCATGGTTAACACGCAAGCAATTGTGAAGATGGAGAGTCAGATTGGACCGATAGCCAATCACTTGGGTGAGAGAGAAAAGGGAAAGTTTCCCAGTCAACCCGTGCCCATCCCAAAAGGATAATATATGGTTGAAAATTCCTCAAGTCTTGCACACGAGCAAGAACATGTGCAGTCGATTGTCACACTGAGGTCAAGGAGACAAGTGGACAATCAAGTGGTCCTTACTAAAGAGAACCCTGCTGTGTAACAAGGGCAAGAGAGTGGCAACAAGGAGAAGAGAGATGTTGAGCCATCTACAACCACGGCCATTGTTGAGGACCCTCCTAGGTCATTTGTGCCTAAAGCACCTTACCCTGAAAGGTTGCAAGCACCCAATAAAGGAGGGAAGTTTGAGGACATTCTGGAGGTGTTCAAGTAGGTCCAAATCAATATCCCATTTTTGGACGCCATCCAACAAGTGCCTTCATATGCCAAGTTCTTGAAGGACTTGATCATAGTTAAGAGAAGAACGAGTGTCCCGAAGAAAGCATTTCTAACCGAGCAAGTTAGCTCTATCCTTTAGTGCAAGTTGCCCATTAAGCATAAGGACCCTAGGTGCCCTACCATCTATTACATGATAAGAGTCAGCCGAATTGAGAAGGCTCTTTTAGATCTTGGGGTGAGTGCGAATCTCCTACCCTATTCAGTTTACCTACAATTGGGGTTAGGAGCAATGAAGCCCACATCCATGACACTTCAATTGGCTGACAGGTCAGTTAAGATACCATGGGGAATCATTGAGGATGTTTTGATCAAGGTGGATAAGTTTTACTTCCCCGTGGACTTCATTGTGCTAGACACAAAGCCCGCCTAGAATGTTGGGATTAAGATACCGGTGATTCTAGGATGACCATTCGTAGCTATGGCTAACGCCCTGATTAACTGTAGGACAAGGGTGATGAAGATTTCCTTCGGAAATATGACAGTGGAGCTGAATATCTTTGATATCAGCAACCAACCACTGGAATATGATGAAGTGAGAAATGTATGCTTGATAGAGGAGATTATGGAGGAGACGGTGGATGAATCAAGCATTGAGGACCCCCTAGAGGCATGCTTTGCTCATTTTAGAGACGATTTAGACTTGGATAAGTTGCTTGAGCAAGCAAATGCGATTTTGGAGATTGTTCCTTTGGCGAGCAATGAGAAGGAGGAGATAGCAGTACCTGATCCCCCCAAGAAGGAACTTAAGCCTCTATCGGATAACCTTAAGTATAAGTTCCTAGGTCCAGCAGATTCTTTGCCTATGATTATAGATTCGGATTTGGTTGATGCTCAAGAGGAAAAATTGTTAGAGGTTTTAAGAGAGCACAAGGAAGCTATCAGCTGGACCATTGAGGATATCTCAAGGGGATCAGTCCCTCGGTGGTGATGCACAAGATACATTTAGAGGAGAATGCCAAGCCATCAATGGAGCCACAGCGAAGGCTAAACCCAGCTATGCAAGAGGTTGTGAGGGCTGAGGTGATTAAGTTGTTGCATGCAGGAATCATTTATCCAATCTCGGATAGAAAGTGGGTAAGCCCAATTCATGTCGTGCCAAAGCGAGCTGGATTGATGGTAGTAAAGAACAAGGATGACGAGTTGGTCCCAAATCATATTCCGTCAAGATGGAGAGTTTGCATAGACTACCACAAGCTAAATGCCGCCACCAGGAAGGATCATTTTCCACTCCCATTCATTGATCAGATGGTGGAACGCTTGGCTGGGCACGCATACTATTGCTTCTTGGGTGGTTATTCTAGATATAACCAGGTCCCTGTGGACCACGAAGACTAGGAGAAGATGACGTTTACTTGCCCTCTTAGGACGTTTGCCTACCGTCGCATGCCCTTTGGGTTATGCAATGCACCTGCTACTTTTCAGCGGTGCATGATCAGTATTTTTTCTAACATGGTAGAATGTTTCCTTGAGGTTTTCATGGATGACTTCTCTGTCTTCGGTTCATCGTTTGAGGAGTGTCTGCACCACCTCACCTTTGTCTTAATGCGATGCAAGGAGAAGAACCCGGTGCTCAATTGGGAGAAATTCCATTTCATGGTGAAGCACGACATTGCACTAGGGCACGTCATATCTCATCGGGGAATTGTGGTTGACAAAGCAAAGGTAGATCTGATTTTCAACCTTCCACCCCCACGTACGGTGAAGGAGGTTCGTTCTTTTTTGGGCCATGCAGGATTTTATAGGTGATTCATCCAGGACTTTAGCAAGATCGCCAGGCCCTTGTGCAAACTATTGGTGAAGGATGCCCAATTTGTATTTGATGAGGACTGCAAGATAGCATTTAGGAATTTGAAGAGAATTCTAACGTCCACACCCATTATTCAGCCACCCAACTGGGGTGTACCATTTGAGATCATGTGTGACACATAGGATTATGCAGTCAAAGCTATTTTGGGGCAGCGTGATGATAGACTCCCCCATGTTATTTACTATGCGAGCAAGACTTTGAACGATGCACATCTCAATTACTCTACCACTAAGAATGAGTTGTTGGTAGTTGTTTTTGCGCTGGACAAGTTTAGATCCTATTTGTTAGGATTTAAAATCATCATTTATTTGGATCACGCAGCATTGAAGTATCTTTTTTCCAAAAAAGATGCTAAATCTCGTCTTATTTAGTTTATGTTGTCTTTTAATTTTCAAAACCAAAATCAAAAACCTTTTGGAACTAAGTTAGGATCAAATTAGTTTAGATATAAGTTGCTCTTTCAAAAATACAATTCTCTGTGGGTTCGACCTCGTACTTGAATCCACTAACTACAATCGATTCGTACACTTGCGAGTTAAATAAATTTACACAACAAGTTTTTGGCACCGTTGCCAGGGAATTATTCAATTTTTTAAACCAATTTATTTCAAAATTAGTTTTATTCTTCTACTAGTTATAATTAGGATTTTTTTTTTTCTGCAATTTGTTTTGTTTTATTCGTGTTACTAATAAAAAAATAAAAAATAAAAAGATTTTTCTTGTTGTTTTTTGTTTTAATTTTTTTGGCTTGTTTTACAGTTCTGCCGCAGCACCTTCCACACACCCCTGCTAGTGCAATCAATCGCAACCTTGCTACGATCGAGCGCACTCGGGGCCAAGATAGCAAGCTCAAGCGCACCTACGCTCGTTAACTGCCGCATCTTCACTCAAGTGCGATCAAGCACACATCAGCGCGATCGAGCACACTCACAGCGAAAGCAGCAACTGTAGCAGTTCCGTAGATTTTTGCCAAAAATTTATTTTTGATCCTTTTTGTGAGTTTTTAAATTTTAGTTTTATTTGTTTAGGTAGTTAGTCATTTTTTTTCATTAGTTTATTTTATTTAAAAATATAAAAATACAAAAAAAAATTAAAAATTAAAAATGGTTAATGTTTTATGTGGGATATCTGCATGCTAAAAAGTGTGGGGGAATCATGAATTTTCATTTTAATGATTTTAATGCCTCTCCCAGTTATAGGACACCAGCTCCTACCAACTACCCTCAAATTTTTTACCCACAAAAGCCATGTTCATACTGCTCTCTACTCCAATCCTTATCATCATTATAGTGATTGTCCATCATGGGACAGGCTTCTAATTTTCCATATGAGCAAATGAACATCAGTTTCTCCAGTCTAGGGTTTGATTCAAATTTCAATTATTTCAACCTGGACTGGAGCAACCAATCTAATTTCTCATGGTCAGCTCAGGCTACATGAAATTATGCTCACCAATTTGATGAATTGCACCATTCAAAATATCCGCAGTTCGATCACCAAGCTCAACCACTTGTGGATCAAGCCATTACTGAAATGCCACGGCCTGCACCACAATCATCATTGGAAGACATGATGAAAACATTCATGCAATCAATTGAAAAGAACATGCAAGAGATGAAACAAAAACTGCGTCAATTCAATCAAGAGCTCAAAGAAGCCAATACTCATGCTACTGCAGGGATGGAAGAATGGATTGGCGAGAGTGAGAATGAACATCCATCTGAACATCAACTTGACCCAATGTCTTAATATTGGGACAGTGAGAGCATAGAGGATAACAATGAGGAAGAATAGCTTCAAGGTCAGCTGATGGCTCAAGGACACTACATGATTGATGAGGATGAGTCCGGAAATTCTTATCATGAGCATGTCCAAGCCACCTCCAACTTTGAAAGAAAGGAAAGTGCTATAAGAAATTATCTTCCTAAAGATGAGGTATTGCAATTTTCTCTAACTGCTCACATTGGTGACTTAAAAAGGAGAATAGCGGAACTCAAGGCAGTTAGGTTGGCCTAAATCAAAACTATAAATAAGTGGGGACTATCTCTGTTTTGTGAATATTGTTATAATCCTACTCACCACCAAAGCAAATGTCCATTCATTTTACACTACATGGTTGATGAGAAGGAAATTGTGGATAACAAAGAGGAGTACGCAGAGCAACTTGAGCATGCTCAAGTCGCCACTGTTAAGTACTAAAATATTCAAATTTTCAGCCCTTAACTTGCAAGTTTTAATCCTTTGGTTTTAGTTAATTAGGTCATTTTAATTCCTTTTTATGTTTTCCATACTTTTGTAGGCTTTTGGAAGAAAATGAAGTAAATCTAGAAGATTTGGGCTCAAAGTGAGAAGAAGGGAAAAATAGGAGTCCCTGACACTGCGATCAATCGCAAGTTCCCTGCGATCGAGCACAGTACCAGAGAAGACATAGCACGAAGTAGGCCAGGAGCGATTCAGCACATAACAAAAGAGGATCGATCGTAGACCAGCGATCGACCGCACACGGGCTGCGATCGATCGCACCTATGCGCATGAGACATATCAAGTGGCGGCCAGAGTGTCTTTCTTTCCATATTAGGGTTTTCCAACTCCTAATTGTAATAGGTTTTGAAACCCTACGAAATCCCTAGGTTTACTAGTTTGTCAAGGACTTCTAAAGCCTATAAATAGACCCTTAAGTCTCTAGAATAAAGAAGGCTTGGAAGGAGAAGAATTGGAGCTCTTCAAGTTCAAGTCTCGGGTTCATTCTTTTCTTTTCTTTTCCTTATGTTATGAAGATGTTTAACATAAATTCTATGTTTAGCTAATTTATATAGTAGGGCTAGATTGAAGCCCTAGTTAAGTTTTGTTAATATTCAATATTAGCGCCTTTGTGATGATCTTGTTATGATGTCTAACTTGATTAATACCTAGTTTCATGAATTCCTCATATATGTGGGCCTGATCAGCATGTGCATGTGGTATGGACTAGTTAGTTAAATCAATTTGGATGACCAAGTCCTGGCTTTAACATAAGTAACATAAGAATCCACATCGCGATTCTTGGGTTAACCAACATGGGGAATCGGCAGTAGACACCCATGCTCTAGGCCTCATGTGTTTGTCGAGATCCATAGTTTTATGCTTTCTTAGAGAATAACTTAGTAGACACCCATGCTAAATTCTCTAAGAAAGAAAAAAAATTAGAGTAGACACCCATGCCTAATTCGTTGCTTAGGGAAATCAATAGCTTAAGGAGTAGACACCAATGCCCTTAGGTTGACAAACATTAGGTATTCATAACATGATCAAAACATTGGCATATTGATATATTGGCATATTGATATTAGTGGTAGATATCAAAGCCCTACCTTTTTATTAGTATCAATCTAATCCAATCTTTTGTTTTATTTTACTTTGGGAATTTAATTTAGATAAAATTCAGCAGTCCTCGTGGGAATGACTCCATATTTGCACACTATGCTACTATGTTGACCTCGTGCACTTGCGGGTAAAATGTACAATTATTTACCTATTTTTTGGCACCATTGCTGAGGACTGCGGTGAATTTTGTTTAAATTTATTTTCCTTTAGTTGTGTTATTTTAATTTTTCAATTTTAAATTTAATTGTTATCAAAAATCAAAAAAAAAAAAATTGTTTTCCCTAACTTTTCTGTTTTCTGTTTTAGGTTGCGGATTGGCATTCTGTGATTGTGATCAATCGTCAGCCAAGTGCGATCGAGCGCATTGCAATCGAACGCACCAACCTGCGATCGAGCGCAGTTCTAGAGAGCATCCAAACCAGTAATACTGAAGCTGCCCGACTGAAGAAGCAATGCAGTTGATGCAAGGTCGTCGATCTCAAGCCTCAACCGTTATTCCACTCGATCCTGAAATTGAGCGGACAATTCAACAATGACCTAGAGACAAAGAAGAGGAGGAAGAAATTGAGATGTAAGATTTGCAAGAGAATCCAATTGGACCAAGACCATTAGAGGCAAATCCACCACGGGTGAGGAGGTCGATGAAGCAGGCATTCGTTCCAGCAAACCTCCATCAACCCTCATGCATAGGATATCAACAGGAGGTGGAAAGTAGCGATTATGTTTCTCCTCAAATCCTTAATGCATCGACTCACTTCAGAGGCACAGCTACTGAGGATCCCAACTTGCATCTTAAAGAATTCTTTGATTTATGCAAGTTGCAATATGTCCAAGGCCTAACTCCAGAGAGACTCAGGTTAGTCCTCTTCCCCTTCTCTTTGAAAGATAATGCTAAACTGTGGTACAATTCCTTGCCTGCAGATTCTATCCATACTTGGGAAGAATTAACCACCAAGTTTCTGAAGAAGTTTTTCCCAGCCCAGAAGACAAAATAACTTAAAAGGGAACTTTAAATGTTCCAACAACGAGACGGAGATTTGTTCTTTGAGGCCTGGGATCACTTCAATTCCTTGCTTCTAAAGTGCCCACATCACAACATCCCTCAAGATGAGCAAATACAAATTTCTAAGAAGGATTAGATGATACTAACAAAGGGATGGTTGATTCAGCTTGTGGAGGAACACTTATGGAGAAGAGTAGTGAGGAAGCAATGGAACTTTTTGAGACATTAAGTGAGCATTCCCAGCAATTCTACTCAAGAGGAAGGAGAGGAGTCAAAAGCAAAGGCATGTATGAAGTAAACCTTAGTGGAAGATCGCCCCATCAGATGGCTACTGTAGAAAAGAAGTTGGACATGATTGTCAAGGCCATGACTGCTTAGAAAATAGCACCTCTACAATAGGACACATCAATCCAAGTATGTGCTATTTGTTCTCATCTAGATCACACTACTGAGACATGTCCCGTATCTTCATTTGCAAAGCAAGAAGAGGTTAATTATGTGGGACAAAACAATTACCCCCACAAAAACAATCCATACTCCAATACTTACAATCCAGGATGGCCCAACCATCCAAATTTCTCTTGGAGTAATAATCAAGGACAGCAGAAAGGGCACCAACAAGCAAGCCAACCAACTCAAGAGTCAAAGATGAACCAATTGGAGAATATGATACACAACCTAGTGACTTCACAACAGCAATTCACAGTTGATAAAAAAACAATTCAATACAAAGACAGATCAAGCCATTCAAAGACTAGAAGTGCAAATGGGCCAGATGGCAAAGGAGCTGAGTGAGAGGAAGTAGGGAGAATTTCCAGCTCAAACTATACCTGACCCAGGGAGTCACCAGTAGCTGAAAGCAACCACAGTCCTCAGAGGTCCTATTCCTGCACCATCAAGGGCACTTGAGCCAAATTCTGAAAAGCTCAAGTGTAGCTCTTCACACTAGAAGACATTACAGTCACAAGTAGAAGTGTTTGAGCAATCCAAGAGCTCGAACGCATCTACTCAAAATAGTGGTACTGAGGCCATTGAAGGCGGTACAATTTTTTTTCTCTTGCTTTTCATCATATCAATTTCTTTACTTTACATATGTCTCAATTATCCTTTGTGTTTCGTTTTCATTATTGACCATTATTTTATTTTTATTTTGTTTTTTTTTTAAAAAAAAAAAATTATGTTACTATGATCGATCGCAACAAGTATGTGATTGAGCACAGTAACCGAATGTTGGCTCTACACATTCTGTTAGTGCGATCGAGTGCACATCACCCACATACGCACACCCTGGCCGAATGCGATCGAGCGCACCAAGTGTGCGATCAAGCGCACTCGGATAGAATAGCACATGACCTATTTTAGGTCAGTTTCCCCCTAATTCCCCTCACAATTTCCCGGCGCCGTACAAGTCCCCAAACCACCCAACTCTGGCCACCTCCTCTACAAACACACCTACACCATTTTCCACCACTCCAACCACCTCCACACCACCACACCATCACTGCACAGCCCCTTTCTACCCCACGACCATCACCCTCATCACATATAATCCATCCCGTCCTATCAACACCCCATCTCCGAACACTCCCCCAACCTCCAATTTTTTCTTTTTCTTTTTGCAATTGTGGGTGTTCATCCACCCACATTGCCTCTGTGTTGGGCATTTCTTTTCTTTGCAGGGGGTTTTGGGCACCTTTTGTTGTATTTTGCTACTATGGTCATCAGAAGTGCACACCAACTATTCGAAAAAAGTCCCCAGTCAAGCTCAACATGCTTAGAAACCGTGCCTCATCCTCCTGGGGGTCTGATACCCAAGCTATTTCTCCTCCGCCCACTTTTGAGGAGTAGGAGCTGCTGTTTGAGACAACATTTACCATAAGAGAGGATTTTCAAAACCTTGAAGCAACTCAATGGGCGGTCGCCGAGTTCAAGCGTCAGGGGCTCAAAAAGCTTTTCAAGCCGGTCACCACCACGGCCTACCGAAAGCTGGTGATCGAATTCTATGCCAAACTGTCCCATGACTGGGACAATTTGGCCGCTCTCTCTTCAAAGGTGCAAGGCCAAGCTATTGATGTGACTAGGGCCGACATTGCAGTAGCACTTCAATGCAATGATGAGCACCCTCCAGAAGCTGCACATCTTGCCGAGCAATTGCCCTGATACTATGTGGCAGAGATCATTAAGGATATGTGCCAAGGGCACTATGCTGATGCCCACCATAATGCCGGCAGCCGGTCCAATCTACCTCAAAGGCTTTGGTTTGTGGACTCAATACTACACTGCAATGCCTTCCTCTTGGAACACAAAACTCAAAGGCGTGATCAATTTCTCCAAACCCTCTACGCCTTCCACAAAAATGCTTGGTACTCCATTCCAGACATCATTTGAAACCAAATACATAAATTTTGGAATGGAGCGCACATTGGAGGAGCAGAGTCCACTCATTCATGGGGGTTGCCTTTTCCATACCTCATAACATATATTCTTTGAAAAAAGGGCATCAAGGGCACTGCAACTGATGAGCCAGTCACTACTACTCCAATATTTGGCATTCGCCAATGGAATAAGAGCTGCTCCCATATGCTCTGGATACTCCTAGCACCAGTAGCTGGTGAAAGAGAGAGTGAGGCTAAGCCAATGGCCGAAGATGAACCGGCAGCTGAGCTGGTAGCAGCGGAAAAGGAGGAGGCTCCAATCATTTTTTAAGCCGCAGAATACCGCTCCATTAGTGAAGAGATGGCAGGCCTTTGAAGGGAATTGGCTGATCAAAGAAGGGAAGCTCGGGAAGATAAAGCACTGATGGATCAACGATTAGCTACCTTAGAAGAATTGATGCGGTCCATCCTTAGCCGTTTGCCACCACCATCTGGAACATCTACTTCTGGACAACACTAAGATGTGACCACAGTCTGGCTGAAGACGTAAAACTTAGCGCTTATGGGAGGCACCCCATAGTTTATCCTTTTATTTTGTTTTGCTCAAGTGTGTTTTAAGTTAATCCTTTATTTATCTTTAGTTTTGTTCCTTGTTACTTGTTTGTGTGTTTTCTTATTTTGCAGGGACAAGTGTGCTTCACTTCAAGTTTGGGGGTCTGCTATGAGCCATGCTTTCCAAGATTATTTCGTCCATCTCCCTGGTACATGCTTTCCTTTACTTAGACACATTGGGGACAATGTGTCATTTAAGTTTGGGGGTATGGGCACACATGATTGTTTACACACACTTTGTCCCAATTTCATGTTATTTGTTTGTTTCGTGCGTCGTTTGTTTATTGGGAAAAAAAAAATTATGCATGTTCATGTTTGTTCTAAAATTTTAAGTTGATCTAAAATAATTTTGGTTTGAATTCATCAGTGAGCTTAACATTTTGAACACATGATCTGATGAGTGAATCTGTTAGTTTGATTACTTGTTTAGGACAGTTGAAAAATTACATGTTTGATCTGATCACACAAAACACATTAGCACATAATCTGTGAGGTATGACATGAGGTCTGATATGTGTGTTTCTGCAACTTGGATGAAATTGGATGACTTATTAGATGACACTATGGCATATATAGTGATAACAAAAAAAAACAAAAAAAAAAAGATATGAAATAAATTATCATTGATGGGCTTTTCACTGAGTAACTGGACCTCTTGCCTCAAGGCATTGAGTGTTCACGTCGAAAGGTGAAAAATGTTGATTTGATCAATGTCATGGTTAGTTGGTTTTGTAGTCTTTTTGACTCGAGTTAGTAGGTCCTTAGGGGTGTCTCTTCACCTAATGCCCTAAAAGCACCTGGTTTGGGAATCATTGACTTAACACTCATTACAAGGGTTAATTAGAAAGCTTAAGGGAACCAACACTGCACAACCTGACCAAAAAAAAAAAAAAAAAAAGAGAAAAAGAAATATGCCATTGTGTCATTCTAATAGGGATTCTAGTGAATTTTGAGATATGAAGACATTACATATTGGAAAGATTTGGAAACCTCATAATTTTGTACTAATTCACTGTAGACAATTTTCAAACTTGTGATGATTTAGCATGTCCTTGTAAGTAATTGCACTTTGAGATTCCAATTCATTGTAAAGATGGAGTTCATCTTTTTAAGCTTCCTAATGAATGAAAATCATGATATTGAAGTGATGCTTTACTTTTTGAAATAATATGAACTGTGCATGATGTTTGTGGGTAACATTTCGGGAAAACCCTCACGAGACTACATTCGTCCTCTAGGGAATTCCTAGAGGTTTAAAAGGCTTATTGCATATGCTAAATGCAATCGTACATCCCACGAAAGATAGATTTATCTTTTGTTTTCTGTTTTTCTAGTTTGTTTTTAGTTTTGTATTGCTAAGGGACTAGTAATATGTAAGTTTGGGGGTGTGTTAAGTACTAAAATATTCATATTTTCAGCCCTTAACTTGCATGTTTTAATCCTTTGGTTTTAGTTAATTAGGTCATTTTAATTCCTTTTTGTGTTTTCCATACTTTTGTAGGCTTTTGGAAGAAAATGAAGTAAATCTGGAAGATTTGGGCTCAAAGTGAGAAGAAGGGAAAAATGGGAGTCCCTGACACTGCGATCAATCGTACGTTCCCTGCAATCAAGCGTAATACTAGAGAAGACACAACACGGAGCAGGCTAGGAGTGATCAAGCGCATAACAAAAGAGGATCGATCGCAAACTTGCGATCGAGCACACATGGGCTGCGATCGATCGCACCTGTGCACAAGAGACGTATCAAGTGGTGGCCAGAGTGTCTTTCTTTCCATATTAGGGTTTTTCAACTCCCACTTGTAATAGGTTTTGAAACCCTAAGAAATCCCTAGGTTTACTAGTTTGTCAAGGACTTCTAAAGCCTATAAATAGACCCCTAAGTCTCTAGAATAAAGAAAGCTTGGAAGGAGAACAATTGGAGCTCTTCAAGTTCAAGTCTCGGGTTCATTCTTTTCTTTTCTTTTCCTTATGTTTTGAAGATGTTTAACATACATTCTATGTTTAGCTAATTTATTTAGTAGGGCAAGATTGAAGCCCTAGTTATGTTTAGTTAATATTCAATATTGGTGCCATTGTGACGATCTTGTTATGATGTCTAACTTGATTAATACCTAGTTTCATGAATTCCTCATATGTGTGTGCCTGATCAACATGTGCATGTGTTATGGACTAGTTAGTTAAATCAATTTGGATGACCGAGTCCTAGCTTTAACATGAGTAACAAAAGAATCCACGCCGCGATTCTTGGGTTAATCAACATGGGGAACCGGGAGTAGACACCCATTCCCTAGGCCTCATGTGTTTGTCGATTTCCACAATTTTTATGCTTTCTTAGAGAACAACTTAGTAGACACCCATGCTAAATCCTCTAAGAAAGAAAAGAATTAGAATAAACATCCATGCCTAATTCATTGCTTAGGGAAATCAATAGCTTAAGGAGTAGACACCAATGCCCTTAGGTTGACAAACATTAGATATTCATAACATGATCAAAACATTGGCATATTGAAATATTAGCGAAGTATAATTAGTGGTGGATATCAAAGCCCTATCTTTTTATTATTATCAATCTAATCCAATCTTTTGTTTTATTTTACTTTGGGAATTTAATTTAGAAAAAATTCAGCAGTCCTCATGGGAATGGCTCCATATTTGCACACTATGCTACTATGTTGACCTCGTGCACTTGTGGGTAAAACGTACAATTATTTACCTATTAATGGGAGTCCCTAACACTGCGATCGATCGCAGGGAACCTACGATCGAGCGCAGTACTAGAGAAGACACAGCACGAAGCAAGCTAGGAGCGATCGAGCACATAACAAAAGAGGATCGATCGCAGACTTGCGATCGAGCGCACACGGGCTGCGATCAATCGCACCTGTGCGTAGGAGACATATCAAGTGGCAGCCAGAGTGTCTTTCTTTCCATATTAGGGTTTTCCAACTCCCAATTGTAATAGGTTTTGAAACCCTACGAAATCCCTAAGTTTACGAGTTTGTCATGGACTTCTAAAGCCTATAAATAAACCTTTAAGTCTCTAGAATAAAGAAGGCTTGGAAGGAGAAGAATTGGAGCTCTTCAAGTTCAAGTCTCGGGTTTATTCTTTTCTTTTCTTTTCCTTATGTTATGAAGATGTTTAACATAAATTCTATGTTTAGCTAATTTATTTAGTAGTGCTAGATTGAAGCCCTAGTTATGTTTTGTTAATATTCAATATTAGCGCCTTTGTGATGATCTTGTTATGATGTCTAACTTGATTAATACCTAGTTTCATGAATTCCTCATATATGTGTGCCTAATCAACATGTGCATGTGGTATGGACTAGTTAGTTAAATCAATTTGGATGACCGAGTCCTGGGTTTAACATGAGTAACAAAAGAATCCACTCCGCGATTCTTAGGTTAATCAACATAGGGAACCGGGAGTAGACACCCATGTCCTAGGCCTCATGTGTTTGTCAATTTCCACAGTTTTATGCTTTCTTAGAGAACAACTTAGTAGACACCCATGCTAAATCCTCTAAGAAAGAAAAGAATTAGAGTAGACATCCGTGCCCAATTCATTGCTTAGGGAAATCAATAGCTTAAGGCGTAGGCACCAATACCCTTAGGTTGACAAACATTAGATAGTCATAACATGATCAAAACATTGGCATATTGATATATTAGCGAAGTATAAATTGTGGTGGATATCAAAGCCCTACCTTTTTATTATTATCAATCTAATCCAATCTTTTGTTTTATTGTACTTTGGGAATTTAACTTAGATAAAATTCAGCAGTCCTCGTGGGAATGACTCCGTATTTGCACACTATGCTACTATGTTAACCTCATGCACTTGTGGGTAAAACGTACAATTATTTACCTATTAATTTAGGTAGATATTTGGAACAACAACCACCATACTTGAGAGTGAGAAACTTGTTGATAACATTGAGGAGGAAGAAAAAGAAGAAGTTGAGCACCATGAGAATAGTGAGCCCCCAACAAATCCTGATCTGCCTAGTGACATGGAAGTGAGTACTGAAGTTCATGCCTACATCACTGTCCCTCTTGAGACACATCAAGAATCCAAAGCTTCATCGCCTGAATGTCTCAAAGAGCCATCTTATGTCAAGATACTCAAGGACTTGTGCACACAAGCACACAAATCTAGGAACCACTTTCCTAAAAAGATCCTTTGAAGCAAGCAATTCTATATAAGATGGCGAAATATCCTTCCAGAGGGGTATGAATTTTTGAAGAAGAAAAGGTGGAAGGGATTGGTTGGACTTCCCCATGATAGGGGGATGCACTGTAAAGTTTCTCCTTCAGTTTATTTTCTGCACTTCACTCCACAAATTCTTTCTTTTCTTTTTCATTACATGTTGTAGACACAGCATGAAGTAGGCCGGGAGAGATCGAGCGCATAACAAAAGAGGATCGATCGCAGACTTGCGATCGAGCGCACACTAGGCAATCGAGAAAGGAAAGAAATAATTTGTGGAGTGAAGTGCAGAAAATAAACTAGAGGAGAAACTTTACAGCGCTTCCCCTATCATGCGGATGCGGATGTCCAACCAATCCCTTCCACCCATTCTTCTTCAAAAATTCATATCCCTCTGGAAGGATATTTTGCCATCTTATATAGAATTGCTTGCTTCAAAGGATCTTTTTAGGAAAGTGGTTCCCAGATTTGTGTGCTTGTGTGCACAAGTCCTTGAGTATCTTGACATAAAATGGCTCTTTGAGACACTCAGGCGATGAAGCTTCGGATTCTTGATGTGTCTGAAGAGGGACAGTGATGCAGGCATGAGCTTCAGTACTCACTTCCATGTCACTAGGCAGATCAGGATTTGTTGGGGGCTCACTATTCTCATGGTGCTCAACTTCTTCTTCTTTTTCTTCCTCCTCAATGTTATCAACAATTTTCTCACTCTCAAGTGTGGTGGTTTTGTTTCAAATATCTACCTAAATTAATAGGTAAATAATTGTACGTTTTACCCGCAAGTGCACGAGGTCAACATAGTAGCATAGTGTGCAAATACGGAGTCATTCCCATGAGGACTGCTGAAATTTATCTAAATTAAATTCCCGAAGTAAAATAAAACAGAAGATTAGATTAGATTGATAATGATAAAAAGGTAGGGCTTTGATATCCACCACTAATTATATTTCGCTAATATATCAATATGCCAATGTTTTGATCCTGTTATGAATATCTAATGTTTGTCAACCTAAGGGCATTGGTGCCTACTCCTTAAGATATTGATTTCCGTAAGCAACGAATTGGGCATGGATGTCTACTCTAATTCTTTTCTTTCTTAGAAGATTTAGCATGGGTGTCTACTAAGTTATTCTCTAAGAAAGTATAAAACTGTGAAATCGACAAACACATGAGGCATAGGGCATGGGTGTCTACTGCCGGTTCCCCATGTTGATTGACCCAAGAATCGCAGTGTGGATTCTTATGTTACTTATGTTAAACCCAGGACTCGGTCATCCAAATTGATTTAGCTAACTAGTCCATACCACATGCACATGTTGATCAAGTACACACATATGAGGAATTCATGAAACTAGGTATTAATCAAGTTAGACATCATAACAAGATCATCACAAAGGTGCCAATATTGAATATTAACAAAACATAACTAGGGCTTCAATCTAGCCCTACTAAATAAATTAGCTAAACATAGAATTTATGTTAAACATCTTCATAACATAAGGAAAAGAAAAGAAAAGAATAAACCCGAGACTTGAACTTGAAGAGCTCCAATTCTTCTCCTTCCAAGCCTTCTTTATTCTAGAGACTTAAGGGTCTATTTTGTAGGCTTTATAAGTCCTTGACAAACTAGTAAACCTAGGGATTTTGTAGGGTTTCAAAACCTATTACAATTGGGAGTTGAAAAACCCTAATATGGAAAGAAAGACACTCTGGCCGCCACTTGATATGTCTCCTACACACAGGTGCGATCGATCGCAGCCCGTGTGCGCTCGATCGCAGGTCTACGATCGATCCTCTTTTGTTATGGCTCGATCACTCCTGGTTTGCATCGTGCTGTGTCTCTGGTATTGCGCTCGATCGCAGTGTCAGGGACTCCTATTTTTCCCTTCTTCTCACTTTGAGCCCAAATCTTCCGGATTTACTTCATTTTCTTCCAAAAGCCTACAAAAGTATGGAAAACACAAAAAGGAATTAAAATGACCTAATTAACTAAAATCAAAGGATTAAAACATGCAAGTTAAGGGCTAAAAATATGAATATTTTAGCACTTAACAAGTCTTAAACAAATCCTGGTAGCGATTTCGCATGTCCTGCTCTGCCTCCCATGATGCTTCCTCGACACCATGGTTACGCCAAAGTACCTTAACGATAGGAATCATCTTAGTACGCAGCAATTGCTCTTTTTGATCCATGATCTTCACAGTCTCCTCGACGTATGTCAATCCTTCTTGGATCCCCATTGGCTCTTACTCCACGACTACGTTAGGATTAGCGACGTATTTCCTTAGCATCGAGACATGAAAAACATCGTGTGTCCCAACCAAATCTAGGGGTAAGGCAACTCTGTATGCCAATCTCCCCACTCTTTGAGTGATCTCGAAAGGTCCAATAAATCGAGGGCTAAGCTTCCACTGAGGGTGTCAAACCTCAAGGAATGCAAGGAATTGTTATTAAGTTCTTCACGATTAAAAGTAACTTAAGAAAGGAGTTTGTTGAATTGTTTTGTAACTAAAGTGCATAAACATAAAAGAGATTTTAAATATAATCGAGAGAGAGAGAGAGAGAGAAAGTAGGGTATTGACTTCACCGCTATCCGCACATCAATGGTTAATCATATTTAATCAAGAAATTCATTCTATGGATGTTATAAAGAAACAAGAAAATACCTTATTAAAGAATCAATATAATCCATCTTCGGTTGGCACGGACCGTCCACCTAACCACTAAGATGCAGTACGACCCGTCTTCCCTAAGTATGGATTATCTAATTCTTTAATAGGATACATACAATCAATGGAATAGCATAATCCATCTTCAGTTGTCATGGACCATCTACCTAAATTACACTAAACTAGGGTGTCGTACGATACGTCTTCCCTAGGTATGGCCTATCTAATACTATTGATCATATGTCAATTAAAACCGTTGTATAATCATCATCCCCATAATCACAAAAAATAATAATGATTTGAGTTCAATAAAGGTAAAAAGCTTTCTAAGACAAGATAAGAATTTCACCAACATTCATTTTGGAATTTAAGAACAATTGCATTTAAACATTAAGAACAAAATCAAATTGTAGCAATTCTCATAATTATACAACCAACATGCATAAATTGAAAATCTATAAAGTAAGATACAATCAAACCATTGTGCTTGGATAGGGTTACATCAATACCCCACGAAGGGTTTTAGCCGCTCATAACACTGCTAAGATCTAATAACTATTTGCTAAATTTTTGCTTTAGGTAGCAGTGTTCTTTCTTCAATGTTTAGAGGTCTATTTTATAGGGATTAGGAAAACCTAGAAGCCCTAGAAGACCTAGAAGCCCTAGAAGCCCTAGGAAAATCGTAGGTCAGTCTCCCAGTCCAAGTGGGAGACTGAAAACCCAATCCAAGGTGGAAAAGGACTACTACTGTGTGTTGTATGCTCGAGTGTGCTCGATCCCAAGGGAATTGCTCTCGAGAGCATGTGGGCTCGAGCTTAGGCCGTGATGAGCTCGAGCGCAGGTGCACTCGAGCCTAGCTAGTGGGCAGCTCTAGCGTAGGTGCGCTCGAGCCCTTTGCTGGTGAGCTCGATCCCAGGTTTCCATAATGCATTCAAATGGTCTTCTAAGCCCCAATTTTCACTAGAATTCTTGCATTTGTCAAATAAAACCCTGAAATATAAAAACAAAACAAAATCCAACAAATAACAACGCTAAAGAATTAACATATGCAAGTTAAGGGGCTTAAATGTGCAACATTCGGCGTTCATCAATATTATTAGCTAAAATATGTTCGTAATCATGTCACCTTGACATTTATTACTCAAAAATAATTTAATCACAATTAATTCCACTAAATGATTGTGATTGAACTCCAATAAATATTTTTTATTAAAACAATTAATCCCTTTAACTTTGACTTATGATTCCTCCTTGAAATATTCCGTAGCAGAATTAAGGCTTAGGATACTGCCACTTAATTCTCTACCTCTTTATCCTTGAGTCACTGATTTTACATTATTCTCATACAATTAAAAAACACATGTGTATATATATATATATATATATTTTGGTATGCCAACCAAAATGCCATGGCCGAAGACTCTGAGAATATTAGCCATAAAATCTATTTCAAGAGGAAATTTCTTATCTCTTTGTTTACCAACAAAAGATTTGGATTCCCTCTTGAAGTTGGTGTTCCTACAATGTTAGATGTGATTACCAACCGTACTCAGTTCTGGTCATCAATGATAGGTCTCACCCTAAAATATATTTAAGTAATCCTCACTTCACATTTGAGTTCATGAACTTCTTAGGATTTAGAATCAAAGTCTAAATAGTCTTTAAGGAATTTATTGTTTTTCCTTAACATACAATATCTTTATGAAAAGACATCTCTTTGGTTTGTTCAATGCCTTAGGTTCTCAGCACACTACCCATCAATCCCAAAGTCACTGCTTCGCTTGATCAACGTAGATCACCAAGATTAGATGTGTAGCAGTCTTACTTAAAATGAAATGCCCAGTTCCATTTACTGACTACGAACTTTATACTTTAAGGATACAAGGATTATGGACTATGACCTTGTGTGATAACTATGTTACTCACACCCATAGCAGTATTCAATGTAATCCTAGGACCTTTCACATGCATAATAAATATGATGAACATGGTAATAAGCATGTAAAAGACATTTCATATGCTATATGCTCAAATCATTTTAATAAGTGAATATAACACACATACACACACACACACACACACCACACACACATATATATAGTATATATATATATATATATATATATATATATATATATATATTCATTACAAACATTTGAATGTCAATACAAATATAAAATCATTTGGGTTAGGGGCATAATCCTAACAGGAAGTACTTCTTTAAGAACTCTTGTTGCATCTGAGCCCAAGAAGTGATGGAGTTGGGTTCTAGGGAATTAAACCAATGCACGGCTCTGTGTTTGAGAACAAAGGGGAAAAGACGCATCCTTAAATCGTCCTTGGTGAAACCATGTAGCTTAATGTTAGAACATATTTCCAAGAATTCATAGAGGAGCTTGTGAGGATTCTCATTATTAAGTCCAAGAAAAGATGGCAGACTTTGAATAGTGAATAGTGATAGGAAGAATCCTTGTAAGATAGGGCTATATTGAGGGTGTCGAACCTCCAGGACTGCATGAGTGTTGTTATCAAGCTTTTGAAAATTAAATATAACTCAATTTGAAAGATAATTGATTTGTTTTGTTTTGTAAAGTAAATGCATAAAAGTAAAGATAATAATGATGAGAAATAGAATAGGGGGTTAATTTCACTACTAACCGCATAACAATGGTCAATCATAAATTAATAAGGAAAATTCATATTATGCATGATATAAGGTTCATCTCACTCGAGTAGTAAAGAAATTGTCATCATTAAGAAATAAGTATAATACATCTTCAGTTGGCACGGACCGTCCACCTAACCATGAAGATACAATACGATCCGTCTTCCCAAGGTATGGATTATCTAATTCCTTAATAGGCTACACATAATCAATGAATAAGCATAACCCATCTTTGGTTTGCACGAACTGTCTATCTAAATTACACTAAACTAGGGTATAGTACAATTTGTCTTCTCTAGGCATGGCCTATCTAATCCTATTGATCATGTGTCAGTTAAAACCATTATATAACAATCATTC
This sequence comes from Corylus avellana, assembly GCF_901000735.1. Classification (NCBI taxonomy): domain Eukaryota; kingdom Viridiplantae; phylum Streptophyta; class Magnoliopsida; order Fagales; family Betulaceae; genus Corylus; species Corylus avellana. The sequence goes on from NC_081550.1 coordinate 12,366,879, forward strand.
ATATAATCACAAAAAATATGAAGGATTGAGTTCAATCAACATAAAAGATTTTCTAAGACGAGAAGAAATTCATAATGATTGAATATAAACATTAAGATCAATTCTCATGGTTATGCACCCATCATGCATATAGAAAAACCCTATTGATCATGTGTCAGTTAAAACCATTGTATAACAATCATTCATATAATCACAGAAAATATGAAGGATTGAGTTCAATCAACATAAAAGATTTTCTAAGACAAGAGAAGAAATTCATAATGATTGAATATAAACATTAAGATCAATTTTCACAGTTATACTACCATCATGCATATAGAAAAACCCAAATTAAAATGTAATTAAATCATTGTTACGTGGAAATGGCTATATCAATGCCCTATTACGAATTAGTTACTCATCTTGGTTCTAGGATGGCCTCCTGCCATATTCATCTTCTCTTCAACTCTTCAAGCCTCCAATAAGATATTTTATGTCTAAGACTAAGCACACCTTCTCTTGAAGCTTAAAGGTCTATTTATAGGGACCAAACAAGCCCTAAAAGCCCTAAGAAACCCATAAAATCTGTGGGTCAGTCTCCCAGTTGGAATAGGAGACTGAAAACCTTCTCCAAGGTGAAATTGGGCTTCTTCCGTGACTTGGGAGTCTGAGTGCACTCGAGCCCATGTAGGGGTGCACTCGAGCGCTCCTTCGTTCAAACTGCTTGCAAATAGCCAGCAAACAGAGGCTCTTTTGACCTAGTAAGCATCGAAATTAGCAAACTCTCTTGAAACATGACTTTGTATATCTTTACATTAGCTTTCCAATGCTGTAAAGTTTGATCCAATCCGAGTTTTGAAACTCTAGATATGGCCTTTTTAGTAAGACTCGTCAGGTGCGAATCATCGCTCGATCTAAATTTGTTGCCAATGCTCCCCGAAGTGTCTTTAGCCCCATAATTAATGGAATAAATTTCATTTTACCTTTCGAACCTAAAAAAACTAAAACTAAAACAAAACCAAGCAAATAACAATGCTAAGGAATTAACATGTGTGAGTTAAGGGGCTTGAATGTGCAACATTTTATGCTTATTGATGAGTGCCAAATATGGTATATTTGGGTCCCTTTATTTACATTAGTTAATCATTTACCTGTGTCATTATTGAATGTTTTGTGTTAGTTTTGTGTTTTTAGTGTTTTGTAGGCTGTTAAAGAAAAACTGCAGCTTTAAAGGGAAAAATGCAAAGTTTGGAAGAAATCACACTTTGAGAAGACCTAGATGATGTAGTTAAGTTTAACCCAATCAAGGAGAGGATTAAGTGAAAATTTCTCTAATCGGAGTTAAAATCGGATTGGATTCAAAATCAAATTTTGTACTTGTCTCAGTATTTTGACCATAACTTTTTGTTCAAATATTGGATTGTGATTATTCTAGCGGCATTAGAAAGCTAACTCAAAATACTACAATTCGTTGTAAAATAGGATTTTCCTAATTTGGACAGTTACTATACCAAAATCGTCCCGCAATAAAAGGATATAAATCTGGACAAATCCTATTCCAGACTTCTATTTGGACTAGGAGACAGACCTTTGAATTATCTAGGCTTACTAGGGTTTCTAGGACTTCCCTAAGCCTATAAATAGACCTCTTTGCATTCAAGAAAAGATATGCAATCCCAGAGAGCAAAATTCTACAGTTTTTCTCTTTAGTTTAGTTTAGGTTTAGATTTAGGTTTTATTTTTATGTAGAGCTAAATTCCCAACTAAGGTTGGGGATGAAACCTCACCAATGAAGAATAACGTTACTTTTCTGTAAGTTTTTATTATTCCAATTTTATTGAGCTTAATTTCAATTTTTTTTACTTCTTTTCAACATGTGGAATAATCCTTGGATATTTTATTGTAATTCAAGGATACACTTGATGATTTAAGATAACTTTACATAATTGATTGCTTGGTTTTATTTGCATAAAAATTGGATATCCCTTCTCATTTGTTCTTCGGATATATTTGGTGTTTCAATTAAATTTGGATTCCTTTTGTGATTTGTGCAATGAATGGATACATGTGACGGTTTTGATTAATTTTTTTAAGCATAGTAAAGTATACATAAGATTTAATTTGTGAGAACTTCAGATTAATATTGATAAACATGGAAGTATGTGGTTATGAGTCGGTGAATGTGAATTCCCAAACCTTAGTATATTTATCCCTAGATTTAGTTTATTTCATTTAGTTTATGTTTTCTTTTCAATTTCAAAAACCTCAAAATCAAACTCCTTTTGGAACTAGGTTAGGGTAAAATTAGTTTAGATATAAATTTGCTTTTCAAAAACACAATTCCTTGTGGGTTCGACCTCACACTTGCAATCCATTAAATTACAAACAATTCGTGCACTTGCGAGTTGAATAAATTTGCACAACACTTATCAATGGGCTTAATTTCATAATAAGTTGCCATAATGTACTGAAGGAATGAGGGAGAAGTGTAAGTGGTAGGGAGATAGTGATCTCTCAGTGCAACAGGTTGTTCTTCCCCAGCCATGGTTTTAGTGTTACGCTCTCCTAGCAAATTAGAGTTTCTTTCGGTCTAAGTTGTCTAAGAGTGCGTTCAATGTCGCAGTCGCAAGAAATTAATGGAAATAATAAAGAACGACAACCTAACATACACTAAACTAAAAATAAACAAAAGGAAATAAAAACAACAAAAATAAAAGCTCACAAACAGCCCAAGGAGTGCAACTTTGGAGACAAACTGTAGTTGTTGTGTTGTCTTGACAAGTGCGCTCAAACTCAGTGAAGGTGCGCTCGAGCGTACCATGGAAGGTTGGGTGTGCTTGAGTGTACTGTGCAGAGTCTATTTGACAGTCCCGGACCTAAAATAGAAAAAAAAAAAAACAAAAAAAAAAACAACAACAACAACAACAACAAAGCAAAAACAAACAACAAAACAGAATTAGAATAATAAAAATAAAATAAAATAATAAAAAAGAGAAGATTCAAATTAAATTCAACCCCTAAAACTTAACAATGCAACTGTTTAGCAATCCCCGGCAATGGCACCAAAAATTGATGTGGTCTTTTCGTTGTGTCAAAAATTATTAATAATAAAATTATCACTCGTAATAGAATGAATCCTCGTAAGATAGGACTAAATTGAGGGTGTCGAACCTCAAGGACTGCACTAGTGTTGTTATCAAGTTTATCAAGATTAAATCTAACTCAATTTAAAGAAGATTGATTTGTTTTTTATTGTACAACTAAGTGCATAAAAGTAAAGGCAAAAGTAGATTGTAATGAAAGAAAGAATTGGAGGTTGACTTCACCACTAATAGCATAACAATGGTCAATAATAAATTAATAAAGGAAATTTCCTCTATGCATGATATGACTCATGTCACTCGGGTTGTCAAGGAAATATCATGCCGAAGAAATAAGTATAATCCATCTTCGGTTGGCACGGACCGTCAACATAGCCTCTAGATGTGGTATGGTCCATCTTCCCTAAGTATGGACTATCAAATTTTTTACTCATGAGCCAGTTAAAACTATTGGATAACCATAATTCTCACAATCATAGAAAATAAGAATGATTGAGTTTAATCAAGATAAAAAGCTTTCTGAGAAAAGATAAGAATTCATCAAGATTGAATATAAACATTAGGAGAAAAATATAAAATGGCCCCCCAAACTACCAGCCATTTGCAATTTTAGTGCCCCCAATGTTCAAAATGTAATAAAGTAGCCTCCCAAACTATGATCCAGTTGCAATTTGGTCACTCCGTTAGTCAGCACTGTCAAAATGGATGGAAAATGCAAAACGACATCATTTTGTTGAGGTTAAGTTACTAAAATGCCCTTTAGGAAAAAAAAATCAATTTAAAAAAAAGGCCACAAAACGTTGTCGTGTTGCTTGAAAAAAAAAAAAAAAATCCCTTGCACCTACCTAAACGGCGCCGTTTTGGTAAGGTAAGGGATTAAAACGAAAGAAGAGAACCCCGTCCAGCAGCTTCCTCACTTCGTCTTCTTCGTCAGTTCACCCTTCCAAGAACAGCAACAACAAAGAATTTCAATATTTCCATTGCCTCATCTTCAAACCAAACCATCTGCTAGGACCTGATCTCCAATAGCAAGATGAACAATATCACCAGGAAGTAGCTCATATATTGATAATTTTTGTCTAAACCCATTTCTGGTAACCTGGACTATAATTTTCTTCTTCTCCCTATCCAAATCCCTAAACTGCAGAAATGGTTTATAATCACTTATGGTAGTGACAAGTACAACAAGCAAAATGCTAGCAACAATTCCAAGGCCATCATGGAGAAGAAGACCCACTGCATGTTTCCGCTACTCTAGGGTATTAAAACTTACGAAAACGGCGACGTTTTGGTTCCTGTCATCCATTTTTTTTCCAATCAATACGACATCATTTGGGGGGCTTCTTACATTTGATTTTTTTATCCCAAAAGGGCATTTTACTAACTTAACCTTGCCAAAATGATGTTGTATTGAATTTTCCATCCTATTTGACGGTAATGACTAATGGAGTGGCCAAATTGCAATTGGTTGGTAGTTTGAGTAGGGGGGCTACTTTTATTATATTTTGAACATTGGGGAGCTAAATTGAAAATAGCTGGTAATTTGGGGGGCTAAATTATATTTTTTCCCAACATTAAAGAGCAATTCTCAGAGTTAAACAACCATCATACATATAGAAAAATCTTAAATTAAGATACAATCAAACTATTCTTACTTGGAAAGGGCTACATCAATACCCTTTTATGGAATTAGTTGCTCATGGCAGTGCTAGGATGGCTTTCTGCCATGTTTATCTTCTCTTCAACTCTACAAGTCTCAAAAAAGATATTTATGTGAAATCTCTCTAGAGCTAAGCATAACCCTCTCTTCAGAGATTTTTAACACATTTCTAGGGTTTAAAATAAACCCAAGGAGCCCTTGGAGTCCCAGAAATGTATTTCTATCCCCTAGTCGAATTAAGAGATCTGAACTTGTTTCCATATCAATTATGCATTTCTGTCCAGCAAGCCAGTGCGAGTGCGCTCGATCCCAGTTGGTGCGCTCGAGCCCCAGATTGTGCCGTTCGAGCCCATGTGCGCTCGAGCCTTGTGAGGGAGGTGCTCAAGCCTAAGGAAGAAGGCGCTTGAGCGTAGGTGCGCTCAAGCCTAAGGATGCTAAGCTCGTTCCCAGAAACTTCAATAGCTCCGTAAAGTGTGTTTTAAGCTCAAAATCAATGAAATTTCTTGCATATTTATTTAAAACTTGAAAACACTAAAACAACACAAAATCAAATAGATAACGATGCAAAGGAATTAACATCGACAAGTTAAGGGGTTTGAATGCGCAACATTCTGCGCTTATCACCCATGTTTTAAATAAATAAAACACTTAGCCTAATAAATAAGAAAACTTAACTTTGGTTAAATTACATCAGCTTGGTGAGGGACCTAAAGGTTAAAATATTATTAGCTTAAATATGTTCGTAACCATGTCTCCCTCACATTTATTAGGCAACGACATTTTAATATTAATTAACTAAATAATTGTGACTACACTCCAATAAATATTTATTAAACAATTAATTCATTTGGCTTACTTAATGTTGACTTATCATTCCTCCATGAAATATTTTGTAGCAAAATTAAGGCTAATGTTATTGTCACTTACTTCTCTACTTCTTTATCCTTGAGTCACTGATTTTATGTTATTCTCATACATGTAGAAAACACATGTATATATTTTGGTGTGCCAACCAAAATGCCTAGGCTAGAAACTCTGAGAATAATAACCATAAAATCTATCTCAAGGGGAAATTGCTTGTCTCTTTGTTATTCGACAATGGACTTGGATTCCATATTGGAAAAAAGCTTTCCCACAATATTACATGTTGTTACACAACGTATCGAGGTTATTTCGACCAATGATAGGTCTCACTCTTTAATACATCAAACTAACCTATATACAACATTTGAGTCCACAATCCCCTTAGGATTTAGAATCAAAGTCGTAAGTAATCTTTTAAGGAGATATTGTCTTTCCTTATAGACAATATCTTTGTGGATAGATAACTCCTTGCTCGGTTCAGTGCCTTAGGGTCTCAGTACCTACACATCAATGCGTAGTCACCACTTTGCTTGATCAAGGTAGATTACCAAGATTCGATGTGTAATAGTCTTTCTCAAAATAGAATGCCCCAGTTCCATTTATCGACTGCGAACTTTATATGTTTAAGGATTAAAAGGATTATGGACTAAGACCTTGTGTGATTAACCAAGTTACTCACACCCATAGCCATATTCAATATTATCCTAGGACCTTTCACATGCATAACAAATATGATGAACTTTGGTAATAAGCATGTAAAAGACATTTTATATGCCATATGCTCAAATCATTTAATTCGTGAATATAAGAGAGATTCATTACAATGAATGTCAACACATATATAAATTCATTGGGATTCAGAGCACAATTCCCAATAAAAACAATAATTGGATCCAAGGCTCATATAACAAACACACACATTTTGACCATAGAGTTAACATGTATAGTAAGTCTATGGCTGTTATCTCGCATGTATCAGTGTCCCATGTCATATGATGTAATTAGTTTTATCCGTCCTTTACATGCATCTCCTATAAATCTCAACATGTTCATTTTCTTGCTTAAGCAACACGTTTTCACAAAATAGAGTTTATAGTAGATCAAAATGTATTTCATGAGATTTGTAAAGATGCATGTTTTTGTACACATAAAATAGTCATGCAATGCGGCAAAAGTAACAACAAGTATTCATCTGAGTTTGTACTCACTTGTGTCGTAAGTTTCCTTCATAAAATCCTATTGAGGCTCCACAACCTCAAAATCTGAGAAGATACCTATCATTAGTTCTAAACTCAAGCTAAAATAAGCCTTAGACCTAAAAATGTCCAAAACAGACTTTCTGCCTGACCATCAAATGTTTGGTCAAAGAGGCGCGAACATTCGGCCACGACATCAAACGTTCAGATAGAGAGGTGTGAACATTTAGTGTTAGGTAAAAAACCCATTTCAAACCGAAAAGCTACTAAACCACCTCTAAGCAAGTCCTAAGGCCTTATCATTATTTTTAACAAAATCCTAACCCAAAATAATATCTTCATGTAGAAGAAACTACATCTAATATCATCAAAATGTTAACCCAAGCTTAAACCAAGATTAAGGCCAATAACATAACTAGAAGCTCAAAGCTACCAACTAAGCTAACTATGAAAGCACTTAAACAACATAACAACTAAGTAAAGCACATTGTAAGCTTAGAAGATTACCTCCTTGAAGCAAAGTCTCCAAGAAATCTCTTATTCTCCTTCAAGAAGTCTCACACACACTCAGGTAGAGGTTGTACAGGGCAACAAGGGTGGAATGAGGCTTAAGGGTTGAGTGGGGAATGATATTTATATGGATGGAAAAGCTGTGGGCGCTAATGTGACAGTTCAGTAGGTCACCGAAGGTTTGGCACTTATGGTCGAGTGTTCGGTGTACTATTACACATTGGTTCAAATGTTTGGTCATTACCTAGTGGTTCAAAACTTGGTAAACGAATGTTCGGTGGTCCCTCGTCGAACATTCGGTGTACTTTTGAACATATGCCTGAGCACCTTGTCTGTACTTTCCCAGCATACTATCAGCGAACGTTCGGTGTACTTTCTGTGGAACATTCGGTGGTGGTCTTTCTATCGAATGTTCAGTACTTCCCAGCCAATGTTCACAGTTGACTTTTTCAGCAATTTAACCGTTTACGCAGTGTTTAGTAAAACAACCGCAACTTTTGCTATGGGTCTCAAAATTGCATGTGTGACCCCATTCCAGAAAGCTCTTTCCTAGAAGAACGTCATGGTATCTATTCCAATATTTTTTATTGTCTTCTTGGAATTTGAAAATCTAATATTTCCCTCTCAAGATGGTGTTTCCAATGCTTTCTTGTCCTTTAGGAATTATTCCTTAACCTTCACACCATAATTGATCACATACTCATTATCCTAATCATTACATTTGGTTTCCATGTATAAGTTGATTCTTCAATACTGCAGGTATCGAACATTCAGTACCTCTGTTAAACGTTCAATGCAACAGTAAAATCTTAAAAAGTCCAAGGTCTTACACTTTACCAAATCAAAACCAACCCCAACATCATAATTAGAGTGTACTTAACCCTAAGTTATTTTTGGGGTATTACACGTAACCAAGCAACTATGGTTACGATGGAATGCTGTGGTCTGTGGGAATCCTATTAGCTCGTCTTCTACATTGGTAAGTCATGTGTCTGAATCATTGACGACGTATCGAAATGCTAATTCTCAGCAATACATAGTGGCAGTAGCGGACAATTCTAGGGATCTTTGCTAACGAGCCCCTGTGGATGGATTTGTCAAAGTCAATTGGAATGCGGCCGTAGATAGATAGATAGCATGAAAAGGTGTGTGGCAACGTTGTTAGCATCAAAAGATCACATCATTGAACCCGATATTACTAAAGCCATGGTGGCGTTAAGGGCTGTAAACTTTAGTTGAGAATTGAGAATCTATAAGGTGGTATTGAAAAGTGACGCTCTCTAAGTGGTGCAATTCTCAAACAAGATGGAAGACAATGGAGCTATTATGGACAAATTGAGGAAGCTAGAGGGGTATTGAGGTGTTTGTATGAATGAGTTAGTCATGTCAGACGAAATCTAAATGATGCAGCCCACCGTCTTGTGAAGAAAACATTATCTATTAGCAAGGAACATGACCTTAATGAGGAAGTTTTTCAATGCATTTCAAATATTATCTATATAGAGTATTGTACGCAAAATGTATTTTTAACAATAGTATCGCTCGATTTCTCTAAAAAAAAAAAAATTAATAAATAAAATGAACACTAGCATATTAGTCCAATGAGGTGTGTAGAGTATGACAAAGAAAATTTCTCTTGTTGCTTACTATATTTAGAGAGATGCTATACAAATTCTTAAATTTACTTTATCAAATGCTTACTCTCTTATTTTGCAGTAAAAATCACAATTAGATTTTGGATGAATTATAATTGAATTCTCAATTTAGTGATTTTTTAATGACACCTTAGATTGTAAGCATCAAAAACTAATTTTCAATGAGAAAACCTTTTATCAGGAACATCCTGATAACACCCCTTCAATCAATAATTGACATATAAGTAAAAATATAAAAAATGCACAAAAATAACTTGGACCAAAATACACTAGATTTTAGGGTGATAAAATTCCTAAATGGTTAACCTTCCCACCTCTAGATTTTAGATTTGAATCCAAAAATAAGTTTTGAGGCAGGTCACGGCCGACAGGGTTTAAGGCCTTCACTGCCGGCTAGACCTGTGGGTTCGGCGAGACCCATGGCGTGGGTTTGTGGGTCTAGCAGGACCCATGCATGGGTTTGGTCGTGGTTCGTGGGTCTTGCCGCGTACAGGTTTTTTTTTTTTCTAATTTGGTGTGATTGTTCTCACTTTTATTTTTTGCATTTTTTTTTAAATTGATGATGCGTCACATAGTAATTGAAAGCTGCAAAAAAGATGTTATCAAGATAAACCTGATACTAAGGACTCTCATTTTCAATTCCAAATCAAACGGTAAGTATTTGAGAGAATAACCTTTTGTGTAGCATTTCTCATATATATTTTTTCATTATTGACTTATCAAAGAGAAGAAAAACATGAAAAGGTAAACAGGAAGTTTTCTGTGTACAGTATACACGAATATAACCAATTTAATGATTTAAAGAAATTGTTTTGCCGCATATATCATTCGCTACTTTATTACGCTTTAAAAAACAATCTTTATGTCGGATTCACTCTGCGGATTCCCCTAGAGAAACAGTCTCTTCTATTGGTTTTTCCACTACCGTCCTTTGTTTCTTTTTTGGCCTTCTCTGAATTATCAAAAACATTACGTATTTATCAGGTAAGATTTCTTTACCCTGATTTTCATTGACTATTTTTTTTTTCTTCCGTTTCTTTATTTTTCTTCTAAAGAAATATATCAAAATCCACTAGTAGTTGTCTTTTAAACTGATTTTTATTTCCTAAGCTTTTCTCCTAGAGCGAGTGTCTTTCTTCTAATATTTTTACAAATTTGAGGTTTTGGCTTGCAATTGGTGGGTTTTAAGATTGTGGGTACTTTGTTTTGCTGATTTATTTGATGCGTTGCGTTTGATTTCAGCTTGGTTTCACTGGTTTTTGCAGATAAGCTTTGGTTCTGCGAAATTTTTTTTATTTACCTAATTGGCTTTGTGCATATTGGTTTCAAGAGGAGTGTGACACTTCGAAGCTGTTATTGGTAATTGAACGGTTTAAGCATATCTGGTAAGTGTTTTTTTTTTTTTTTTTTTTCTGTAAATTTAATCTTTAGCATGTTTAAGTTTTACCATATTATGTGGTTTGAGTAGATTAATCTTTGTAAACTTTGGTATGTTGGTACTCTGGATTCTCTTCGGGTTTAGTGCTACGCTTACAAATTTGGATATTCCTGTCAGAAATTACATATGCTTTCTGAGAATATTTAGGTTTGATTAACAATTCTGATATATGGGGGCAGCCTGTGTGTGACAGGCTGTAGCTGTTGAGATTCTGAATTCGTTTGGGTTCAAAAACTTCCTTTCATATTTGATGTTTTTTTTTACAAGGCAGTGGACTTTTAGCGTATTGATGTCTTATTTTCACTTATGATTGTAGAGTGCCACTAGCGCAACTGTGTTTATATATCGTCTTAATCTCTTAATTATTGCAAGTCTATGGAGATTTTTATTTTTATTTTTTTGAAAAAAATACTGGGTTGGGAAGAATGATTTGTTCAAGTTAGAGATACCCTTGTTTGTGATCTGTGATTGATTTTGTCAGAACTCAGTTCATCTGTTCAGTTGCATCGTGCACTAAAAACTAGTTTTGATAGGGAAGTATATGGAAATTTGGAGCGATAACTGCGCATTTCCCTTCTGATTTCTCATTGTTGGTGCACATTTTATAGAGGGACTGACTATTTTTCTAACTGGAAAGTAGATACTATTTTCCACACTTAAGAAGACTTGCTTCATGTCAACATTATGTTGGATATTCAGATTGTCTCTCAATTATACTTTAAAAGATAGATTTTCCTGCAAGAATTTGAGAAACATGAGAGCATACCAACTGTACTACATGGCATGTTTTACCTGCTTTATAAGTTGTTTTTAGCTTGACTGATTAAGGGAATATGGTGGTTATCCTATAAATGGAGTCCTACTGGAGGTTAGGTTGATATAATAGGTCTGATAAGTGTCAGTGGTATCAAGCAGCTACAAGTTTGCATTAAACCGTGTTTAGTTTTTAGTTTCTAGTTTGTAGTTTTTTGGTTTTTTTTTTTTTCCTGATCTATTTTGTTTGTAACGAACTTTCTATGCTTTTAAGGGAGATTATTCTATTTTTAAGGGTAGCACCCAAGATACTTTAAGGGTAGTGCTCATCATGTTCCTATTCTGCTTTCCTTACTCTTTAACAAAGAAATTGTTCTGAACTCATCTTTTCATTTATACTCAATATCTTGATCATCCAACTCTCTCAAGAAACTGAGACAATATTACATACACCTCTCATTTTCCTCTGAAAAACAGTATCTAAAATTATGAAAGAAAACAGTAATTTCTGATTCACAATCTCATTCTCATAAAAGAATAAACATCTAAAGATTTTTCTACAGGTATATCACCATTGTTGAAGCTATAGTTGACTAATTCTTTTTCTGTAATCACAAAATTTAAGGTGAAAGTGTATTTTCTGAACTATGTGTAATGAAATTTGATGTAATTCTTTTGTTGTGTTGTTATATTCTTCTTTACTATTACATACACCTCTCATTTTCCTCTGAAAAACAGTATCTAAAATTATGAAAGAAAACAGTAATTTCTGATTCACAATCTCATTCTCATAAAAGAATAAACATCTAAAGATTTTTCTAAAGGTATATCACCATTGTTGAAGCTATAGTTGACTAATTCTTTTTCTATAATCACAAAATTTAAGGTGAAAGTGTATTTTCTGAACTATGTGTAATGAAATTTGATGTAATTCTTTTGTTGTGTTATATTCTTCTTTACTATTTCTTGAATTTGAATTTTTCATTTTCTTTTTCTTTTTGACTTTGGGCTTTGATGTGATGATTGTGGTTTAGTGATTGAGTTGAGAAAAGAAATGGGTTTTGATAAGTGGTTAATAAAAAAAGCTGTTTTGGGTTTATGAAGGAAAGGTGTTTGGTTGGTGTGGTTGTGCGATGGTGTGACAGATGCTCATGTAGTTCTGATAACTACTTACCCAAAAAAAAAAAAATGTAGTTATGATAACTGGAAAAGGAAAAAAGTGGTGGTGCTTCAAATTTTGAAACTGAGATAACCTCTATACTTGTCTATCTCTTGTTCCCCAAAATGTAATCCCAGATCTCTCAATGCTTGAATGATTCTTTATATTTTTCTTTTTCTTTTTTTGTTCTCCAAAAGCTGCTAATTCCAAACCCACTTGCTGTTTTACAATCTTCTATTCGTATAAAATTAGGAACAACTTTAGCAGAGAGAAAGATAAAGATAGAGGGGGTTTGGGGGGGAGGGGAAGAGGGATGCGTAAGAGCCTTATGCTCCCAGAAAAGCGATGGAGGATGCTAGAAAGTTCAGGTATCTGGTTTGTTTGAAAAGATGAAGATAAATCATCAAGAAGAGAAAGGGCAATATTGTCCTTTAGGTTATTGATAAAATTGGAAATTGGTCAAGAGCTTAAGAGGCTCATATGGATTGCAAATAGGAGTAGGCTGTTTAAAACCTTAAATGTGTTTGTCATTGTTGTAGATTTTGCATGAAAGTTTAGAGAGAAAGAGGAGGCTCGTTAGTTCTTATGTAACCTACCTCACATGTTTTATTATATAGGTTTGAGAAATTTCCAATGACCAAAATACCCATGTATATCAAACCCTAACAGACTATTTTTATACTCCCCCTCAAGTTGGAGCATATATATCATATAAACTCAGCTTGGAACAAATAAACTCTTACCTTTTAGAACACATATTTTGTGAACATGTCAGCTAACTGCTTTTGACTTTAGGAATGGTGTAGATATACCTCTGTGAAATGACAATCAAGCTCAATATGCTTGGTCCTTTCATGAAAACTTGGTAGACACAATATATAAAGAGGAATGCTATATATCATTTCACAACTATATCACAATGCTAACTTGAGGTCCCAATCAACACTTTGATTTTTTTTTTCTTTAACAAAGACTGATCCAATGATTAGTTTGGATTGCCACGTTAGTATTGTGGGATAGTTATAGAATAAAAATGTAGTTTCTAACATTATTCATATGTAGAACTGTGTTAAGTGGTTATCACAAAAGAATGGGATAGGAGTCGGAGCTGAAAACCCAATCTCTTGATGAAATTGTCATAGCCACGTTAAGTGCCCTGTACTGCTTCAGCATTAGATTGTGCCATTAGTCTTTGTTTCTTGTCCAAATTTTCAAAAGCCTAAGAATGCACAATATCTTGTAGTAGGCTCTATCTAAGGGTGAATCTGCCCAATCTGCATGTGTAAAACCTTCTACCTAGAGATGTCCATTTGGTCTATATAGTGTCCCAAGACCAGAAGCTCTCTTCAAATACCAGATAATACAAGTAACAACTTCCTATTGTGAAACTTGAGGAGCCTCCGAGAACTGATTAGCAACACTAACTACATCTTAAATATTTGGCTTGGTGATAGTAAGATAATTAAACTTTCCAAGTAGACGGTGATTCCTTCTAGGATCTTCAAATATATCCCCTTCATCCTAGTAACTTTTCATTCAGATCCATTGAAATCTCAACAGGACAAGCATCCAGAAGACGTGTTTGTCTAACAAATCAAGTACATACACTCTCTGAAATAAATTGATACCTAGATCTAGCAACTTCAATAGCCATAAAATATTGAAGTTTGCCCAAATCCTTTGTATAAAACATTTGCTGCAAATGTTGAATCAGGCAATGTCTCCTGAATCATGTTTGGTGATCACGACCACCTACAAATACCACAAGGAGAATATGGCTTGCACTAGTATGTGAGTGAAATATTGAGTAATCTGTTTGAATATCTATGGATACCAAACACCAATGTTGCCTTAGTGAATTTACCAAACCATGCCCTTGGTGATCGCTTGAGACCATACATAGCCTTTTTTATCTTACAGACATAGACTTGATACTCTTAGAAGCAACAAACTCAGGTGGGTTGCTCCGTATAAACCTCATCGTGTAGACCCCATGTGAGAAAACATTTTGACATCCAATTGGAACAAGGGTCAATCTATATTAGCAGCCAATGAAATAAGCACACGAACAAAATAAATTTTGGCAACTGGAGAAAACATCTTATTGTAATCAAAACCGTACATCTAGTACCTTTAGGAACCAATTGGGCTTTCAATCTTTCAATGGATCCATCAAGGTTAATAGTATATACCCATTTGCGACCAACAATCTTTTTACCAGGTAGTAAGGCATCATGCTTTCAAGTCCCATTTTGATGCAAGACCTCCATTTCCATGGCTCACCATGTAAATGGAGGTCTTGATACTCCCCTTGAGCAACAAACCCAAGTGGTTGCACCATATAAACCTCCTTGTGTAAATCTCCATATAAAAAAACATTTTTGTTGACATCCAATTGAATCAAGTGCCAATCTAGATTAGTAGCCTATGAAATAAGCACCCGAACATAAGAAATTTTGGCAACTGGAGAAAACATCTCATCATAATCAATACCATATGTCTGGGTATAACCCTTTGCAACCGAATGGCCTTTCAATCTTTCAACGGATCCATCGAGGCTAAACTTAACAGTATATACCCATTTGCAACCAATAGTCCTTTTACTAGGCAGTAAGGCAACATGCTCCCAAGTCCCATTTTGATGCAAGACCTCCATTTCCATGGCTTCCCTTCACTGTTTTTGGGATAGAAACACTAGAGAGATGGGAGATAAAGCTCGCCTCCAACTAGAGTCATATAAAGCATGCTTCACTGTTTTTGGGATAGAAACACTAAAGAGATGGGTAATAAAGCAATAAAGCAAAGGAGACAAAGAATTAGTGAATACGAACTAACTAATAGGATGTTGGGTGTCAATTGTATGGAATACCTCTTAATGTGAGGGTTCCTCGTATTATATAAGAATTGTATAGCTAATTACCAGGCTGTATCTCAGCGATTACAGCAATCTAGGAGTACAAATAAAGCAACTAAAATCTACCTATTAATTATAAGATACTACAGCTATAATACAAAAACATGCCATAACTAGATAGATTAATTATGGCTAAATTACATGATATATCTGTCGTATCTGATTGACATCCCCCCTCAAATTGATGCTGGTCGATCAAGAAGCATCAATTTGCCCACAAGGAACTAATGACGCTATCGTGTCCTGGCCTTAGTGAATACGTCAGCTATTTGGAGATTAGTGGAAACATGAGGAAGATATAAAACACGAGTGTCCAAGGCTTCCCGAATAGAATGACAGTCTATCTCAATATGCTTCATACGTTCATGGTAAACATGATTAGTAGCTATTTGAATGGCACTAGTATTATTAGCATGAAGAGGAGTAGAATCAGATTGAAAAAAACCAAGCTCAGCTAGAAGCCCACGAAGCTAGACAATCTCAGAACAAGTAGTAGACATTGCCCGGTATTCGGATTCAGTAGATGATTTAGAAACGCGAGCTTGTTTCTTACTCTTCCAAGCAATTGAAGTATTACCAAGAAACATGCACCAGCCTGTGACAGACTGCCGAGTATCAGGACATCCAGCCCAATCCGCATCACTATAAGCAAAAAGGCGAAGAGGAGAGCTGGTTGGAAAGAACAACCCATGGCTAGGTGACCCTCGAAGATATCGAATGATACGGCGAACAACAGGTAAATGAAGATGGCGTGGAGTTTGCATAAATTGGCTAACCTACTGGACAGCGAAGGAAATATCAAGCCGAGTAATAGTCAAATAGTTCAAGCTGCCTACCAACTGTCGGAACACAGTAGGATCAGAAAGATCACCCTCCTCACTTTGATATTTCACATTAACCTCCATAGGAGTATCCACCGAAGAAGAATCCTGAAGACCAGCAAGGCTAATCAAGTCCTGGGTATATTTGTGTTGATTCAAGAATATACCTGAAGAATCAGTGTGCACCTCCAACCCCAAAAAGATACATAAGAGGACCAGGGTCTTTCATATGAAAAGAAGCCTGAAGATTCTACTTGAGATGATCAATCAAATTGGAGTCAGTGCCAGTAATGACTATGTCATCCACATACACAAGTAAAAGAACAAGACCAGTCTGAGTCTTGCAAAGGAACAAAGATGAGTCATATTGGCTTTGGCCAAAGGAGAAGTGAAGCAAAGTAGACTTGAATTTTTCAAATCATGCCTGGGGAGCCTGTTTTAAGCCATAAGAGACCGCTTTAACTTACACACAGCGGCAGATGGAGAAGAAAACAAACCCGGAGGAGTTATGTAAATATCCTTTTTGAGATAACCATGAAGAAAAGCATTTTTAAAGTCCATCTGGTGAAGTGGCCAGCCTTGGGAGGTAACAATAGAAATAACCGTACGCATTGTGGTCATCTTTGCCACCGGAGCAAATGTCTCCTTATAGTCCACCCCATATTCTTGCCTATTCCCAAGAGCAACTAATCCTGCCTTATACTGATCCAGAATCCCATCAGAGCGGAGCCTAATCGAGTAAACTCATTTACAACCGATAGCTTTAACATTAGAGGGGCAAGGAACCACATCCCATGTATGATTGTCCTGGAGAGCCCGAAGTTCTTCATCCATCACTTTCCACCAATATTCATATTCAACAGCCTCAGAAAAGCATGTAGGGATGGAAATAGAAGACAAAGTAGTATTAAAAGAAGTGTGGGAAAAATCATACCGATTAGGAGGACGTGATAATCGGGCAGATCGTCGAGGACCATACTCGGGCAGGTAGGACATGATATGTAGTCTACCTCACATATTTTATTATTAAGTGTGAGAAATATTCCAATAACCAAAATACCTATGTACATCAAACTCTAACAAACTCTTCTAAATGTCATGACTTTGCCAAATGGTAAACATAGGTCTCTGTGATCACTTTGTACACATCTCTCTTGAAATCTTCGCATCATATTAACAATTATGACAACCTCAATAGTCTTTTGATTAAGGTGATCAATTTCCTTTTCTGTATCTCCCATTGCTAGATCAACGAAAATCTTGTCAACATCTCCATTTAACAACAGAGTGCACTGCAAATAACACAAAATATATTTTTAGTGCTTACCATTAAAGTTTTTGAAAACGATTGCTTCTTGGGATCTGCCATCTGACACCGAAAATGATCCTTTGTGTCACATCCAAAAAGTTATTAATTGTAAGAAGTGTAGATCTTCTTCCCCTTTCTAAAGCCTTCTTGTCTTGATTTTTACATTAAGACACTATGGATGGCTATCATTGATGCACAAGCAAGGACTTTCCTACTAGGGACAAAAGATATTTTATCATATAGACAAGACTTATAAATACTTTGACCTTGTGTGAAATGGCAAGAATTTGAATTAGAATTTTATGCATTTCTTGTTTTTTGGTAACCTAAAGGTGCAAGAGTTTTTAATGTGAACCACACCTTGGTTAATTGGGATTAGTGCAATAAGTTCAAACCCCTCCCGGGCAATTTTGAGAATTATTCAAACTTGCCAAATGGTGAAATTATTCAATCCTGAATTTTTTGTTCATTATGTCTTAATCAGAAAAAGAAAAAAAGAAAAAGGCTATGGTGAGTCTATGACTGGGGCTTTATTTCATTCCAATTAACTTGGGCTTCAGGAATACTCTTCTTGGTTTCTTTATTGAATATCCTCTTTCTCTGAAGACAACGTCAAAATCTACATCATGTAGAGGCTTCTAGTTGTGATTTTTTAATCTAGAAATGTTGATAAATAGATTGAGGCATCACCACGGCTTTACCGCACCCTTCAACGTTTACCTTCTCCAAGTGACTGTCCAATGTCGGTTCGAGGAGAGGTCCTGATGCCTGTGATGGTGAGACTAAGAACGAAACTTTTGTCCTCGTATTTTTCTTTCCTCTCTATGCCCTAGCAGTGGCGCGTATAGATGCTGCGTGCTAGGGTCCGGCGACTCGTGATGGAACGTTGCTTCTCCATTGAAGCTAAATCCTTTTGCTTTTCGGCAAAGGAAGGGTCTCCTAACCTTCGTTTGGAGGAAAGGAGAAAATGTTTCGGAGGGTTTATATTTGCAAGCATCCAATGTTCTTGGTTGGTAGACGCGGTGGAAGCGGCGAGTAAGGTGAAGGAGGATATCGCCAAGTCTTACCGTGAGGGAGATAAGGCTTTGATGGTTCATGGGGGTTTTAATAAAGCAGGAAGGTTCCTGGAGGTGTCCGTCTATGTGGAGGGTGGTCATAAAGGAGTCTTACGGCTCCCAAAGGGCCGTTATGGGCGGGGTTGGCGTCGATTTGCGGGTGAGCTGCGTCTTATGTTGGTTTCCCCTGAAGGTAAGAATGGGTCTGTGGAGATCGAGCCCCTCCCTTTGCCGAGGATGCAGACTAAGCAGTCCAAGACCCCGCATGGGTTGATGCTACTGCTGGAGTTTCTGAGGGTCGTTCTTTTGCAGAGGTGTTACAATCGAAGCCTTGCTTCGAGTTGAATGGGCGGTCTTCGTTTTGTATGGATCTTCTCCAGGTGACGACACGTTCTGAGGAGGGGAATGGTGGGTTTGATCAGCGGCCCGCGGTGGATTGTTTTGATCTGGAGAAGCATTCTTCAATGGCGACTGGCTCTTCGAAGAAGATGAGGGGCATTTCTGTCAAGCGATGGGTCAAACATTTCTTAGGGTTTTTTCATTATGAGATGGGCCGGGTTCTTACTGGGCTGTTGGAAGGCTTTCTAGCAGGATTTAAAGGAATTCCTTTAAGAAGACAGATTAGGCCTGCCTTAAAAAGTATGGAAGGTTTAAAGGGTTTCTAGTTTGGGCCTTCTCTAAAGCCCAAGTCCGTTAGGCGTCTTAAGTCTGGGCAGATAGGCATTAAGGGCTTCGGTGTTGGGTCTTCCCTAAAGCCCAAAACCACTGGGTGTCTTAAGCCTTCTCATAAGGCTCAGGTGCTTCCGTCCATGGCTTCTCTCTCGGTGGGATCATCCAAAGTGACCACGAAGTGGGTTCCTTCGTTGACTCCGGAGCTTGCGTTGGTGCTTAGTGATGTTCTGCCAGTGTCTATGGTTTGGCAAGGTGTGGCTAAGATCACGGACGTTGAGCTGGGTTTCGGCGTTAGCTTTGGGGCTGCCGATGTTGGGTATGGGTTTTCGTCAGCGGTCCGGCAACTCTCTCCGGTGAGTATTCTTGTTTCTCCGGTGGGCTATTAGGTGGAGGTTCCCACATCTCAAGCGATCAACTTTGTCTCATCTGAGGTGGTTACTTGTCCAGCGAGCCCTCTGTGCAAGGAAAGGGAGATTGCCTTTCCTGTGGTGACAGATCCTGTCCTTTCTCTGGCGTTGATGGAAGCTTAGGATAAGACTGTGCGAAACCCTTCTCGGTGTGGTGAAGGAGGCGTCCTTGTTTATTCAGGTTGTGCCAAAGTTGGGGTTGATCTAGGTTCCCCATCGGAGACTGTTTTGTTCTCGGAATCTTCTCAGGTTCGGCAGCTCGCTATGGTGGGTACTCCTGTTTCCCCAATGAGGGTTTATGCCTCCCTGGAGATGGTTGCCGAGGCTTTTTCTCCCTCGGTGGCGAATCCTCTGTCATTCTTTTCCTCGGCAACAGAGGAAGCTCAAGCTAAGACTGATTGGATCTCTTCCTCGGTGAATGGTTTGATCAAACGGGGGTTGTTAGGCCCGAGAGTAGTTTCTCCTTCTCCGATTGTGGTGAAAGAGGCGTCCTCGTCTTCTCAGGGTTATAAGGTTGATAGTTCTAAAGGAGCGGCAAAGCTGTGCAGTCTTAAGGTCGATAGCTCTCATGCGTCTCTGGCAGTGGTCTGTGTCCCTTCGGAGGTAGCTCCTGTCAGGGATGATCGTATCCCTGCATTGGAAAAAGGGTTGCTTCGTCGGGGGTTTTTAGGATCTAGAAATGCTTCTCCTTCTCTACCTGCGATGAAGGAGGCTTCATCGTCTGTTAAAGGTTCTAAGTTTGTCGTCGAAGAATCACAGGTTTGTTCTTCTTCGAAGAAGCATGCGGCTGAATTGGGTTTGAGACTCAGTGAACCTTTTCCTCGCATGTCGGAGGGTGGTGCTCCAATCTACTCCTCTGTTTCCAAGTCTCAAATAGGGTATACCCGGAGAGTGAAGGAGAAGATTGCTCAGTAGTTGCATAAGAACAAGGAATTGTTTTCCGAGGTTGTGGTGGAAACTGTGGAGAAGGGGGTGGAGAACTATTCGGAGGTGGTACAAGATGCGGTGAAATTCGCCTCCATTATGGGATTGTCTTGTGGTGAAGGTGGCGACGAGAAAAGTCTTTTGAATCGTTTTTTGAATATTGAAGAGGAGCGGGAGCCCTATACCCCAAAGGTAAAAGGGACAAGGGAACTCAAGAATTTAGAATGCTCTATCAATTATGAGGCTAGGGGGAGACTTTCCCCAGAGAGGTGCCAGCGATGGCGGGATTGTGTCGGGACCAAAAATGCATTCTCTTTTCCTCCAGAGGTGCATTAGGGATTTGGGTTTTAGGGCTGGTGTTGGGCTAGTGTGGGCTTTAGTCTTTGGGTCTGTTTCTTTGGTTTTACCGTTTGGTTGTGGCTACTTATTTGAGCTTTTTGGGTTGGGTCTTTTGGGTTCGGTCTCTGGGTTTTAAGTTGGGCTACCTATGTATACTTTTTGTGTACTTAGAGGCGCTTTGCGCCTTTTTTTAATATATACAATAATACTTATCAAAAAAAAAAAAAAAGATTGAGGCATCACCAACCCCTATGCTTTAGGTAATATATATAGGGAGAATTACATTGAATCTTGAGGTTTTGCAAAATTACACTGCATTCTTCCTTGTTTTGAATTAGACACTAACGTCCTTCAAATTGAAAAATATTATATGCTGATCACCTCCATGGAACAAATGCCCATTAAACAAATTAACAAAATCTTTTGCTAACATAAAAATTTTGATTAGAGCAATTGCTTAAAATATTCAAAGTACAAATTTTGGGTTATTGTTTATTTTTTATTTTTTATTATTATTAAAATTAGACTCAGCATTTTCTGAGCATTTTGCTTCATGTGAGGGAGAACATAAATTTTAACGTTGGGAAGAACAAATGCCCATTAATCAAATTAACAAAATCTTTTGCTAACATAAAAATTTTGATCAGAGCAATTGCTTAAAATATTCAGAGTACAAATTTTGGGTTATTGTTTATTTTTTATTTTTTATTATTATTAAAATTAGACTCAACATTTTCTGAGCATTTTGCTTCATGTGAGGGAGAGCATAAATTTTAACGTTGGGAAGAACAAATGCCCATTAATCAAATTAACAAAATCTTTTGCTAACATAAAAATTTTGATTAGAGCAATTGCTTAAAATATTCGAAGTACAAATTTTGGGTTATTGTTTTTTTATTTATTTTTATTATTAAAATTAGACTCAACATTTTCTGAGCACTTTGCTTCATGTGAGAGAGAACATAAATTTTAACATTCGGAAATAATAGTTGATATCTATTACTTTCCTTGATTTTTGTGAGTAAATTAGTAGAATAACTTGAAAACATCGGTTTTAGTGCCTTAAGGGTGACTAGTAGTAGTGTCTAATAGTTTTCAATTTCAGAGAGGTTAGTGTCTAATTTGGAATAAGCCTGGTGTGTAATGTAATTTGTTAAACCTTGAAGGAGGTCAATGTAATTTCCCCCGATAATTAATCTGAATCTTGCATTTGTGAGCTGTTGAAATGAAATTTTATCTTGCTGTCTCTCTCTCTCCCTCTCTCTCTGTGGTATTCAGGATGAGTGATGCTCTTGATGCTATTAAACTTATGCATAAATGTGCATGTCCCCTCCTGATATTATCCATTCAATTTTGACTTCATTTTTCTATGTTTTGCTGTTTTCACTACAGCTAATAGTGGATGCTATACCCAGTGAATCTTTTGGAACAAGGACTAGTCCCATTTATTGAAATAATCTGAGAAATCAAGTTTCTCATCAGTACTTAATTTATTGAGCTGGAATCAACCAAATGTAGCTTAGATTTAAGAATTGTGCAAGTATTTCATCCAGTTAGGTCATGGAATTCTTTAACAAAACAAGAGAGTGGAGAACTAGGATCCATGCTTTTAACCTCAAAGGCTTGCTTCAAGGTCCAGTAATACATGGGTTATTCCTTAGGTAAATTACATTGATAGATTGTGATAGGCAGCAGGGACACATTACCCACTTAAAAGTTGGTCAGCTGTTCCTTTGTTTGATGCAGTTCACTAGGTGAATGCTCGGTACAATTTATAATGCCAGTATGCAGCTCAAAGCTATTGTCACGTTACTCGTGTTCTTCTCATCTTTATTTAGATTGAAAGAATTAGACTTCAGGTAATGGAATAATGAAGAAGAGGCAAAGGGGAAAAAAGGGGGAAAACATAGGGGACTGTTGGGAGCAACACATCATGGGCAAAAGGGGAAAGGGAAGAGGCAAAATAAGCAATGATTGACCGAGGGTTTCAAATGGGAGAAATAGGTGAGAGAAAGGGAAGTTAGGGTTTGAGAGGAATTTTGGAAGAATGGGGATTCGGGGCCAGCGCGAGATGCTTGGGGAAAAGAGAGAGATGAGGAATAAATGGCTGAGATCAAAGGGGATGAATCGGAGGGCTGAAAGAGGAAAGTAAAATCACTGCCCGGGTAACAAGTGGCCTGGGTGGTTGAGTTGTATTTAATGCAAGGGATAAGGGATGAACAGCTCAGATGTAAGGGGAAGGATCAAACAGATGAGAATTGGCCAGAAGGGTGGGCATGTGGAGGCAGTGTGAAGGAACGTGTGAAGCGTGTGTTTGGAGAGGGGAGAAAATCCAGACATGCCACGTGGCGCAAACATGGGGAAAGCGCGTGGAAACCCAGTAACATGGGCCAGCTAATTGGATTGTTTTGGGCTTGAATTTGAAGCCTGTTTTTTGGTTGGGATGGAATTTAATTTGAAGGTGTTTGAATTTCAAGTTAGAGAAAAGAGAGGGATTACAGATTTTAAATAAGGGAAAGAGGGGATTTGGGTTTTCATGAGAAACTTGTTAGTTGTTTTGCTTTGCAAAAATTGGGAGGCCTAGCTAACCTCGAATATAGCCATTATCCATTATCATTTATCTTTGTAATTTCCTTACTTCAGTCAATCCAATCCATAGCCTTCTATCTCTCCTGCAATTTCCTCTCCATTTCTTTATTCCACTACAATTTCTTTTCTCAAAAACAACACCAAAAAAGTGCATGTCACATCATGCCATCTTTCATCTATTAGCATTTCTCATCTTTCACCCAGTCACAGGATCACAAGAACGTCAAGTACGGACACCTTCCATGCTATGGTTCGATGCAGTTGAAAAATGTAAGCCCAATCCAAATATCTGGCATTAAATATTCACGAGTGTGGTTGTGCCCTCAAAGGAATTGTCTTTTCTTCCTGGTTTTCAAAAGATGCACCTGTTGGAACCTGCAGTGTCTGCTGTTTCTTATTCATAATGAAACTGAACAGTAGTTAGGCATGTTATACTACATAAGCTGGGTTTTTCAGTGGGTTTAGCAATTAGTCTCTTTGTACTATGGAATAACCATGTTGGAACTCTAGGAATACTTCATCCTTAATTGAAAATTAAAATACTCTAATTCTGGAATGTAGGAGTGAAAAGAGTGTTAAAGCTACCATTCAGAATCAATGTGATTATCTGAGATCGGAGCATCCTCATTAGTACCAAAATAGAAAACATATAGAAAGGAGAATAAAGTCAATCGATGTCATATGTCTTAAGATATGGATGCGAACAAATCATTTATATGAATGAGATGATCCAGTTATCATCAAGATGTAAACAAATCATTTATAGGAATGAAACCAATCCAATTATGGTGGAAAATATACTGATTATCTAATCAGACCCATTACTGAATTAAGCTGGTATTATTATATTTAGCAATTTAATTATAGAACTAGAAAAGTTTGAAAAGAATTTAATCACCAATAAAGGGGAAGAAGCATATAATTTGCTGGGTGTTTGGGATTTAACAGTATTAATTGCCCTTGTGTTGAATTTCTACATATTCTAGTGGGTGATGTGAATTTTTCTGGGTTGCTTTTAGGCCAATTCAAATTGATGGGGAACCATGTTAAACTTGTGTTAAAATAAAGAATTTGAGATGTTAATAAATTATCAAAAGGATGGGATTTAGATCCCATAAATTATCAAAAGGATGGGATTTAGATCCCATCAGTTTAAATTTTCTTTGCTTGGATTAGTATGTCTAAAATTAAGAAATTAGAGTATCGTAGTGGGTATAGTTATGATTGTAGGTCTAGTGGCAATTACTTATTGATGCTGACTGTATGGTATCATGGTGTTCCTAGTTGTGGGTGGTGGTGAAAGAGTGGTTGTGCTGAAGGTGTTGGTGGCATTGGTGATGGTACTAGCATCAATGACAACAATGATGGTGGTGACAATAATGATGGCAGTGACAGGGTCAAGAATAATAGTGGTAGAATGAGAATGGTAATGTTGGTAGAATTCGTACAATTACATCTTCCCTCATGAGATGTGAAGTTGATAATTGGATGCTTAAAAATCTCAAGTTCAATCTGTTCAAATTTCTATGATATTTTGAAGTAACTGTCCACATTGAGAATTACCAAATTACAACTTCAAATAAAATCCCCCATCCAAGCATAAAATTAGGGAATTATTTTCACCCTCATAATGGTTGTGTGGGAGGGTGTGGAAGCAGTCATTAGGCGTAACGGAATTGCATTTCCCTTTATCTTATGGGATGTCATCAACTCCACATACATCACATGTAAAATTTTAAAGCTTTATCTGCAGACCTAAAGAAAAAGGTTGATGAACAGCTAGCATAAAACCCTGTGTTAACCTTTATGAGTGTGAATGCTAACAAGAATGGAATTGTATATGTTTAGCTCATTTGAAAGTTTCCTGAATCAAATGGACTACAATGCCTTGTGGTACAAAATATATGTATTTTTATGTAAGCATTTGTTCAATGCCCTGCCAGTATATCTATCTCACTATGCTGCTGAATGAAAATGCCATCTTTTCAGGCTCATCGATACCAGAGTCCCAATAATCTTCTGTTGTTGATGATTTTGTGGCATTAGTCAGTTGCGTTCTCATTTACAAGATGAACAACCAGTATGGTGAAGAGCATGTAAGCCATGGACCCTTGTTGATTATATTGATTTCTTAAAATCATATGGATATTAAACAAACAATCCTTGTGCAGGACGAAGCAACAGTTGTGGGGTTTGAAGTTCCAAAATCACCCGACTCAAGTTACAACAACATTTACCCTGGTAATGAAGACGAGGCACGGGATCCGCCTCTTGTCCCCCCACATCTCCAAAACACCTTAATTAGCTACCCAGCAAGCAGAGACACTGCTGGAACTCTTCCATTGCCACAAAATGTGATTCTCAACCATCTTTACATTGAGAACAGGGAGCCCCCGCGATCTGTCGTGGCGCTCGGGTTCACGCATCGATTCCGTCAAAAATATGTTACAGTTGTAGTTTACAGACCAGTTCATAGAAGGGGCAGTAGCAGTACTTAACAGGCGTATAGAAGAAATAATTAGGGTGGTTTATTTGACCTTGTAATGATGGAATTAGTCGTGGTAGTCCCAAATACGAAATTAGCCGCCAAGGATGTTTATTGCGGCACAGCAGCTGATGCGCTTAACATGTGTTTTATTAAAGTTCTCTGTAGACTTGAGTTATTGATAGTCTCATGAGGCTAGACTTGCTAAGAGGGCTTTTTATTTTTTTATTTTTTTATTTTTATTAAGTGTTAGTTACTGTATGGTATGGTTGAGCAGTATGTTGACCATGGAATCTGAGAATTTGTGTAGGGAAGCATATGCATGAATCTACTATGTAGGTGATAGGCGCGACCCCTTCCCCCAAAATATTCAACCAGAACCACATTCCTTTTGCATGATGTAGCCAAGTGTCTTACTCTATTGGTCATAGTTCTCTGCTGTTTATGGCTGGTGCTCGTGCGTGTGTGAACCAACCCAGCAAACAAGGGAAGGATGCCTACCGGGGGCATCTGAGAATGGTTCGAACCTGGCTCCACTAGATGGCCGGAAAATGTGAGAGGCCTAAGCTAGAGAGATGGTGTGTGGCCGGCCGGAGTTGAGTTCGCCGGCGGAGAGAGAAGACGGTCGGGGAAGAAGAAATGAGCTGGGTTGTGTCGAATCAGCTACAAAACCGGAGTTGAGTTTGCCAAAAGAGAGAAGGTGGCTGGCCGGTGGGATAGGAAGAGAGAGGAAGAGGAGGTGTTGCCTGGCGGGAGAAAAAAGAGGAAGCGGCCGGGGAAGAAGGTGCAATGTGCGGGGGGAGGGGAAAAAAAAAAAGAGGGAAAAGAGAGAAGAGATGCAGGCGTTGTGGGGTCTGATCACAAGACTCCCAGTGGTGATGTGTTACCACATGGCACGTCACCTTTTAGTGATGTGGCACTGATGCCAAGTCACTAAGGGTTTAATTCAAAAAACAAATAAATAATTAAAATAATAAAAAACAAAGTATTTTGTAAAATATTTCCCACCCCTACCATATAGACATAATTTTTTTTTTTTTTTTTTTTTGAAGTGACTATATATATATATAGACATAATTATATTTATTAATTAAATGACTAACTTAGTATAATTTGATTATATCCATCTAAAAAATATATTAAGTTAATTACTATATATGTTATCCGCTGTTACATATTAAGTTACTATAGATAACTTAATATAGATATTAACTTATATATTATGTTATAATAAAGACGTGGATTTTCCACCTTTTTAAACCACATTACTATTGTTATTAATAAGAAACTAAAACTAAATTCATTTTCCGGAAAAGCAACTTTAGTTCTTCACTTTTCATGCGATTTTAATTTGTAAGGTATCAATTTTGACAATAAAGTCCTCAAGTTTTTATTTGGTACGATTCAAATAACTAGGTCAAAATAATTAACAGTCATGTTAAACCAATACCAAATTATTAAGTACATTATAAAGTTATGCTACTCTAGCTCGTTTAATACGGCGTGTACTCAATACATGTGACATGTATGTCACAAATTTAAGTTAGGAAAAAATATAAAAAAGCCCCCCAAACTACCAAAATATATCTAAAAAGACCTTATTTTTTATATTCCTATAATACTATTCTTTTAACAAATAAAATAATAAAATAATTGTAAACAAAAAAAACCAATATTAAAAAAAAAAAATTGGAATATATAAATAATTAGTCACTGTAGTTGGCCTAAATTACAAATTGCTTCATGTCATATTAAAGTAAAATCAATTTCGTAGTTTGATGGACTACTTTAGTACCTTTTTTTTTTTTTGGGAATATGTCAAGAGCCGTACCTTTGATTTTACTTTAATATGATATGAAGCAATTTGTAATTTAGGCTAACTACAATGACTAATTATTTATTATTTATTCCAAAAAATGATTTTTTTTTTTTATTCGCCCATTGTTTTTTTTTTTAAAAAAAATTGTTTGGTTTTTTTTACAATAATTGTATTTGTTAAAAGAATATGGGTATTATGGGAATATATATATATATAAAAGGTGGCCTTTTTGATACATTATGATAGTTTGGGGGCTACTTTAGTACCTTTCGAACATTGAAGGGCTATATTAGAAATGACTGGTAGTTTGGGGGGACTTTTTTATATTTTTTCCTTTTAAGTTAAATTACGTACAAATTATATATACTTATACTTTTAATTGTTTATTTAAGGTATGTTTGCAATTTCAAAGTAACAATATATATCGGGTGAGACCTAACTACCATAGTTGCCTGATATGTAGTCAAACGAAAGCCACACACACACACACACATATATATATATATATATATATATATATATATAATCACTATATACATGTTATATCATATATATAAACAAATCATTTAATATCATGTATATACATGATATTAAATGATTTGTTTATATATATGATATAACATGTATATAGTGATTACTATATACATGTTATAATTAATTAGGTTACTCTATATATAGAGTAACCTAATTTCTATTAATTAATGCTATATCATATATAGCATTAATTAGTAAATAAATGCTATATATGCTATCTGCAGCAGATATATAGCATATATAGTAACCTAATTTCTATTAATTAATGCTATTAGTTTATTAACTAATAATTAACTAAATTAATATATATTTTTTTTGTGAAAAGAATCAGTTCAGTCTCATTCATTGGTAAACGAGCATAAAGCTCAAATAACACAGAGCAAAAGCTCAGAAGCAACCATAGCCGAAGCTATGAGGTTACAAGTGTCAAAGTTGACGTATTACATTCCAGACATAAACAAAATTCGCTAACTTATGACTAATTTTCCAATTAAACAGCATATCTGCGCCAAACAGACTCAAATCAATGCATAGGTAGCTCTTATTCCTTGGCACTGAGGATAGAAATCCCCAAGCCAAAGCTTATCCTCCACAACCTAAAAGCCAAGATAAAATTCACATCCACAACCCAAAGGTCTGGACCAAAGCAACAAACCCGAAGGGCATCAAGCGGCCAGATTGAGAGAGAGAGGACCGAGCATTATTACAAGCAAAAACAAAAACGATTACAGGGAAACAAAATAAGACAGAAAGAACAAAAAATGGAAAGCCAGACAAAATTACAGGGAATTAAACAACATAAAAAAGCACATCAAGAGGATGACAGCAGCCGGAAAGAAGAGCCGATTGCGCGCTCGCCGGAAACCAAAACGGAAGGGGCATTGGAAGCTCATCACAGTGGGGGCGCAAGAAAAGGCCCAGTAGAGGAAGGTGGGCGGCAGAGCATGCGGAGGAGATCGGTGGCGCACTCAAAAGGTGGGGGAAGTTTGAGTGAAACCCCAAGAGCATCACCCACAAAGTGTACCTAAACAAGCAGAAAAAACAATAAAAGCAAATACAGAAAGAAAACAAAAACAACTAGGGACCAAAGGAGGGGGAAGAGGCAGAGATGAAGGGAAAGGAAAAAAATCGTCCAAAGAGCTAGGGGCATCAAGTAAATAGGCTAGCTCGTTAAGCGAAAGAGGGTGATGGGAGGAGAGGGGGGAGGCTGAAGAGGGAGAAGGGAGGAGGGCCAGAGGGGGAGAACCTTTGTTCTCCCCCTCCGACGGCTGCTAGAGATGAAACCCTAGCGGAGAGGGGAGGGGGCTAGAGAGAGAGAACTCGTGGGTTTTTTTTCTTAGATGAAAAAAACTAAGTTAATATATATTAAATTACTAACTTAGTATTAACAACCTATATATATATATATTAAGTTACTATGTAATTACTATATATGTTATAATTATATGTATGTGCAATGTGTAATGAAATCGATCTGCTACACCGTCATAATTAACATCTTCGATATATGACTATGCAAGTTGTGCATGATCAAACAATTTGATCAAGCAAATCCTCTCACGGTGAAAGAACAGATAATGACTATTTAAATTGGAACGAATGGGTTTCTTGATTCATTATAAATTGGACAGGTAAATAAATTTTTATGTGAGCCACGTACGTACTCAGTTCGAAGAAATTATATCTTCCACCACGACATTCATTGAGAAAGCAGAAGCCCTTTTGAAATTAAGAAGTATAATTTCTACTTAAAACTACTATATACGTATAAAAAATTATTTAGAAATCTTTCTAATTTTTCCTTGTTTATTGTAGTATATATTATGATATTACTTATATATACTATATACTATAATATATATTATATTATATTATACAATATATATTATGAGATTAATATAATATATATACTATATTATAATCTATTATAATATATATTATCTTAACATGATTTGGTAACGTGTTCACTTGACACGTTACCAAATTGTAACGTGTTACGAAATGGCAACGTGTCATAATAACACGTTAGAAAAATGGTAACATGTTAAAATGACACATTACCATTTTGTAATTTGTCATGATAACACATTATCAAATGATGACGTGTCAAAGCATGTCATCATTTGGTAATGTGGCAGATTTAACATGACACCAAATGATGACATGTTTAAATTGACACGTTACTAAAAATTTTAGTAACGTTTTAGAAAGCTGCCACGTCACAACATGGTGACGAGGCAATAATTAGTGAATAGTTGCCACGTCATTAATACTGCATATTTTTGTAGTGCGTCCAGATTTACGTTCTTGTATTGCGAGACAATTTTGGCATAGCAAACGTCCAAATTAAGACTCCTATTTCACAACGATTTGTAGTATTTTGAGTTAGGTTTCCAATGCTACTAGAATCACCTCAATCCAATACTTGAGCAGAAAGGTATCGTCAAAATACTGAGACATGTGCAGAATCCAAATTTGAATCCAATCCGATTTTGACTCCAATTAGAGAAATTCCAATTTAATCCTTTCCTTGATTTGATTAAACTTAACCATATCATATAGGTCTTCTATTATGATTGGTTAAGCTTAGCGATATCTTCTAGGTCTTCTCAAAGTGTGCTTTAAGCCCGAAACTTTCCAGAAACGCTTCCTTTTCTTCAATATCCTCAAAACTGAAAGAAAACACAAAAAGGAAATAAATAAGCAGAAATTTTTTTGTAGGTCATTGAAGAAAAACTACAGCTTTAAAGGAAAAATTGCAAAGTTTGGAAGAAAGCATAATTTGAGAAGACCTACATGATGTGGTTAAGTTTAACCAAATCTAAGAAAATGTTAAATCGGATTAAAGATCAAATTGGATAAGATTTCAGATTGGATTCAAATTCATATTCTACACATGTCTCAGTATTTTGACCATAACTTTCAGTTCAAATATCAGATTGAAGCGATTCAAGTGGGATTGGAAAGATAACTCAAAATACTACAATTCATTGGAAATAGTATTTTCCTAATTCGGAAGGTTACTATGCCAAAATCGCCCCACAATTAAAGGACACAAATCTGGACAAATCCTATTCCGATTTTAGACTTCTATTTTGACTGGGAGACAGACCTCCGAATTATCTAGGTTTAATAGGGCTTCTAGGACTTCCCTAAGCCTATAAATAGACTTCTTTGCATTCAAGAAAATATATAGAATTCCAAAGAGTAAAATTCTACTGTTTTTCTCTTTATAGTTTAGGTTTTCTTTAGATTTAGGTTTAATTTTTATGTGGAGCTAAATTCCCAACTAAGGTTGGGGATGAAGCCTCACCGATGAAGAACATCAATACTTTCTTGTAAGTCTTTATTTATCTGATTTTATTGGATTTAATATTTCAATTGTTTTACTTATTTTCAATGTGTGGAGTGATTATTGGATATCTTGTTGTGATTCAAGGATACACTTGATGATTTAAGATAATTTAACATAATTGATTGCTTGATTTTATCTACCTAAATAATTGGATATCCATTGTAATTTGTTCAATGGATACATTTGGTGTTTCAATTAAGATTGGATATCTTTTGTGATTTACGGATACATTTGATAATTTAATTGATATTAGATTCCACTTGTGATTTGTGTAATGAATGGATACATGGGATGGTTTTGATTACCTGTTTGAAGCATAGTAAAACATATCTAAGATTTTAATTGTGAAAACTGCAGATTAATATTGATAAATATGGCAGTATGTTGTTATGATTCGGTGGAGTGTTAATTCTCAAACCTTAGTATTTTATCTCTTAGTTTACTTTAATTAGTTTATGTTTGTCTTTTAATTTTTAAAACCAAAATTCAAAACCATTTTGGAACTAGGTTATGATTTAATTAGTTTAGATTTAAATTGCTCTTTCAAAAATACAATTATCTGTGGGTTCGACCTCGCACTTGCAATCCATTAAATTACAAATGATTCGTGCACTTGCGAGTTAAATAAATTTGCACAACACCCAACTCTAAACAATATCAAATGTATAATATGTCTAAGTTTCAAACTAACGTCTAAGCTACTCTAGAAAGCATTAAAAGAGCATAACGACTTAGAAAGAAAAGTTAGGCGCAAAGGGTTACCCCCTATAAGCAAACTTCAAGAAAACACCTCTCCTTCTCCACAAAACACACAATCTCACAAAAACACACTCGCAAGAGGTTTCTGGGAGCTTGGGGGGAGTTTGAACAAGAAAAGGGTGAGGGTAGGGTGAATATTTATAGAGGAGAAAAGCAGGAGACACTCACCAACTCTCCTAAAAAGTAGCGGATGTCCGGTACTATTTACCTAACGGTCCAAAGGCTGTATCGTACGTCTAACTATTATCTAGAGATTTTTCAAAAAGTAGCATACGTCCAGTGGTCCTCCACCGTACTTCCTTGTACTATTTGCAGACATATGTACAGTGGTCCCCCCGCGTACGTCCTCTACTAACGACAAGAGCGTACGTCCAGCAACCCTAGTGTATGTTGTGCAAATTTTAATACTCGCAAGTGCACGAATCGTTTGCAATATAATGGATTGCAAGTGCGAGGTCGAACCCACAGGGAATTGTATTTTTGAAAGAGCAATTTAAATCTAAACTAATTAAATCCTAATCTAGTTCCAAAAGGGTTTTGATTTTGGTTTCAAAAATTAAAAGACCAACATAAACTAATTAAAATAAACTAAGAGATAAAATACTAAGGTTTGAGAATTCACACTCACCGAATCATAACAATATACTTTCATGTTTATCAATATTAATCTGAAGTTCTCACAATTAAAATCTTAGATATGTTTTACCATGCTTCAAACAATTAATCAAAACCATCCCATGTATCCATTCATTGCACAAATCAGAAGAAGAATCCAATATCAATTAAATCATCAAATGTATCCGTAAATCACAAAAGATATCCAATCATAATTGAAACACCAAATGCATCTGTAGAACAAATCACAAGGGATATCCAATTATTTAGGCAAATAAAATCAAGCAATCAATTATGTGAAATTATCTTAAATCATCAAGTGTTTCCTTGAATCACAACAAGATATCCAAGAATCAAGCCACATATTGAAAAGAAGTAAAACAATTGAAATAATAAACTCAATAAAATCAGATAAATAAAGACTTACATGAAAGTATTGATGTTTTTTGTCCGTGATGCTTTATCCCCAACCTTAGTTAAGAATTTAGCTCCACATAAAAATAAAACCTAAATATAAAAAAAACCTAAACTAAAAAAAAGCTGTGGATTACATTCAGTCTCCAAAATTGTACCCCAAAACTAGTCTCTGGAATTGTATATCTTTTCTTGAATTCAAAGAGGTCTATTTATAGGGTTAGGAAAGTCCTAAAAGCCCTATTAAACCTAGATAATTCGGAGGTCTGTCTCCCAATCAGAATAGAAGTCTGAAATCGGAATAGGATTCGTCCAGATTTGTGTCCTTTAATTGCGGGGCGATTTTGGCATAGTAACCTTCTGAATTAGGAAAATTGTATTTCACAATGAACTGTATTATTTTGAGTTAACTTTTCAACACCGCTTGAATCACTTCAATCCAATATCTGAACGAAAAGTTATGCTCAAAATACTAAGACATGTGCAGAATCTGAATTTGAATCCAATCCGAACTCTTATCCAATCTGAAATTTAATCCAATTTAACCTTTTCTTGGATTTGGTTAGACTTAACCACATCATCTAGGTCTTCTCAAAGTATGCTTTCTTCCAAACTTTGCATTTTTCCCTTTAAAGCTGTAGTTTTTCTTTAATGACCTACAAAACATTAAAAACACAAAACTAACACAAAATATTAAATAACAACACAACTAAAGGATTAACTAATGTAAATAAAGGGGTCCAAATATGCAATATTTGGCACTTATCAAACACCCCCAAACTTACATTTTGCTAGTCCCTTAGCAAAACAAAACGAAAAATATAATGAAAGCAAGAAACATAAATCCTCTTTCGTGGGAGAAACGATTGCATTTAGCATATGCAACAAACATTTTAAACCCCTAGGCATCCATAGTGGACGAGTGATGTCTCGTGAAGGCTTAACAGGAATGATACCCACAAACATTGTGCACTATGTTGTTAACAAGAAAGAAATTTCACATAAATCATGGTCCTTATTCATGAGCAAGCTTAAAAAGATAAACATCATCATCACAGTCAAAAATGAAATCCAGAATCAAATCACTCATAAATGGGCAATTGAGAAATCATATGTTTTGAAAAGTGTAATTAGCATACAATCATGAAGCTTTTAGTTTAAACTCAAGACAAGTTACATAAAATTTGTAAAAATCTTTATGAAATGAAACAACCAAAGCAAGATATGCATTTTTTTTTTTTTTTTTTTTACAGGCTCTGCAATTTCTAACTCCTTCAAGCTTTCTAATTGACCCATGTAACAAGTGTTAGGCCAATGACTCCTAAGCCATGTGGCTTTAGGGCACTAGATGTAAAACATCCATAAGGGCTTATTAACTTAAGTCAAAAAGGCTACGAAGTCAAATTAGCCATATCATAAATCAACACTGAACTTCTCACCTTTTGACATGAACACTCAATGCTTAATGAGGCAAGAGGTCCGGTTACTCAACAGAAAACTCAACATGATTTTTCTTTTCTTTTTCCTTCTTCTTCTTTTTTTTTTTTTTTTTTTTTTCGCAAGTCAATGGTTATTCATCAATAGGTCATCCAACAAATCTCGAAGAGAACAAGCTTAAGCTCAAACATCATACCTCACAGAAAACATGCTAATGTGCCATAAAAATTTATCTCAAAACAAGTGAAAATGTCTTTTACCCAAAAATAAGTCAAAGGACTCAGACTCCTAATGACATAATGATGTGTTCAACCCTTTAAACAAGCTAATGAAATGCAAATCACAATTACAGTTTAACTCAAACTTGACAACATCATAGCACAATTTTATTTTATTTTTAAAAAAAAAATTTTAACACAAAATGACAAATAAAAATAAGAACAAAAATAAACAGACAAAGTGTTTTTTCATACCCCCAAACTTGAATTACACATTTCCCTCAATGTGAAGTATAGAAATACATTACCAGAAGTAAGGAAATCTGAGTGTGAACAAGGCCAGGGCGTCCCCAAAACTTAAACAACAAAACTCCTGTCAACAAAACTAACAGAAATATATATATATATATATATATATATTCCATAGAAACAAACATCAAAAGATTAATTACTGTTAGAAACAAAAACAAAGAAAAATAACATGTAATAAAAAAGGAAAGAAAGAATTTGTGGAGTGAAGTGCAGATAATAAATTGGAGGAGAAAACTTTACAGCGCTTCCCCCTATCATGCGGATGTCCAACCAATCACTTCCACCTCTTCTTCTGCAAAACTTCATACCCCTCTGGAAGGATATTTCGCCATCTTATGTAGAATTGCTTGCTTCAAAGGATCTTTTTAGGAAAGTGGTTCATAGATTTGTGAGCTTGTGTGCACAAGTCCTTGAGTATCTTGACATAAGATGGTTCTTTGAGACATTCAGGCGATGAAGCTTTGGGCTCTTGATGTGTCTCAAGAGGGACAGTGATGCAGGCAGGAGCTTTAGTACTCACTTCCATGTCACTAGGTAGATTAGGATCCGTTGGGGGCTCACTATTCTCATGGTGCTCAACTTGCTCCTCTTTCTCTTCCTCCTCTTTGTTATCCACAATTTCCTCACTCTTAAGTGTGATGGTGACTTAGGCATGCTCATGATAAGACTTTTCGGAATCATCCTCATCAATAATGTAATGCCTTTCAGCCATCAGCTAACTTTGAAGCTCTTCTTCCTTTATTCTGTTTAAGTCAGCAACTAGATGACTGATCTGTCCTTCTATCTTGGTCATGGCCTGCTTAAGTTCTTGTATGTCTCTTTTGTTAGCCATGTTGGAATTCCTCATCTCCTGTACGGCTTGATTGGTGAAACCTTTTAGCTCTTGTATATCTTGGGAATTTCTCATGGTAGTATTCTTCATATCTTGTATGTTCTTATCCATTGATTGCATGAAAGCTTTCATCATGTCTTCTAGTGAAGATTGTAGTGCAGGCTGTGGCACTTGAGTCGTAGATTGATAAACAGGAGGTTGAGCTTGATGATCGAACTACGGATATTTTGAATGGTGCAATTCATCAAATTGGTGAGCATAATTTCCTGTAGCCTGATCTGATCTTGAGAAATCAGATTGGTTGTTCCAGTCCGGGTTATAACAATTGAAATTTGAATCAAACCTTGGACTGGAGAAACTGGTGTTCATTTGCTCATATGGAAAATTAGAAGCTTGTCCCCATGATAGACAATATTAATCTGAAGTTCTCACAATTAAAATCTTAGATATGTTTTACCATGCGTTAAACAATTAATCAAAACCATCCCATGTATCCACTTATTGCACAAATCACAAG
Organism: Corylus avellana; assembly: GCF_901000735.1. Lineage (NCBI taxonomy): Eukaryota > Viridiplantae > Streptophyta > Magnoliopsida > Fagales > Betulaceae > Corylus > Corylus avellana. Next base: position 12,403,521 of record NC_081550.1, read on the forward strand.
AAGAATCCAATATCAATAAAATCATCAGATGTATCCGTAAATCACAAAAGATATCCAACCTTAATTGAAACACCAAATGTATCTGTAGAACAAATCACAAGGGATATCCAATTATTTAGGCAAATAAAATCAAGCTATCAATTATGTGAAATTATCTTAAATCATCAAGTGTATCCTTGAATCACAACAAGATATCTAAGAATCAGGCCACATATTGAAAATAAGTAAAACAATTGAAACAATAAACCCAATAAAATTAGAAAAATAAAGACTTACATGCAAGTATTGATATTTTTCATCGGTGAGGCTTTATCCTTAACCTTAGTTGGGAATTTAGCTCCATATAAAAATAAAACCTAAATCTAAAGAAAACCTAAACTAAAAAAAAGCTGTGGATTACATTCTGTCTCTAAAATTGTATCCCAAAACTAGTCTCTGGAATTGTATATCTTTTTTTGAATGCAGAGAGGTCTATTTATAGGCTTAGAAAAGTTTTAAAAGCCCTATTAAACCTAGATAATTCGGAGGTCTGTCTCCTAGTCAAAATAGAGGTCTAAAATCGGAATAGGATTCGTCCAGATTTGTGTCCTTTAATTGCGGGGTGATTTTGCCATAGTAACCTTCCGAATTAGGAAAATCCTATTTTACAGTGAACTGTAATATTTTAAGTTATCTGTCCAATGCCACTTGAATCATTTCAATCATATATTTGAGCGGAAAGTTATGGTCAAAATAGTAAGACATGTGCAGAATCTGAATTTAAATCCAATCCGAACTCTTATCTAATCTTAAATTTAATCCAATTTAACCTTTTCCTGGATTTGGTTAGACTTAACCATATCATCTAGGTCTTCTCAAAGTATGTTTTCTTCCAAACTTTGCATTTTTCCCTTTAAAGCTGTAGTTTTTCTTTAATAACCTACAAAACATTAAAAACACAAAACTAACACAAAATATTAAATAACAACACAGCTAAAGGATTAAATAATATAAATAAAGGGGTCAAAATATGCAACATTTGGCACTTATCAGCGTATGTCTGGTCAGAAAGTCCAAAATACCCCAAAGTGCCCTTCCAGTTGTTTCTAGTGACCCAAAACCTAAATTAACCCTCTAACTAAGCTACCTAAGCTTAGTTAATTATTTAGGTCATTACAGAGAGGTTAAAACATGATAAGTGATAAGTGCTAAAATATTCATATTTTCAGCCCTTAACTTGCATGTTTTAATCCTTTGGTTTTGGTTAATTAGGCCATTTTACTTCCTTTTTGTATTTCCTTTGTTTTTTAGGCTTTTGGAAGAAAAGAAAGCGTTTCTGGAAGAATTACAAGCTTAAAGGGCAAATTGGGAAGACCTAGAAGATATGGTTGAGCTTAGCCAATCATGGTTAAGTTTAATCAAATAGAGGAAAGGATCAATTCGGAATTTCTCATATTGGAGTCAAATCGGATTGGATGAAAAATTGGATTCTGAACATGTCTCAGTATTTTGATCATAAATTTCAGCTCAGATATCCGATTGAGGTGATTCAAGTGGCATTGGAAAGCTAACTCAAAGGGTTACAAATCATTGTGAAATATTATTTTCCTAATTCGGAGTGCCGCAAGGCCAAAATCACGCCACAATTCTGGGCGAATCCTATTCTGATTTGGACTTAGGTTTTCTTTATCCTAATTGGACTTGGACTTAAAACTCCGAATTTTCTAGGTTTACTTGTGTAACAAGGACTTCTAAAGCCAATAAATAAACCTCTTAGGTTCTAGGCATAGTGTGGAGAAAAGAGGCACAAGCTCTGGAAAGGAACTGAAGGCTACATCAAGAGGAGTTTGGGTTTTTCTTCTCTTCCACCCTTTTATTTTTGTTATGTAGTTTATATTTTTATTAGGGCTAGATTGAAGCCCTAATCATGTCTTTTTATGATTGCAATATTGGCACCTTTGCTACAATTATATTTTGGTGTTTTTAACTTGATTAATACCTGTTATCTTGTATTCCTCATATGTGTCTGTCTGGCCAACATATGCATGTGGTATGGTATAGTTAGTTAAATCAATTTGGATGATCGAGTCCTGGGTTTAATAAGAGTAACAAAAGATATCCACACCGGATTCTTGGTTTAATCAACATAGGGAACCGGGTGTAGACACCCATGCCCTAGGTCTCGTGTGTTTGTCGATTTCCACATATTTATACTTTCTTAAAGAACAACTTAGTAGACACACATGCTAAATCCTTTAAGAAAGAAAAGAATTATAGTAGACACTCATGCCTAATTCGTTCCTTAGGAAAATCAATAGCTTAAGGAGTAGACACCCATGCATTTACGTTGGCAAACATTAATTATACTGATATAATTGGCGCATTAGCATATTGTTATCTTAATTAGTCTGATTAGTGGTGGATATCAAAACCCTGATCCTTTTTAGTTTTGTTTATCTTTTATTTTATTTCTTTATTTTAACTCAATCGTGACAATTGAGTTTATCTCTTAATTAAATAGGAAATTACTTCTAAACATAATTTACCAATCCTCATGGGAATGATCTCGTATTTGCCTACTATACTATTGTTTTGATCTAGTGCACTTGCGAGTTAAAACCTACTAAATATTATATATTAATTTAGGTAGTATTTGGCACAACAATAAGGCATAAGGTGTTCTCATGCTTACTCATGCTAAGGGAATGAACAAGAGAGGCAAATATGCCCAACAATTCAAGAAGGAGAAAAAGGATGCTCATGATAAGAATTACTAGAATCATCCTCATCAATCATGTAGTGCCCTCTAGCCATCAGCTGACTTTGAAGCTCTTCTTCCTCCATTCTGTTATATTTAGCAACTAGATGACCAATCTATCCTTCCAACTTTACAATTGCTTCAGTGTTTGCCATAGTGGCATCTTTGATCGCTTAAATGGCTTGGTCGGTTGATTGTATGCCTAGGTTAGCTGTTTGCATGAACGCTTTGAGTGTGTCTTCAAATGATAAATCTTGTGGATATTCATTCTCACTCTGGCCAATCCATTCTTCAAACCCTGTGGTAGCTTGAGTGTTGGCATCTTTGATCTCTTGCATGGATTCTTTCAGTTCTTGCCTGGATTTCTGCAGTTCTTGTGTTACCTAATTATTTGACTGTATGAAAGCTTGAAGTGTGTCTTCCAATGATAATTGTGCTTGTGGCATTTGAGCGGTGGACTGGCCAGTTAGTTGCATGAAGGATTGAGAGAGTCTTCCAATAAAGATTGTTGTGGAGGATAGTCGTATGATGAAAGATGTAGGACTTGGTTATTGAACTGTGGATAATCTGGATGGTGCAGTTCATGAGATTGGAGAGAGCATAATTTCCCGTAGCTTGAGCTTGCCATGAGAAATTAGAATGGTTGTTCTATCCCCGGTTGCAAAAATTGGAATTTGAATCAAACCTCGGGTTGGAGAAAGAAGTGTTGATTTGCTCATACGAAAAATTGGTGGAAAATTGCCCAAAGGATGGACAGTTTCCAACCTGATGATGAGGATTGGAGCAGTATGAACATGATTCTTGTGGGTTAAAAGTGTGAGATGAGTTGACAGGAGCGGGTATCCTACAACTAGTTGAGACATGTTGCAACCAATTTTTGTTAAATTCATCCAAAGAAAACATGCTCATTCTCACTCTTTAAATCAAAAGCACACCTCCCCATGAAACATTAACCATTCTAAAACTTAGAAACTTAAGAACTTATGAAACAGACCAAAATTAAAATTTTGGCAAAAATTCAGCTACTAATATGTTTTGGTGCAGTCTGCGGAGGAGCACTCGAACGCAAGATGCAAGGGATCGAGCACAGGGGCGCTGGGGCGTCAACGGTGCTGCCACTGCGCTGGTGCGCTAGAGCTCACTGTGCCTGGTGCATCTGGCAAGAACTGCAAAACAGAAGAAAAAAAAATACCTTTCTCTTTTTTCCTTTTTCTGTTGTTGATTAAGCATGAGTTAAGTTGTAACTATGGTTTGCATGTCATCGGCTAGCTTAAGATTTTAAATGTATCATCATCTTGTCAATAGGAATCTGAGTCCTTTGACTCATTTTTGGCCTCGAGAGACTTCACTTGTTTTGAGTTGATCATCACGAGCACATTAGCATAGAGTTTGTGAGGTATGACATTTGAACTAAATCATGTGTGTCTTGAGATTTGTTGGATGACTTGTGCATGAATAACCTTGGGTTAAATCATTTTGAATTTCTCATTGAGTAATCGGACCTCTTGCCTCATTAACCATTGAGTGTTCGTGTAAAAAGATGTGAAATCCAATTTGGCTGATTGTATGGCTAGTTTGGCTTCATAGCCTTTTTGACTTGAGTTATTAAATCCTTAGGGATGTTTTACATCTAGTGCCCTAAAACCATCTGATTTTGGAGTCATTGGCCCAACACTCGTTACATAGGTTAATTAGAAAGCTTAATGGAGCACATTGCACAGCCTACACAAAAAAAAAAAAAAAAAAAAAATGCATATCTTGACTTGAGCCTTGGTTTGTCTTCATCTGATAGAATTCCTATGAATTTTGAGATACACAAACTTTGAGTAAATTGAAGCTTCATGATTGTATGTTAGTCTCACTTTGCACTTAATGAAGCATGTGTTGTCTCAATTACCCACTTATGATTTTGGATGTCTTGATAATGTGATTGTGGTGTTTATCTTGTTAAGCATACTCATCAGTAAGAACCATTTGCTTGTGTGGAAATTCATTCTTGTCAAAGACATAGTGCTGGAAAATGTTTGTGGGTATCATTGCTGTTAAACCCTCACGAGACTTCACTCGTCCAACAGGCCCGTCTGGACAGACATGCGCTCGAGCGCACATCAATGCCGCTTAAGCGCACTTAGGAGAAGGAAAGGTGTCCAGACACGGTAATGGCCTGTCCGGACAAGCCACATATCAAACGTATGCCCCGCGCCATGTTTGCCTCCAAAAACCATAGAAATAGGGATATAAAAGGAAAACAAAATTTCAGAAGTGGGGAGGTACGATTTTTGAGAGGAGAGAGACGGAAGTCTAGGTTTTTTCCTTGCTTTTGGTGCTCTTAATTTCGAGGGTTTGATTTTGTAAGCTTCTACTACTTCATGGATTCATATTTGTTTGTATTGTCTTTCAATTCCATGAGAGGCTAAACCTCCAACTAAGGTTGAGGATGAAGCCTCACAAATGATTAGCACAGGATAATTTTCATGTAAATTGATACTTTTCCAATGATATGAATTATATTTCTCATTGTTCTGTTTATATTCAATTAATTGTCGATCACTTTTAATTGATTTCTTGGTTTATTTGTTTAAATATTGGATATCCATTGTCATTTGTTCAAAGGATACATCGGATTATTTAATTTAAGTTGGATATCCCATGTGATTTGTGCAAAGCACATATACATTGGATAATTTAAATTAAATCAGGTATGCTTTGTGATTTGTACAAAGAACGGATACTTGGATGATTTGATTCATTTATTTTGCAAAAATAGAACATACATAAAATGTGTCGTTGATATACAAATTTAATTGTGCTCGCAAGCGCATGAGTCGTGTGCAGTAAAGTGTGTGTGTAAGTGCGAGGTCGAATCCACAGGGAGCCGTGTTTGCAAAAATCAATTTTCTAGTTTAAACCAATTTTATCTTAACCTAGTTCCAAATTGTGTATTTCTATCGTGCAAAAAGCATAAACTAAACTCAATGATTTGAAAACAATTAATGGGAAAAGTACTAAGGTTATCCGAATCCGCCTCACCAAACTAAACAACATATTCTTGCATTTTATGCATGCAATAGACAACCAAAAATTTTATACAATGTTCAAAAGTCGTAAACACGCACATTAAATCATTCGATGAATCTATCCGTTGAAAGAATCACAACGAATATTTAATTGAGATCAAATCATCCACTGTATCTGGAGATCACAGTGGATATTAGTCTCAATCCAATCATTCGATGTACACCTAAACGAAATACAACGAATATAAAATTTAGCATGAATAAAAGAACAACATTCAATCAAATGAAATTAATCAAACAATTGAATTGACTTTGAACAACAATTTAATTAAAAATCACATTGTATACATAAAACGACAAGAACATGAATGTTTATCAATGACGAGGCTTCATCTTTAACCTTAGTTGAAGATTTAGCCTCTCATGACAAAAGAAATCATAAAAAAACTAAATTAACTTCATTAAAATCAAATACTTACAAAAGAATTTGAGTTCAAAGTGACAAAAAGCCCAGAAAACACAAAAACGACAAAGAACAGCGCCCCTGGCATGCCTTCGTCCGTTTACAATGGAAAAGAATGATATTTATAAGCTAATTTTTGGGTTTCAACGCTGCTAGGTCAGCCAAGTGCGCTCGATCGCACTCTAGGTGTGCTCGATCGCACTCGGGCAACATGTCTCCTGCGGCGTAAGTGCGCTTGAGCGCACTTCCAGTCGGAATTAGCCTACTCTTGTAAAACATGACTTTGTAGATCTTTGAGTTAGCTTTCCAATGACACCAAGATCGCTTTAATCTGAGCTATACAAATCTAGATGTGGCCTTTTTAGTGAGACTCATCGGGTGCGAATCATCGCTCGATCCCAATTTGCTGCCAATGCTCCATGAAGTGTCTTAAGCCCCAGAATTAATGGAATGAGTTGCAAATATCACCTGAAAGCCGCATTTTTCTCTTAACAACCTGCAAATCACTAAAACACCAAAACTAACAAAAACATCAGAACATGATAAAGCTAAAGGCTTAGCAAATGCAAATTATGGGATTCAAATATGCAATATTTGGCACTCATCAGTTGTGAAAACAAATTTCTATCTAAACTAATTGTATTTTAACCTAGTTCTTAGTATTTTAGCTTTTGACTATTTTATTTTGTTTCAGTTTATGTTTGTTTATTTTCAATTTAAAAATCACTCATATTTTACATGAAAATTATCCGTTGGTAATCATTTGTGAGGCTTTATCTTCAACCTTAGTTGGGGGTTTAGCCTCTCATGGAATTGAAAAACAATACAAACAAATATGAATCCATGGAGTACTAGAAGCTTACAAAATCAAATCCTCGAAATTGAGAGAACCAAAAGCAAGGAGAAAACCTAGACTTTCGTCTCTCTCCTCTCATTGCCGTGTCCTAACACCTTTTGCTTCTCCCGAATGAGCTCGAGCACACGTCTAGACAGGCCTTGCCTCCTTGTAGTTTTCTTCCCAAAAACTTGTATTTCTCACTTCAAATCCACTCTTTTTCCTTAGAAACCTTCAAAACACTGAAATCACAAAACGGAAACAAAACGTTAGATTATAACATGGCTAAATGATTAATAAATGTAAATTAAGGGGCTCAATTATGCAATATTTGGCACTCATCATCGAGTTCACTGACTTGAACAAGGCGTGCCCCAAGGATAGCTATCCACTATCATGGATAGATTTACTTGTGGACTCAACTTCTTGACACGAGCTATTGAGCTTCTTGGATGCATTCACGGGATATAACTGAATATGTTTGCATGAATCATACCAGGAAAAGACGGCGTTATGATCGATAAAGATTTATACTGTTATAAGGTAATGCCTTTTGTATTGAAGAATACAGGGGCCACATATCAGAGGTTGGTCAACAAAATGTTTTGGGACCAGATCAGACAAAACATGGAAGTATATGTAGATGATATGTTGGTAAAGAGCGTACAAGCAGCCAACCACATTGTCGACCTATCTAAGGCTTTCGACACACTTAGGCACTATGTTATGAAACTTAATCCCTCCAAATGCTCATTTGGTGTGTCATCAGGAAAGTTCTTAGGATTCATTGTCTCAAGAAGGCGAATCAAGGTAAACCTTGAGAAGATAAAGGCGGTGATAGAGATGCAAATACCTCAGAGCACAAAGTAGCTATAACAGTTAACCGGGATGATAGCCACACTAAACCAGTTTATTTCCAGGTCAACTGACAAGTGTCTTCCATTTTTCAAAATCTTGAAGAAAGCCTATTCTTGGGGCCCGGATTGTGATGAAGCATTTTGACAACTAAAGGAATATCTCGAAAATTTGCCTTTACTAAGCTGAATAATAGAAGGCAAGGCATTATATTTATACTTGGCCATTTCTCCTTCAACAGTAAGCTCCGCGCTAATTAGAGAAGACTAGGGAGTACAAAGACCGGTTTACTCACCAGCAAAGCCTTATACGGAGCTGAGGAACGATATCCTTGGATTGAGAAGCTAGCCTTCGCCCTAGTAACTTCAGCTCGAAGGTTAAGGCCATACTTTCAAGCACACACTATCAAAGTATTGATCAATTGGGCTATCGAGCTCGGAGAATTCGACATAGAATTTCACCAAAGAACATCTTTGAAAGGACAAGTATTAGCTGACTTCTTGGTTGAGTTTTGCAATTTTCAAGAGGAAAAGGAGTTGCCTTAAGGAGAAACGTGGGTAGCATGTGTGGACGGGTCTTCAACTAAAAAATGCAGTGGAGTCGGTGTCATACTTACGGGGCCTGACGGGGAAACATATGAATAAGCAATACAGCTCCATTTCACACCACAAACAATGAAGTCGAATATGAAGCCATCATCTCTAGAATAGAGATGGCTCGGGAAATGGGAGTGAAGAATTTAGAAGTCAGGAGCGATTCTCAAGTGGTGGTCAGACACATCAAAGGAGAATATGAAGCTGTACCTAACAAAAGTGAAAGAAACTATGGAGTTCTTTAATAAAATAGTGTTCACAAAGGTACCTCGGGAAGAGAACGGGAAGGCATACGCGCTAGCCCGGATTGGCTCTTCTACAGATGAGGAATTTGTAGTAGCAGAATGACTGGTCCAAGACCTAGCCGAGTCTTCAATCACTCAGACAGTCCAAGTAGCACATATTGAAGAGGACCAAGGAGACCCAGAATGGAGCAACGACATAGTCCAATTCCTCAGAGAAGGAAAGTTACCTTCCGATAACAAATTAGCTCAGAAGATACGTATCCAAGTAGCTCGATACACATTTGTCGGAGGTACCTTATACAAAAGGAGATATACTCTTCCTCTACTGAAATGTCTATCCAAAGATGAAGCTTCTTACGTGCTAAAGGAGATTCACGAAGGGATTTGTGGTAGTCACTAGGGAGGAAGAATGTTAGCTCACAAGGCGGTTTGAGCACGCATTACAGGCCAATGGTTCAACATTGCGGCAAATGCCAACAGTTTGACAAAATAATGACTAGCCCTCCGGAGGAACTAAGGCCGGTGTTAGTGCCATGGCCTTTTGCACAATGAGGGGTAGACATAGTGGGACCTCTACTAACGAGGAAAGGAGTTTGCAAATTTGTGGTAGTCGTTGTCGACTACTTCACGAAGTGGGTAGAAGCTGAGGCTCTTGCAACAATAACCACCGGGAACATAAGGAATTTCCTTTGGAAGTCAGTGATGTGTAGATATGGGATTCCACACACATTTGTTACCGACAATGGTAAACAGTTTGATTGTGAACCATTTTGGAGCCGGTGCTCCAAGCTGTACATAAGAAATTATTTCTCATCCCCCAGGCACCCTCAAGCAAACGGTCAAGTGGAAGCTACCAACAAGACTTTGATGAAAACACTAAAAAGAAGCTTGAAGAAAAGAAAGGAGCTTGTGTGGATTTGCTCTCGAAAGTACTGTGGTCCTACTGAATAACCACTCGGACGCCAATAGGGGAAACCCCTTAATCTCTAGCCTTCGGAATCGAGGCAATCATTCTGGTTGAAATCGAATCTGTCAGCTTTCGAGTAAAGCACAATAACCCAAGACTAAATGAAGAAGGAATCAAGCTGAGTCTGGACTTGCTACAAGAAAGAAGGGACAAAGCACAAGCAACAATGGCTGCCAACCAACAAATAATAGCTAAGTAATTTAACAAGAGTGTCAAGCCCAGACAATTCAATGTTAAGTCCCAAAATATTCATATTTTAGCTCTTAACTTATATTTGTTAATTCCTTAGTTTTGTTAGTTTGTACTATTTTAGTTCTTTTATGTGTTTTGTAGGCATTTGGAAGAAAAGAAAGCAATTTTGGAAATCTCGAGCTTAAAGGACAAAATTGGGAAAAAGCTAGAAGATTTGAGTCAAGCAAAAGGTTATGATATTGCGATCGATCGCAGGGTGACTGCGCTCGAGCGCACTACCAAAGAGGTCCAAACCAAGACGAGCGAGATGCGTCCTCGTGCGCACAAGAAGAAGCCTCAATCACACCTGCGATAAAGCGCCCAACATATACGATCGATCGCATACCTGCGATTAAGCGCACACAGGCTGCGATCGAGCGCACCCGTGCGTGAAGAGAAAGGCAGCAGTGCCCTATTCCGAAAAGTCCTCTTTTTCACCCCTTCAAAACCCTAGGCGACTTAGAATGCAAAAGCTATGATTTCTAGGGTTTCTAGAGTGTTTAAATAGGCCCTTAAGCCTTTAGAATACACACAATTCGAAGGAGAAGAATTGGAGCTCTTCAATTTCAAGTTTTTGGGTTTATTCTTTTCCTCTATATTTTATTTTATGAAGATGTTTAACATCAAACTCATGTGTAACTAAACTATTTAGTAGGGCTAGATTAAAGCGCTAATTATGTTTATTTAATATTTCAATATTGGCGCCTTTGTGATAATCATATTGTGATGCTTAACTTGTTTAATTCCTATTTTATTGAATTCCTCATATGTGTTTGCCTGATCAACATATGCATGTTGTATGGATTAGTTAATTAAATCAATTTGGATGATCGAGTCATGGGTTTAACAGAGTAACAAAAGAATTCCTCACGGGTTCTTGGGTTAATCAACATGAAAAACTGGGGGTATACCCCTATGCCCTAGGTTTTGTGTGTTTGTCGATTTCCATAGATTTATGCTTTCTTAAAGAACAACTTAGTATATACCCATGCTAAATCCTTTAAGAAAGAAAAGAGTTAGAGTATACACCCATGCCTAACTCGTTGCTTAGGGAAATCTATAGCTTAAGGAGTATACACCCATGCCCTTAGGTTGGCAAACATTAGGTATTCAACTATAATTAAACATTGGCATATTATTATATTATTTGAGCATGATAGTGGTGGATATCAAAGTCCTACATTTTTATTTATCTTTACTTCTTTTAAATATATCAATATCAATTTCGTGACAACTTTGATATTTTAATTAATTCTAAATAAAATCAACAATTTCCGTGGGAGTGATCTCGTACTTGCTGCACTATACTACTTTTTTGATCTTGTGCACTTGCGAATTAAAACATACCAATTATTATCTGTTAATTTAGGTAGTATTTGGCACAACAAGTTTATGGCGCCGTTGCAGGGGAAATTCTTTTCATGTTATAGACATATTGTGATGAGAATCAACAAACACGATTAAAGGATCCATTGCATGTTCCAGTTGGGACTATTACTAGAGCAAGATCTAAGAAGATCAAAGAAGCACTTAATGGGCTGATTCAAGAGATTTGAGCTGATTCTAAAATGGGGCATTCCAAGCTTGGCCTAAAGGGAGATGAAGGCGTAATAAATTTGATCCAAGCTATTGATGGAGCTGATTGCGCATAATTTCCTTAGCAATGGCATGGATTAATGGTTGATTATGGTTGATTGACTTTCCAATTACATACCAATTAATTGAATGATTGATTTCCCAAATTACATGCCAATTAATT
>NC_081550.1:12422744-12455779 GCF_901000735.1 Corylus avellana
GGTCCTGATAATGCAATTGTTTGCAGGGTTATTGCACTTTAGCGCACTACCAGAGAGGTCCAAGTCAAGACGAGCAAGGAGCCCGCTCGTGCGCACAAGAAGTAGCCTCGATCGCACTTTCGATCGAGCGCCCAACATATACGATCGATCGCAGGTATGCAATCGAGTGCACTGATAAGTGCCAAATATTGCATATTTGGACCCCTTTATTTACATTAGTTAATCCTTTAGCTGTGTCGTTATTTAATATTTTGTGTTAGTTTTGTGTTTTTAGTATTTTGTAGGTCATTAAAGAAAAACTACAGCTTTAAAGGGAAAAATGCGAAGTTTGGAAGAAAGCATACTTTGAGAAGACCTAGATGATGTGGTTAAATCTAACCAAATCCAAGAAAAGGTTAAATCAGATTAAAGTTCAGATTGGATAAGATTTCGGATCGGATTCAAATTCAGATTCTGCATACGTCTTAGTATTTTGACCATAACTCTCCGTTCAAATATCGGATTGAAGTGATTCAAACGGCATTAGAAAGCTAGCTCAAAATACTACAATTTGTTGTGAAATAGAATTTTCGTAATTCGGACGGTTTCTATGTCAAAATCGCCCCGCAATTAAGAGACACAAATTTGGACGAATCCTAGTCCGATTTCAGACTTCTATTTTGACTGGGAGACAGACTTCCGAATTATCTAGGTTTACTTGGGCTTCTAGGACTTCCCTAAGCCTATAAATAGACTTCTTTGCATTCAAGAAAAGATACACAATCCCAGAGAGCAAAATTCTTTTGTTTAGTTTTTCTTTAGGTTTAGGTTTAGGTTTAGATTTTATTTTTATGTGGAGCTAAATTCTCAACTAAGGTTGGGGATGAAGCCTCACCGATGAAGAACAACATTACTTTTATGTAAGTTTTTATTATTCTGATTTTATTTGGTTTTATATTTCAATTGTTTTACTTCTAATCAATTGTATGGAGTGATTCTTGGATATCTCTTGTGATTCAAGGATACATGTGATGATTTGAGATAATTTCATATGATTGATTGCTTGGCTTTTAACTCATAAAAATTGGATATCCCTTGTGATTTGTTCTACGGATACATCTGGTGTTTCAATTGAATTTGGATTCCTTTTGTGATTTGGTCAATGAATGGATACATTGGATGGTTTTGATTAATTCTTTGAAGCATAGTAAAACATATCTATGATTTAATTTGTGAGAACTTCGGATTAATATTGATGAACATAAAGTATGTTGTTATGATTTGGTGAGTGTGAATTCCCAAACCTTAGTACCTTTATCCTTAGATTTACTTATTTTATTTAGTTTATGTTTATCCTTTAATTTTCAAAACTCAAAAATCAAAACCCTTTTGGAACTAGATTAGGATTTAATTAGTTTAGATATAAATTGCTCTTTCAAAAATACAATTCTTTGTGGGATCGACCTCGCACTTGCAATCCATTAAACTACAATTGATTCGTGTACTTGCGAGTTAAATAAATTTGCACAACATGCACACAGGCTGTGATCGAGCGCACCCGTGTGTAAGGAGTAAGGCAGTAGTGCCCTATTCCGGAAATTCCTCTTTTTCACCCTTTCAAAACCCTAGGTGACTTAGAATGCAAAAGCTACGATTTCTAGGGTTTTTAGAGTGCTCCGAAGGCCTATAAATAGACCCTTAAGCCATTAGAATACACACAATTCAAAGGAGAAGAATTAGAGCTCTTCAAGTTCAAGTTTTCGGGTTTATTATTTTCCTTTTTATTTTATTTTATGAAGATGTTTAACATCAAACTCATGTGTAACTAAACTACTTAGTAGGGCTAGATTGAAGCCCTAATTATGTTTATTAAATATTTCAATATTGACGCCTTTGTGATAATCATATTGTGATGCTTAACTTGGTTAATTTCTGTTTTATTAAATTCCTCATATGTGTTTGCCTGATTAACATATGCATGTGGTATGGATTAGTTAATTAAATCAATTTCGATGATCAAGTCCTGGGTTTAATAGAGTAACAAAAGAATTCCTCACAGGTTCTTAGGTTAATCAACATGGAAAACTGGGAGTAGACACCCAAGCCCATGGTTCCATGTGTTTGTCGATTTCCATAGATTTATGCTTTCTTAAAAAAAAACTTGGTATACACCCATGCTAAATCCTTTAAGAAAGAAAAAAGTTAGAGTATACACCCATGCCTAACTCGTTGCTTAGGGAAATCTATAGCTTAAGGAGTATACACCCATGCTCTTAGGTTGGCAAACATTAGGTGTTCATACTATGATTAAAGCATTGTCATATTGTTATATTATTTGAGCATGATTAGTGGTGAATATTAAAGCCGTACCTTTTTATTTATCTTTACTTCTTTTAAATATATCAATATCAATTTCGTGACAACTTGGATATTTTAATTAATTCTAAATAAAATCAACAATCTCCATGGGAACGATCTCGTACTTGCTGCACTATACTACTGTTTTGATCTTGTGCACTTGCGAGTTAAAACATACCAATTATTATCTATTAATTTAGGTAGTATTTGGCACAACAAGTTTATACAACATGTTTCTTGTGCGTGCAGGCGCGGTTGCGCTCGACCTTTGCCTGTGTTATCTCGAGCCTTTTTTTGTGTGTGCGAGCACGTCTGCTACGCTCGCTCCCTGTTCTCTGGCGCTCGAGCCTAGGTGTATATGCCCTTGAGCGCATGCCTGCATGTGCTCGAGCCTAGTCTTCATGTGCTCGATCTCAACCTCTAGAATTTCCCAAAAATACCTTTTAAGTCCAAATTTTCTAGAAATGCTTCATTTTCTTCAAAAACCCATGAAAAGACATAAAACACATAAAGGAAACAAAACATCAAATAATAACAAAACTAAGAGCCTAACATATGTAAATTAAGGGGCTAAAATATGACTATTTTTTGCACTTATCACACCCTTAAACTTACATATTGCTAGTCCCTTAGCAATACAAAACCAAAAATAAAAACAAAAAGATAAATCCTTCTTTTATGGGATGTACGATTGCATTTAGCATATGCAACAAGCATGTTAAACCCCTATGCGTCCCTAGTAAGACGAGTGAAGTCTCATGAGGGTTTAATAGAAATGCTACCTACAAACATTATGCAAAATTCATGTTATCCCAAAGGTTGAAATGTCACTTAAAACACTGATTTTCGTTCATTACCAAACTTAAAAAGATAAACTCCATCTTCACAATGAATTGGAATTCCAAAGTCTAATTATTGTGCCAAATACCTACCTAAATTAATAGGCGAATACTTAGTACGTTTTTCTCGCAAGTGCACAAGATCTAAACGATAGTATAGTAGGCAAATACGAGATCATTCCCATGAGGATTGGTAAATTATGCTTAGAATGTAATTTCGTATTTAATTAACAAAATAAGCACAATTGTCACAAATTGAATTAAAATAAAGAAAATAAAGTAAAAGAAATACTAAAACTAAAAAGGATTAGGGTTTTGAAATCCACTGATAAGCATACTCAAATAAGATTAACAATATGCCAATATTCCAATTATCTCTAGATATCCAATGTTTGTCAACCTAAGGGCATGACATCTACTCTTTAAGTTATTAATTTCCCTAAACAACGAACTAGGCATGGTATCTACTCCAGTTCTTTTCTTCCCCAAAGGATTTAACATGGTATCTACTAAGTTGTTCTTTAAGGAAACATAAATCTATGGAAATCGACAACCACAAAAGGCCTAGGGCATGGTATCTACTCTCGATCCCCCATGTTGATTAACCCAAGAACCTGTGATGGGGTTCTTTTGTCACTTTATTAAGCCCAAGACTCGGTCATCCAATTGACTTAAATAACATGAATCCAGACACATGCATATGATCAAACACATTCACATGAAGAATTCAAGTAAACAAAAAGTAATCAAATTAAACACGCAAAAGATAATTGTAACAAAAGGCGCCAATATTGCAATCCTAAACAAACATGATTAGTGCTTCAAACTAACCCTAATTAAATTACTAACTACATAACAAAATACAAGGGGAAAAGAAGAAAAACCCAAACTCTTCTCGATCGAGCCTTTTGTCCTTTTCCAGAGCTTGTGTCTGCTTCTCCACACTTTTTCCTAGAGGCTTAGAGATCTATTTATAGGCTTAGAAAAACATAGAAGCCCTAGAAAACCTAATAAACTTGGAGGTTTATTTCCTAGTATAAGTAGGACTTTGAAAACCAAATTTGGGATAAAATAGGAGTCTTGGCCGCACTGTTTTTACTCTAGTGCATGAGTGCGTTCGATCCCCAGTGCCGTGTGCTTGAGCGCAAGCCTGCGCTTGATCCTTGCCCATGTGCGCTCGAGCGGTGATGCGCTCGAGCCTGTTTCTTGTGCGTGCGAGCGTGGTCGCTGCACTTGCTCCTTGTTCTCTGGCATTCAAGTGCTTCTGCGCTCGAGCGTATGCCTACGCTTGAGCCTAGTCTACATGTGCTCGATCTTAACCTCCATATTTTCCCAAAAATAACCTTTAAGTCAGAATTTTCTACAAATGCTTCCGTTTCTTCAAAAACCTGTAAAAAGACATAAAACACAAAAAGGAAACAATATATCAAATAAGATCAAAACCAAGAGCCTAACATCTATAAATTAAGGGGCTAAAATATGTATATTTTAGCAGTTATCACATCCCCAAACTTACATATTGCTAGTCCCTTAGCAATACAAAACTGAAAATTAAATGAAAAATAGAAAAACCATACGATAAGTCCATCTTTCGTGGGATTTACGATTGCATTTAGCATACGCAACAAGCCTTTTAAACCCCTAGGCATACCTAGTCAGACAAGTTAAGTCTCGTTATGGTTTAACTGTGACGTCCCACATCGCCTGGGTATAAAGATGGGGATGTGCTTAAATGTATACTACACCCTTAATGACAACAATGTGTTTTAAAGCCGTGATGGTCATGATCCCATCAGAACTCCACAGTTAAGCGTGTTTCTGCTGGAGTAATACTAGGATGGGTGACCTCCTAGGAATGACAACAATGCGTTTCAAAGCCGTGATTGTTATGATCCCATCAAAACTCCGCAGTTAAGCGTGCTTCTGCTGGAGTAGTACCAGGATGGGTGACCTCTTGGGAAGTCTGGTTTGGGGGAGCCAAAAGCGGATAATATTGTGTGTTATTGGGGTGGGGTGTTACAAAGTGAGTACTGAAGCTCCTGCCTGCATCACTGTCCCTTCTGAGACACACCAAGAGCCCAAAGCTTTATCGCCTGAATGTCTCAAAGAGCCATCTTATGTCAAGATACTCAAGGACTTGTGCACACAAGCACACAAATCTAGGAAGAACCACTTTCCTAAGAAGATCCTTCCAAGCAAGCAATTTTACATAAGATGGCAAAATATCCTTTCTGAGGGGGGTATGAAGTTTTGAAGAAGAAGGGGTGGAAGGGATTGGTTGGACATCTGCATGATAGGGGGAAACGCTGTAAAGTTTTCTCCTCCAGTTTATTTTCTGCACTTCACTCCACAAATTCCTTTTTTCCTTTTTCATTACATGTTATTTTGATTTGTTTTTGTGTCTAACAGCAATTAATCTTTTGATGTTTGTTTATATGAAAAAAAAAATATTGCTGTTAGTTATTGTTGACACGTGTTTTGGAGTTTAAGTTTGGGGGACGCCCTGGCCTTGTTCACACTCAGATTTCCTCACTTCCGGTAATGTATTTCTATACTACACATTGAGGGCAATGTGTAATTCAAGTTTGGGGGTATGGAAAAACATTTTGTCTGTTTATTTTTGTTCTAATTTGTTTATTTTTTTCTTATTTTGTTCTTATTTGTCTATTTTTATTTGCATTTTGTGTTAAATTTTTTCTTTTTGAAAAATTTGTGCTATATTGTTGTCAAGTTTGAGTTAAACTGTAACTGTGATTTGCATTTCATTAGCTTGCTTAAAGGGTTGAACATATGATTATGTCATTAGGAGTCTAAGTCCTTTGACTTATTTTTGGTAAAAGAGATTTCACTTGTTTTGAGATAAATTTTTATGAGCACATTAGCATGTTTTCTGTGAAGTATAATGTTTGAGCTTAAGTTTGTTCTCTCTGATATTTGTTGGATGACCTATTCATGAATAACCATTGGCTTGCAAGATATAAAAATAAATAAATAAATAAGAGTAGGAAAAAGAAAAGAAATATCATGTTGAGTTTTCCACTGAGTAACCAGACCTCTTGCCTCATTAAGCATTGAGTGTTCGCGTCAAAAGGTGTGAAATTCAGTGTTTATTTATGATATGGCTAATCTGACTTCGTAGCCTTTTTGACTTAAGTTAGTAAGCTTCAGGAATATTTTACATCTAGTGCCCTAAAGCCACCTGGATTGGGAGTCATTGGCCTAGCACTTATTATATGGGTCAATTACAAAGCTTAAATGAGTTACACATTGTAGAGCCTGTAAAAAAAATAAATGCATATCATGCCTTGGTTGTTTCAATTGTTAGGGATTCTTACAAATTTTATGGAACTTGTCTTGAGTTTAAACTGAAAACTTCATGATTGTATGCTAATTAAACTTTACACTTTTTAGAACATATGAGGTCTCAATTGTCGATTTATGAGTGATTTGATTTGGATTTCCTTTTGATTGAAATGATGGTGTTTGTCTTTTTAAGCTTGCTCATGAATAAGAACCATAGTTTGTGTGAAACTTCTTTCTTGTTAACAACATAGTGCACAATATTTGTGGGTATCATTCCTGTTAATCCCTCACGAGACTTCAGTAGTCAACTAGGGATGCCTAGGGATTTAAAATGCTGGTTGCATATGCTAAATGCAATCGTCTCTCCCACAAAAGAGGATTTATGTTTCTTGATTTCATTTTATTTTTCATTTTGTTTTGCTGAGGGACTAGTAAAATGTAAGTTTGGTGGTATTTGATAAGTGCCAAATATTGCATATTTGGCTCCCTTTATTTGCATTAGTTAATCCTTTAGCGGTATTGTTATTTAATGTTTTGTGTTAGTTTTGTGTTTTCAGTATTTTGTAGGTCGTTGAAGAAAAAGAACAGCTTTAAAGGAAAAATGCAAAGTTTGGAAGAAAGCACACTTTGAGAAGACCTAGATGATGTTGTTAAGTTTAACCAAATCCAAGAAAAAGGTTAAATCGGATTAAAGATCAGATTAGATAAAATTTCGGATCGGATTCAAATTCAAATTTTGCACATGTCTCAGTATTTTGACCATAACTTTCTGCTCAAGTATTTGACTGAGGTGATTCAACAGCATTGGAAAGCTAACTCAAAATACTACAGTTCATTGTGTATAGTATTTTCCTAATTCGGACAGTTACTATGACAAAATCGCCCCGCAATTAAAGAACACAAATCTGGATGAATCCTATTCCGATTTCAGACTTCTATTTGGACTGAGAGGCAGACCTCTAAATTATCTAGGATTAATAGAGCTTCTAGGACATCCCTAAGCCTATAAATAAACCTCTTTGCATTCAAGAAAATATACAATTCTAGAGACTAGTTTTGGGATACAATTTTGGAGACAGAATGTAATCCACAGCTTTTCTTTTAGTTTTTCTATAGTTTAGGTTTTATTTTTATGTGGAGCTAATTCCCAACTAAAGTTGAGGATGAAGCCTCACCGATGAAAAACATCAATACTTTCATGTAAGTCTTTATTTATTTGATTTTATTGGGTTTAATATTTCAATTATTTTACTTCTTTTCAATGTGTGGAGTGATTCTTGGATATCTTTTGTGATTCAAGGATACACTTGATGATTTAAGATAATTTCACATAATTGATTGCTTGATTTTATTTGCCTAAATAATTGGATATTCCTTGTGATTTGTTCTAGGGATACATTTGGTGTTTCAATTAAGATTGGATATCTTTTGTGATTTACGGATACATCTGATGAT
This sequence comes from Corylus avellana, assembly GCF_901000735.1. Classification (NCBI taxonomy): domain Eukaryota; kingdom Viridiplantae; phylum Streptophyta; class Magnoliopsida; order Fagales; family Betulaceae; genus Corylus; species Corylus avellana. Next base: position 12,430,679 of record NC_081550.1, read on the forward strand.
TTAATTGATATTGGATTCCTTTTGTGATTTGTGCAATTAATGGATACATGAGATTGTTTTGATTAACCGTTGAAGCATAGTAAAACATATCTAAGATTTTAATTGTAAGAACTTCAGATTAATATTGATAAACATGGAAGTATGTTGTTATGATTCGATGAGTGTGAATTCTCAAACCTTAGTCCTTTTTCTCTTAGTTTATTTTAATTAGTTTATGTTTCTCTTTTAATTTCAAAAATCAAAATTCAAAACCTTTTTGGAACTAGGTTAGGATTTATTTAGTTTTGATTTAAATTGGTCTTTCAGGAATACAATTCTCTGTGGGATCGACCTCGCACTTGCAATCCATTATACTACAATCGATTCGTGCACTTGTGAGTTAAATAAATTTGCACAACACTTACTAACTCGAGTTAAAAAGGCTACAGAACCGAACTAACCATGACATTAACCAGATCAAAATTCTTCACCTTTCGACGTGAACACTCAATGCTTTGAGGCAAGAGGTCTAGTTACTTAGTGAAAAGTTTATCAATGGTCATTTTTTTTTTATCACATATATATATGCCAAAGTATCCATCTAATAAATCATCCAGTTTCACCCAAGACATAGAAACCCACACATCAGACTTTCATGTCATACCCCACAAATTATATGCTAATGTGCTTGTGTAAGATCATATCAAACATGTGAATTATCAACTGCCTAAAACAAGTAACTAAACAGAAAAACTCTATCATCAGATCAAGTGTTCAAAATTTTTAAGCTCACTAATGAAATCAAATCACAATTCTTTTAGATTAACCAAAATTTTAAGAAACACATGAACATGCATATATATATATATTCAAAATTTTGATAAAACAAACTGTTTGAGCTTTCTCAAACAGTTTCTCATCCGGTGGGGAATCATGAATTGGAATAAAGTAAGAAGAAAACTCAGTGAGCTTTTCTATCTTGATGTCCTCAATTTGCTCATGTGGTAGCTCTAACAGACTTCTCTCCTGGCCTCTTGGTGTTTCAGGAATAAGAGCTAATGTCAAAGAAGTCTCAGTGCTCTCTTCTTTTTCCTAATGTGGTTCCCGTGGAACTTCAGTTTGCTCCTCCTTTCCCTCTTCCACTTGATTTTCAACCACCTCTTCACACCTCAATGTGGCAGCTTGCTCATAATAGTAGGTGCACTCTACCTCCATGTAGTGCTCATTATGGTTGGCCACCAACTGACTTTGGTGCTCTTCTTCTTCATCTTTAAGTATGTCTGATATTTGCTTGAGGTGAGGCTCCATGCTTTCAAATGATTGAGTGCGAGACTTCTCCATCCATTCAAATGATCGCTTGCTTTCCTCCATCTCTTCTTTATAGGCAGTATGCCCTTCTTCTAGGGTAGCAAATGCTTCTTCTAAGGCTGTAACGCCCTGATATTTGAACTAGCAAATATCGAAGTTGTGACGCTACAACTTTAGAGAATACAATCTTACAGCAAAGTGTATATATATTTTTTTCTTTTTCTATGACCTAGGAATAACTTACAAAACACAATTGAGCTGACTGAAATACCTCGAGGTGATATAAAATAGAAACATGGTTTTCATTACAACATATGTACACCCTAGGTGTACCAAATATATGCCACAGACGGCACCTAAATTAATATAGTAATATTTATTAAGTTCACACACATCACCATACATAATAAAAGCAATTAACATAAATGAGTCTTGCTCCATAGAGTAAGCATCAATCTTGCAGTAGACGGTCTATCAACCATCAAAACCAATAAAAGGACTATCGTCCTCACTTTCTATTCCTACATCAAGATCTATGTAAAGATGACGTTATCATATTTACATAGGCAAACAAGTGAATAATCTATTTTCCTAGAGATAAAGACTAAAAGACTAGTTTGAACAAGTAAGATTAAAGACTAAAATATATAATAATGAATGAGTTGTGAATGCAGCGTAATGACAAATTAGTTTGTGTTTTATGATAATCTTTCTTCAGATCTCTTGTCATGAGCTCTCAACCTGCTTACGTCCGTTATGTCCCTCACACTTTAGAGGTTTACCTATTTGGTGCTGGCAATTACACTGCCCTAGCTTAGTTATATATTGGGCCTGTTGGACGGTTATATACCCCCATCCATTGAGATACCGACAATTTCTCGAGGCAATCCACCCAACATGTTCTCAAGGTGGCTGTCTTAATAGCCCATTTTATTAGACACATTATGCAACAGTTGTATTGCAAAATTATATTAATAAGACAAAATAAGAATTCCTATAACAATAAAACAAAGCTCAGTAAGTATATCCATACTTACACTCCTTAGTGTAGTATTCTGCTCCACTTCTGCATATAAATACATATATACAAACAATACTTAGTTCATTCTCCAATAATATCATTGTTTAAAGACCCTCATCTTTTTATATTTATTTATTATCTGTCACTTCATCTTTACTTATTCATTTTATTATATTAATCTAAGATAGTCACTTATAAGTAACTTTATGCCTGAATTCATTTTTGGTGACGAGGTTAATGGCCAGTATCACTAAATACAAACTAGTATTATAAATAATATATGTAAAGCATGACTCATATTTCGGAGATGAGACCAATGGTCCGTACCTACCAAAGTATGAATCAAAATTTAAATGACAATAAAAGAAATGACTAAATGAAAATACTGAATTCATATTCTGGGAATGACCGCCAAAAATATGAATTAAAATTTAAATGACAATAAAAGAAATGATTGAATGTAAATACTGAATTCATATTCCGGGGATGACCGCCAAAAATATGAATTAAAATTTAAATGACAATAAAAGAAATAATTGAATGTAAAAGCTGTAAAGTAAATAATATATGGATAATATCATAAGCCCTTAATTGATTTTGTCTATTAATTCATTATTATTAATTCATTTGTATCTATTACGCTATTTTACATTATACGCTTATTGGGTCTTTAAACAATTAAATGAGAACAAGTGATACAAGCAATAAATTATAATATTTATACGAGAAACACTTACCCAATAATCCTTAGAAGTAAAACTCCACCAAATCTTCTCTAGGTAGCTAGTTTAGAAAAATAAGAACACTTGAACACTACAAGAAAGATCTAAGCTATATGGTATTTGACTAGAACTAAGAAATAAAATGAAAGAAGGAGCAAACAATTTTACTTGTTCTAAGATTGTAAGTGAAAAGCTCAAGTGAAAGTGACTTTAGCTTAGGCTCTATTTATAAGAGAATAGATGGTTAGGATTTATTTTTACACATTTGATCTAGGTTGAGATGTATTTAACCAAAAGAATGAACCTAGTCCATATTTCATGCTCTATACCAATTAGTATTTTCGTCCAAAATGAGGGCAGTGTATCCCGATCCATTTTTCAATGTCCAAACGTACTCCAAGACAAACATTTTCTATTTTCGGTTCGACTTCATCTGAGTTTGTTTGAGTCTTTTTTTAACGTTGTACAAAGTTTCCGATTCAACTTAGGCTTTAACTACTTGCATTCCCACTTGACCACTTGCCTTATTAAATTATTATTATCATGATATTTCCCATAACTCTCATTACTAGAAGACTTTAAGCTTTCAACAAAGGTGGTTAGCCTTGGTATCTTTCTTTAACAGTTTTAATCTCATTAGATAGGATGAAAATTAAAACACTGTTTCTTAAGCTAAAAACTAAAAAGCTTCAAATTAATTTATGACTTCACTAATCGCCAATATAAATAATTCATTTACTAAATTGGGTTTAATTATGCCCATAAACATATTAGTGAAGCTAAATTTTAGAATTGAAATAATATACATAAGAGGCCAAAAATCAATGTAATATACCTTTAACACTAAATAGTTATTTAGATCATTAATCCACATATCTTTGTTCTAATTTATCGATTATATTTTTAATCTATTTAATATTATTTAAATAAAAGTTTTAAAATCTAGGTCGTTACAAAGGCAGAACTCTTCGGAGTAGGTATCTCTTCTTGGTATTGTTGATGTGAAGAAAAATCTGAATGATTATACATGGGAGATGGTTCCTCTTCATGAGCTACTATCTTGAAAATGGATTGCTTCAGACTTGGGCTAAGACAAGAATATGATTGATGATAAGTGCCAAATATTGCATATTTGGACCCCTTTATTTACATTAGTTAATCCTTTAGTTGTGTCGTTATTTAATGTTTTGTGTTGGTTTTGTGTTTTTAGTATTTTGTAGGTCATTGAAGAAAAACTACAGCTTTAAAGGGAAAAATGCAAAGTTTGGAAGAAAGCATATATTGAGAAGACCTAAGATGATGTGGTTAAGTTTAACCAAATCCAAGAAAAGGTTAAATCGGATTAAAGATCAGATTGGATTAAAGTTTAGATTGGATAAAATTTCGGATTGGATTCAAATTCAAATTCTGCATACGTCTTAGTATTTTGACCATAACTTTCTGTTCAAGTATCATAATGAGGAGATTCAAGTGGAATTGGAAAGCTAACTTAAAATTCTACAGTTCATTGTGAAATATGATTTTCCTAATTCGGATGGTTATTATGCCAAAATCTCCTTGCAATAAAAGGACACAAATCTGGATGAATCCTATTCCAATTTCAGACTTCTATTATGACTGGGAGACAGACCTCCGAATTATCTAGGTTTAATAGGGCTTCTAGGACTTCCCTAAGCCTACAAATAGACATCTTTGCATTCAAAAAAATATACAATTTCAAAGACTAGTTTTGGGATACAATTTTGGAGACAGAATGTAATCCGCAGTTTTTCTTTTAGTTTAGTTTTTCTTTAGGTTTAGGTTTTAGTTTCATAGTCATGTGGAGCTAAATTCTCAACAAAGGTTGAGGATGAAGCCTCACCGATGAAAAACAATATCACTTTATTGTAAGTTTTTATTATTCTGATTTTATTGGTTTATTATTTCAATTGTTTTACTTCTTTCAATATGTGGCATGATTCTTGGATATCTTGTTGTGATTCAAGGATGCATTTGATGATTTAGGATAATTTCATATAATTGATTGCTTGGTTTTTTAATTCATGAAAATTGGATATCCCTTGTGATTTGTTCTACGAATACATCTGGTGTTTCAATTAAATTTGGATTCCTTTTGTGATTTGGTCAATGAATGGATACATGGGATGATTTTGATTAATTCTTTGAAGCATAAAAAAACATACATAAGATTTAAATTGTGAGAACTTTAGATTAATATAGATGAATATAAAATATTTTGTTGTGATTTGATGAGTGTAGATTCTGCATCCTTAGTGCCTTTATCTATTGATTTACTTAGTTTATTTAGTTTATGTTTAGTCTTTTAATTTTCAAAACCAAAATCAAAACCCTTTTGGGAACTAGGTTAGGGTAAAATTAGTTTAGATATAAGTTGTCCTTTCAAAAATACAATTCTTTGTGGATTCGACCTCACACTTGCAATCCATTAAATTACAAATGATTTGTGCACTTGCGAGTATTAAAACTTGCTGCTGCAGCCCCTGCTATTGCGATCGATCGCAGCCCTGCTACGATTGAGCGCACTCGGGGCCAAGACAGCAAGCTCAAGTGCACCTGCGCTCATTAACTGCCGCATTTTTACTCAAATGTGATCGAGCGCACATTAGCGCGATAGAGCGCACTCATAGCAAAGGCAGCAATTGTAGCAGTTCCATAAATGTTTGCCAAAAATTTATTTTTGGTCCTTTTTGTGAATTTTTAAATTTTAGTTTTTATTGTGTTAGTTGTTTTTTTTTTTAATTTATTATATATATATATATATATATATATATGGTTAATGTTTTATGTGCTAAAAAGTGAGGGGGAAGCATGAATTTTCATTTTAATGATTTTAATGCATCTCCTAGTTATAGGACACCAACTCCTACCAACTACCCTCAAAATTTTTACCCACATGAGCCATGTTCATACTACAATCCTTATCATAGTTTTAGTAATTGTCCCCTCTAGGAACAAGTTTCTGATTTTTTGTATGAGCAAATGAACACTAATATCTCTACCCCAGGGTTTGAATCAAATTCCAATTTTTACACCTTGAGATGGAATAATCAATCTGATTTCTCAGGTCAGCTTAGGCAATAGGAAATGAGGAGGAAGAAAAAGAAGAGCAAGTTGAGCACCATGAGAACAGTGAGCCACCAACAGATCTTGATCTACCCAGTGAAATGGAAGTGAGTACTGAAGCTCCTGCATGCATCACTGTCCCTCTTGAGACATATCAAGAGCCCAAAGCTTCATTGCCTGAATGTCTCAAAGAGCCATCTTATGTCAAGATACTCAAGGACTTGTGCACACAAGCACACAAATCTAGGAACCACTTTCCTAAAAAGATACTTCGAAGCAAGCAATTCTACATAAGATGGCGAAATATCCTTCCAGAGGGGTATGAAGTTTTGAAGAAGAAGGGGTGGAAGGGATTGGTTGGACATCCGCATGATAGGGGGAAGTGCTATAAAGTTTTCTCCTCCAGTTTATTTTCTGCACTTGATTCCACAAATTTTTTCTTTCCTTTTTCATTACATGTTGTTTTTATTTTTGTTTTTGTTTCTAACAGCAATTAATCTTCTGATGTTTGTGTTGTGCCAAATACTACATAAATTAAAAGATAATATTTATTATATTTTACTCGCAAGTGCACAAGATCAAACGATAGTATAGTGTAGCAAGTACGAGATCGATCCCATGAGGATTGTTGATTTTGTTGTAGAGTTAATTAAAATATCAAAATTGTCATGAGATTGATATTATGAAAAAGAAATAAAAAGATATAAAGATAAATGAAAAGGTAAAGGTAGGGCTTTGATATCCACCACTAATCATACTTAGATAATATAACAATCTGCCAATGATTCAATCATATTATGAATACCTAATGTTTGCCAACCTAAGGGCATGGCTGTATACTCCTTAAGCTATTGATTTACCTAAACAACGAGTTAGGCATAGGTGTATACTCTAACTCTTTTCTTTCTCAAAAGATTTAGCATGGGTGTATACTAAGTTGTTCTTTAAGAAATCATAAATCTATGGAAATCGACAAACACACGGAACCTAGGGCATGGGTGTGCACTCCTGGTTCCCCATGTTGATAAACCCAAGAATCCGGTGTCGATTTATTTTGTTACTCTTATTAAACCTAGGACTCGGTCATCCAAATTGATTTAATTAACTAATCTATACCACATGCATATAATGTCCAATCACATACATATGAGGAATTCAAGAAAACAGGAATTAATCAAGTTAAACAACACAATATGATTATCACAAAGGCACCAATATTGAAATATTAAACAAACATAATTAGGGCTTCAATCTAGCCCACCTTAAGAGTTAGTTGCACATAATTAAAATAAAACTTAAAAATAAAAGAGAAAGAAAGAACCGAAAACCGCTCCTAGAAGTAGCCTCCAATTCCTCTCCTCAAAGTTGTCTCCTTCAAATTGTCTATTGAATTGTGAAGCTTAGAGGTCTATTTATAGGGCTTAGGAGAGTCCTAGAAGCCCTGGTAATCCTAGGAAATTCTGAGATTTAAGTCCTAGTCCAATTAGGATAAAGACAACCTAAGTCCAGATCGGAATAGGATTCGTCAAGAATTGCTTTCCTATCTTGCGGGGTGATTTTGGCATAGTGGCGCTTTGAATTAGAAAAATACTATTTCACAATGATTTGTATAATTTTGATATAGCTTTCCAATGCCGCTTGAATCACCTCAAGCAGATATTTGAGATGAAATTTATGGTCAAAATACCGAGATTTGTGCATAATCCAATTTTGAATCCAATCCAATTTTGACTCTAATTTGAGAAATTCCAATTTAATCCTTTCATTTATTTGATTAAACTTAACCATGATTGGTTAAGCTTAACCATATCTTCTAGGTCTTCCCAATTTGCCCTTTAAGCTTGGAACTTTTCCGGAAATGTTTTCTTTTCTTCCAAAAACCTATAAAACAAAGAATATACAAAAAGGAAGTAAAATAGTACAAACGAACAATACTAAGGAATTAACACATATAAGTTTAAGGACTAAAATATGAATATATTGCTAATCCCTTAGCTATACGAAATTAAAAACTAAAAAACAAAAAGATAAATCCATCATTTGTGGGATGTACGATTGCATTTAGCATATGCAACAAGCCTTTTAAACCCCTAGGAATTTCCTAGAGGACAAGTGAAGTCTCGTGAGGGTTTTCCAGGAATGTTACCCACAAACATCATGCACAGTTCATGTTATCCCAAAGATTAAAGTATTACTTCAAGATCATGATTTTCCTTCATTAGCAAGCTTAAAAAGATAAACTCCATCTTCACAGTGAATTGGAATTTCAAAGTTTAACCACTTACAAAAGACATGCTAAGGCATCACAAGTTCGAAACAGTGTAAAGAGAACTAGTACATAAATATGAAGCTTTCAATTATTTTTAATGTGCAATGTCTCAATGTCTCAAAGTTCATTGAAATCCTTGTTAGGATGAACAACAATGGCATTTTTTTTTTTTTTGTTCTCGTCAGGTTGTGCAATGTTTGGTTCCCTTAAGCTTTCTATTTGACCCATTTAACGAGTGTTAAGTCAATGACTCCCAAACGAGGTGGTTTTAGGGCATTAGGTGTAAAACACCCCTAAGGACCTGCTAACTCGAGTCAAAAAGGCTACGAAACCAAACTAACCATGACATCAATCAAATCAAAATTTCACCTTTTGACGTGAAAACTCAATGCTTTGAGGCAAGAGGTCTAGTTACTTAGCACACACACACACACACACATATAAGATATGTATATATCTTATACCTATCTTTATCATCAATTTCGATTTGCCAAAATCCTGACTTCATATCGAACTTAGAGAAAACTATAGCCTCACTGATATGACTAACTAGAAACAATCAAACTATATATATATATATATGGCATAGTATTCATCTAATAAGTCATCCAGTTTCACCCAAGACATAGAAACACGTACATTAGACTTTCATGTCATACTCCACAAATTATGTGCTAATGTGCTTGTGTGATCAAATCAAACATGTGAATTCTCAACTCTCTTAAGCAAGTAACCAAACTTAACAAATTCTATCATCAGATCATGTGTTCAAAATTTTAAGCTCATCAATAAAATCAAACCACAACTTTTTCAGATTAACCAAAATTTCAGGGCAAATATGAACATGCAAATTTTTTTTTTCACAAACAATAAAAATAAAATAAAACTGGGAATTTTTTTTTTTTCATAAACAATAAAAATAAAGTAGAACTTGGACAAAGTGTGTGTAAAGTGTCTCCCATACCCCCAAACTTAAGTTATACATTGTCCTCAATGTGTCTATAACATGGAAAGAATTTACCCGGGAGCTGGCCGAATTGTTTGGAATAGTATGGCTCAAAGCACACCCCCAAACTTGAATTGAAGCACACTTGTTCCTGCAAAACGCTAAAGTAACAAAGGAAAACAAAAACAAAGTAAAACAAAAACAAAATAAAACAAAACAAAATAAAATAAAAATAAAACAAACAAACAAAATAAAAAGGAGATGATGTGGGGTGCCTCCCATGAGAGCTAAGTTTAACTTCTTCAGCCAGATTGTGGTACTTTAAACTTGAAGCACCAGTCTTTTCTTCTCTTGCACTAAAGGGAATTAATCTTTTCTATTGCAAGGTGATTCCAAATGTCTATAGATCTAGGAGGACCACTTTGAGTTTCTCCAACAGTTTCTCATCCAAGAGGGAATCACGAACTGAATAATACTCAGGGAATTCATCTATCTTGATGTCCTCAATTTGCTCATCACATAGCCCCAACAGACTTCTCTCTTGGATTCGTAGTAATCCAGGAATAGGAGCTGATGGTGAAGAAGTCTCAGTGCTCTCTTCATTTTTCTGATGTAGCTCCTCTAGAACCTCAGTTTGCTCATCTTCTTCTTCCACCTTGTTGTTCTTAGGAGTGGAATCCAATAAGGCATCAGCTTGCTCATGTATCATGTCAAGGTCCAGATCAAATTCATACTGAGCAAAGTGCTGTTTCAATGGATCCTCCAGACTTGGCTCACTAAACATCTCAGCTTGCTTGAGGAACTTGTCACAATCCAAGTCAAACTCAAATTGATCAAAACACTCATTCAATGGATCCTCAAAACTTGGCTCATTAGAAGTCTCAGCATACTCAAGTAGCTTGTCTAGGTCTAGGTCACCTCCAAATTCATCAAAGCACACTACCAATGGATCCTCAAGACTTGGCTTATTAGAAGTTTCAGCATACTCAAGTAGCTTGTCCAGGTCTAGGTCACTTCCAAATTCATCAAAGCGCTCTCCCAAAGGGTCTTCAAGACTTGGCTCACAAAAAAATTCCTCAAAAGTTTCTTCATTCCCAAGTGTGGTGGTTGTTTGCTCATAATAATAAGTGCACTCTTCCTTCATGTATTGTCCATTAGGATTTGCCACGAACTAACCTTGACACTCTTCTTCTTTGAGGATATCTGATATTTGCTTGAGATGACCCTCCATCTTGGCACATGTGGATTGCAACCGTTGATTATAGGCCTTCCTGTGGCTAAGAAAAGTTGATATTGTTTCTTCTAAGGTAGGCCTTTTTGGAGGAGGTGGTTCTTGTTGGTATTGCTGCTGCTCTTGGTATTGTTGAGACCAATCAATGGGAGAAGAATATGATTGATCATAGAACTGTGGATATGATTGATGGTGCAATTCATGATATTGTGGAGCATGATTTCTAGGAGCTTGAGCTTGCCACGAAAGATTAGACTGTTGGCTCCATGACGGGTTATAGGAATCAAAATAGCGATCATTCCCTGGTCTAGAGAACGATGTGTTCTTATGCCCAAAAATTTTGTTAGAAATTTACTTATTGAAGGACATTCTCTAACATGGTGATAAGGGTCATGGCATAATGAACATGGTCCATGGGGCGTTGGAATGCCTCCCCACATGTGTGAAATTAAAAATAAAATAACAAAAAGTTAAAAGAAAAAAAATTTAAAAAGAAACAAAATTAAAAATAAAACATACGAAGATCCAGACTCAACTGACCCTGCATGAAAAGAAAAGGAAAAAATCATATCTATAATTACTGCAGTAATTATGCTGCTGTTGAGATGCGCTCGATCGCACTGGTGCACTCGATCACCTTGGTTGGGCGCTTGAGCACACCTCCAGAGGAAGAACAGGAACTGCAAAAAAAACTAGAAAAACAGAAAAATTTAAAACAAAAATAAATTAAAAGAAAAAAAATTCCAAACAAAATCAAACAATCCCTGACAACGGCGCCAAAATCTTTTTGTGCCAAATACTACCTAAATTAATAGATAATATTCAGTACGTTTTACTCGCAAGTGCACAAGATCAAACGATAGTATAGTGCAGCAAGTACGAGATCGATCCCATGGAGATTGTTGATTTTGTTTTAGAAGTAATTAAAATATCAAACTTGTCACGAGATTGATATTGATACTAATGAAAAGAAATAAAGATAAAAATAACGTAAAGGTAGGGCTTTGATATCCATCACTAATCATACTCAAATAATATAACAATATGCTAATGATCCAATCATATTATGAATACCTAATGTTTGCCAACCTAAGGGCATGGGTGTATACTCCTTAAGCTATTGATTTCCCTAAGCAATGAGTTAGGCATGGGTGTATACTCTAACTCTTTTCTTTCTCAAAGGATTTAGCATGGGTGTATATTGAGTTGTTCTTTAAGAAAACATAACAGTATAATTATCAAAAAAGGCGCCAATATTGAAATATTAAATAAACATAATTAGGGCTTCAATCTAGCCCTCCTTAAGAGTTAGTTACACATAATTAAAATAAAACTTAAAAAGAAAAGGGAAAGAAATAACCGAAAACCGCTCCTAGAAGTAGCCTCCAATTCCTCTCCCCAAAGTTGTCTTGAAATTGTCTATTGAATTGTGAGGCTTAGAGGTCTATTTATAGGGCTTAGGAGAGTCCTAAAAGCCCTAGTAATCCTAAGAAATTCGGAGATTTAAGTCCTAGTTCAATTAGGATAAAGAAAACCTACGTCCAAATCGGAATAGGATTCGTCCAAAATTGCTTTCCTATCTTGCGGGGTGATTTTGGCATAGCGGCGCTTTGAATTAGGAAAATGCTATTTCACAATGATTTTGTAGTATTTTGAGTTAACTTTCCAATGCCGCCCGAATCACCTCAATCGAATATTTGAAGTGAAAGTTATGGTCAAAATACCAAGACGTGTGCAGAATCCAATTTTGAATCCAAATCCGATTTTAACTCTAATATGAGAAATTCCGATTTAATCATTTCCTTTATTTGATTAAACTTAACCATGATTGGTTAAGCTTAACCATATCTTCTAAGTCTTCCCAATTTGCCCTTTAAGCTTGGAACTTTTCTGGAAACGCTTTCTTTTCTTCCAAAAACCTATAAAACAAAGCATATACAAAAAGGGAGTAAAATAGCACAAATGAACAATACTAAGGAATTAACAAATATAAGTTTAAGGGCTGAAATATGAATATTTTAGCACTTAACAGTTTGTTTTGGTGACAGGTGTTTTGGTGTTTGAGTTTGGAGGATGCCCTGCCCCTTTTTCACACCTTGATGTTTCCTTACTTCCGGTAATGTATTTTGATACTACACATTGAGGGCAATGTGTAATTTGAGTTTGGGGGTATGGAATAACACTTTGTCTGTTTATTTTTATTCTTATTAGTTTATTTTTATTTGTCTTTTTGAGTTAAAAAAAATATATATTTTGAAATATTTTGAAAAAAAAAAATGTGCTATGTTGTTGTCAAGTTTGAGTTAAACTGTAACTGTGATTTACATTCCATTAGCTTTGCTTAAAGGGTTGAACACATCATTATGTCATTAGGAGTCTGAGTCCTTTGACTTATTTTTGGGTAAAAGACATTTCACTTGTTTTGAGATAAATTTTTTAGTACATTAGCAAGTTTTCTGTGAGGTATGATGTTTGAGCTTAAGCTTGTTCTTTTTGAGATTTGTTGGATGACCTATTGATGAATAATCATTGGCTTGCAAGATATAAAAATAATAAATAAATAAATAAAAAAGAGTAGGAAAAAGAAAATAAAGATCATGTTGAGTTTTCCGCTGAGTAACCGGACCTCTTGCCTCATTCAGCATTGAGTGTTCACGTCAAAAGGTATGAAGTTCAGTGTTGATTTAAGATATGGCTAGTCTGGCTTCGTAACTTTTTTGACTTAAGTTATTAAGCCCATAGGGATGTTTTACATCTAGTGCCTTAAAGCCACCTGGCTTGGGAGTCATTGGCCTAACACTTGTTACATGGGTCAATTAGAAAGCTTAAGGGAGTTAGACATTGCAGAGCGTGTAAAAAAAAAAAAAGGAAAAAAGGAAAAAAAACAAATTGCATATCTTGCCTTGGTTGTTTCATTTGTTAGGGATTCTTACAAATTTTATGGAACTTGTCTTGAGTTTCTGGAAGTTTCATGATTGTATGTTAATTACAATTTACACCTTTCAGAACATATGAGGTCTCAATTGTCCAATTATGAGTGATTTGATTTTGGATTTCCTTTTGACTGTGAGGATGGTGTTTGTCTTTTTAAGTTTACTCATGAATAAGAAACATGGTTTATGTGAAATTTCTATCTTGTTAACAACATAGCGCTACAATGTTTGTAGGTGTCATTCCTGTTAAGCCCTCACGAGACTTCACTTGTCCACTAGGAATGCCTAGGGGTTTAAAAGGCTTGTTGCATATGCTAAATGCAATCGTCTATCCCACAAAAGAGGATTTATGTTTCTTGCTTTCATTTTATTTTTCGTTTTGTTTTGCTAAGGGACTAGTGTTAAGTGCTAAAATATTCATATTTTCAGCCCTTAACTTGCATGTTTTAATCATTTGGTTTTAATTAAGTAGGTCATTTTAATTCCTTTTTGTGTTTTTCATAATTTTGTAGGCTTTTGGAAGAAAATGAAGTAAATCTGGAAGATTTGGGCTCAAAGAGAGAAGATGGGAAAAATGGGAGCCCCTGACACTGTAATCGATCACAGGTTACCTACCATCGAGTGCAGTGCTAGAGAAGACACAGCACAAAGCAAGCAATCAGCGGTCGAGCGCAGAATAGAAGAGGCTCGATCGCAGACCTGCGATCGTGCGCACACGGGTTGCGATCGATCACACCCGTGCACAAGAGACATATCAAGTGGCGGCTAGATTGTCATTCTTTCCATATTAGGGTTTTCCAACTCCCAATTGTAATAGGTTTTGAAACCCTATGAAATTCCTAGGTTTACTAGTTTGTCAAGGACTTTTAAAGCCTATAAATAGACCCTTAAGCCTCTAAAATATGTATGCTTTGTAAGGAGAAGAATTAGAGCTCTTCAAGTTCAAGTCTCGGGTTTATTCTTTTCCTTTCTTTTCTTTTCTTTTATGAAGATGTTTAACATCAACTCTATGTGTAGCTAATTTATTTAGTACGGCTAGATTGAAGCCCTAGTTATGTTTTGTTAATATTCAATATTGACGCCTTTGTGATGATCTTGTTATGATGTCTAACTTGATTAATACCTAGTTTCATGAATTCCTCATATGTGTGTGCCTGATCAACATGTGCATGTGGTATGTACTAGTTAGTTAAATCAATTTGGATGACCAAGTCCTGGGTTTAACATAAGTAACAAAAGATATCCACACCGGATTCTTGGGTTAATCAACATAGGGAACTGGGAGTAGACACCCACGCCCTAGGCCTCATGTGTTTGTCGATTTCCACAGTTTTATGCTTTCTTAAAGAACAACTTAGTAGACACCCATGCTAAATCTTTTAAGAAAAAAAAGAGTTAGAGTAGGCACCCATGCCTAATTCGTTGCTTAGGGAAATCAATAGCTTAAGGAGTAGACACCAATGCCCTTAGGTTGACCAACATTAGATATTCATAACATGATCAAAACATTGGCATATTGATATATTAGCTAAATATAATTAGTGGTGGATATCAAAGCTCTTCCTTTTTATCATTATCAATTTAAATCCAATCTTTTATTTTATTTCATTTTGGGAATTAATTTTAGACAAGATTCAGCAGTCCTCGTGGGAATGACCCCGTATTTGCATACTATACTACTATGTTGACCTCGTGCACTTGCGGGTAAAACATCCAGTTATTTGCCTATTAATTTAGGTGGGTAATTGTGGAACAACAACTAGCAAAATGTAAGTTTGGGGGTATTTGATAAGGTGCCAAATATTGCATATTTGGACCCCTTTATTTACATTAGTTTAGCTATGTCGTTATTTAATATTTTGTGTTAGTTTTGTAGTTTTAGTATGTTGTAGGTCTTTGAAGAAAAACTACAGCTTTAAAGGGAAAAATGCAATTTTTGTAAGAAAGCATAATTTGAGAAGACCTAGATGATGTAGTTGAGTTTAACCAAATCTAAGAAAATGTTAAATTGGATTAAAGATCAGATTGGATTAAAGTTTAGATTGGATAAAATTTCGGATTGGATTCAAATTTAGATTCTGCACATGTCTCAGTATTTTGACCATAACTTTCTGATCAAGTATCAGATTGAGGTGATTCAAGTGGCATTGGAAATATAATTCAAAATACTATACTTTATTGTGAAATAGGATTTTCCTAGTTTGGACGGTTACTATGTCCAAATCGCCCTGCAATAAAAGGACACAAATTTGGACAAATCCTATTCGATTTCGGACTTCTATTTTGACTGGGAGACAGACTTCCAAATTATCTAGGTTTAATAGGGCTTCTAGGACATCCTTACGCTTATAAATAGACCTCTTTGCATTCAAGAAAATATACAATTCCAGAGACTAGTTTTGGGATACAATTTTGTAGACATAATGTAATCTACACCTTTTCTTTTAGTTTAGTTTTTCTTTAGATTTAAGTTTTAGTTTCATAGTCATGTGGTGCTAAATTCTCAACTAAGGTTGGGGATGAAGCCCCACCGATGAAGAAGAACATCTCTTTATTATAAGTTTTTATTATTCTGATTTTATTGGTTTATTATTTCAATTGTTTTACTTCTTTTCAATATGTGGCATGATTCTTGGATATCTTGTTGTGATTCAAGGATACACTTGATGATTTAGGATAATTTCACATAAATGATTGCTTGATTTTTAACTCATAAAAATTGGATATCCCTTTTGATTTGTTGTACGGATACATCTGATATTTCAATTAAATTTGGATTCCTTTTGTGATTTGGTAAATGAATGGATACATGAGATGGTTTTGATTAATTCTTTGAAGCATAGTAAAACATACATAAGATTTAAATTGTGAGAACTTCGGATTAATATTGATGAATATAAAATATGTTGTTATAACTTGGTGAGTGTAGATTCCTCATCCTTAGTGCCTTTATATATTGATTTACTTAGTTTATTTAGTTTATGTTTAGTCTTTTAATTTTCAAAACCAAAATCAAAACCCTTTTGGAACTATTTTAAGGTAAAATTAGTTTAGATATAAGTTGTTCTTTCAAAAATACAATTCTCTGTGGGCTCAACCTCGCACTTGCAATCCATTAAACTACAAACGATTTGTGCACTTGCAAGTATTAAAATTTGAACAACAATTGACCATATAACTGTGGAGATGGTTCATCTTCTTGGTATTGTGGAGGCCAATAAGTGGAAGATGGCTCTTCTTGGTATGCTTCTTCTTCTTTGAGACTATTGCCTTTCTATTTATGGTGGGCCTCTATCTCCTCAATGTCTTGCCGTGTTCTCATAATCAATGTATTCATCATATCTAATGTCTCTTCAGTAAACTCAAGAGGAGGTGGTTCAGCCTAATATTGCTATTGTGGAGCTGATTGAGAGGAATATGAACGATCATAGAACTGCTAATATGATTGATGTTGCTGTCCATGAACTTGTGGAGCATGATTTCCAGGAGCTTGAGCTTGCCATGATAGATTAAATTGTTGGATTCATGATGGGTTATAGGTATCAAAATAGCCGTCGTCCCCCGGTCTAGAGAACGATGTGTTCATAAGCCCAAAAATTTTGTTAGAATTTGTCTTATTGAAGGACATTCTCTAACATGGTGATAAGGGTCATGGTATATTGAACATGGTCCATGAGGCGTCGGAATGCCTCCCCACATATGTGAGAACAGTAATAAAATCAAAAGAAGTTAAAAATTAAAATGGAAATAAAAATAAAAATAAAATTTACGAAGATGCAGACTCAACTAACCCTACATGAAACAAAAGACAAATAAAAATTAGATCTATAATTAAAATAGTTTCTGTGCTGCTGTCCAGATGTACGATCGATCACACTGTGAGGTGCGCTTGATTGCACTAAGGCGCTCAATCACCCTAGAATGGGCACTCGAGCGCACCTCCGAAGGCAAAATAGGAACGACGGAAAGCTAGAAAATAGAAAACTAAATTAAAACAAAAATAAACTAAGGAAAAAAAAATTCCAAACAAAATCAAACAATCCTCAGCAACGGCACCAAAAACTTGTTGTGCCAAATACTACCTAAATTAATAGATAATATTTAGTACATTTTAACTCGCAAGTGCACAAGATCAAAATAATAGTATAGTGCAGCAAGGACAAGATCGATCCTATGAAGATTGTTGATTTTATTTAGAATTAATTAAAATATCAAAGTTGTCACAAAATTGATATTGATATGTTGAAAAGAAGTAAATATATATAAACGGTAGGGCTTTGATATCCACCACTATTCATGCTCAAATAATATAACAATATGCCAATGCTCTAATCATATTATGAATACCTAATGTTTGCCAACTTAAGGGCGTGGGTGTATACTCTAACTCTTTTCTTTCTTAAAGGATTTAGCATGGGTGTATACTAAGTTGTTCTTTAAGAAAGTATAAATCTATGGAAATTGACAAATACACGGAACCTAGGGCATGGGTGTATACTCCCAATTCTCCATGTTGATTAACCCAAGAACCCGGTGTCGAATTCTTTTGTTACTTTTATTAAACCTAGGACTTGGTCATCCAAATTGATTTAATTAACTAATCCATACCACATGAGTACGTTGATCAGGCAAACACATGAGGAATTCAATAAAACAGGAATTAATCAAGTTAAGCATCACAATATGATTATCAGAAAGGCGCCAATATTGAAATATTAAATAAACATAATTAGGGCTTCAATCTAGCCCTACTAAGTAGTTTAGTTACACATGAGTTAGATGTTAAACATCTTCATAAAATAAAATAAAGAGGAAAAGAATAAACCCGAAACTTGAACTTGAAGAGCTCCAATTCTTCTCCTTGGAATTGTGTCTATTCTAAAGGCTTAAGGGTCTATTTATAGGCCTTAGGAACACTCTAGAAATCCTAAAGATCGTAGCTTTTACGTTCTAAGTTGCATAGGGTTTTGAAGGGTTGAAAAGGAGGACTTTCCGAAGTAAGGTGCTGCTGACTTGCTTCTCACGCATGGGTGCGCTTGATCGCAGGACTGCAATCGATCTTGTGTTATGGGCGCTCGATCGCAAGTGCGATTAGTGTATTTCTTGTGTGCACGAGCTCATGCCTTGCGCTCGTCTGGTCATTTCGCTTGTAGTGCGCTCGATCGCAAGTCCCCTGCGATCGATCGCACTATCAAAAACTCTAGCTTTTCCCAAATTTGCTCTTTAAGCCCAATACTTCCAGAATTGCTTCATTTTCTTCCAAAAACCTATAAAACCAAGAAAATACCGAAATGGAAATAAAATTGTACAAACTACAAAACTTAAGGAATTAACAAATATAAGTTAAGGGCTAAAATATGAATATTTTGGCACTTAACATCTAGAGATGTTTGTGAAATCCTTGATGAATCTTCTATAGAACCAATATGTCCAAGAAAACTTATTACACCCTTGGCCATCATAGGAAGAGGGAGTTTGGAGATGATGTCAATCTTGGCCTTGTCCAGGTCAATACCCTTGCTAGAAATGACATGACCCAACGCAATGCCCTATTGTACCATGAAGTGCCACTTTTCCTAATTAAGCACTAAGTTGCATTCTTCACACTTCCTGAGGACAATTTGCAGATGACTGGGGCATTCATTAAAGTTAGAGCCAAAAACACTAAAATCATCCATAAATACCTCAATGAATTTCTCCACCATGTCCGAGAAAATGCTCATCATGCATCTTTGAAAGGTGGCTGGTGCATTGCATAATCGAAACGACATCCTTCTATAAGCAAATGTGCCCAAAGGACATGTGAAGGTGGTCCTTTCTTGATCCTTTGGTGCAATTGCAATTTGGTTGTAGCCACTGTACCCATTCAGAAAGTAGTAATATCTATGGCTGACTAACCTTTCTAGCATCTGATCAATGAATGGCAGGGGAAAGTGATCTTTTCGGGTCACCTTGTTTAGCCTTCGGTTGTCAATACATACTCTTCACCCGGTGGTTACTCTTGTAGATACCAACTCATCTTTTTCATTTTTCACCACTATGATCCTACTCTTCTTCGGCACTACCTAAACCCCAACCCTAAAAATTCCACATCAGTAGCCCTTTCCAAGTAATAATGTTTTAATTGTATTTTTAATTTAGATATTTTTTATATGCATGATGGTTGTATAACTTAGAGATTTCATTTTAAAGTTTATACACAATTGTTATGACATTCTTCTTTTGTCTTAGAAAGCTTTTTATCTTGATTGAATCCTTTATATTTTCTGTGATTATATAAATGATTGTTATACAACGGTTTTAATTGACACATGATCAAGAGGGTTTGATAGGCCATGCCTAGGAAAGGCGAATTACTCTACAGCCTAGCTTAGTGTAATTTAGGTAGACAATTCGTACGACCCGAAGATGAGTTATGCTTATCCCTTAATTGCGTGTAACTAATTAAATGATTTGATCGCCCATAGGCTCCATACCTAGGGAAGACGGACCATACTGCATCTAGAGGTTAGGTAGACGGTTCGTGCTAATTGAAGATGGATTATACTCATTTCTTAATTATGGTATTTTCTTGACTACTCGAGTGAGACAAGTCCTATATCAAGCATAGTATGAATTTTCCATGTTAATTTATGATTGACCATTGTTATGCGGTTAGCGGTGAAATTAGCACCCTATTCTTTCTCTCATTATTACTATCTTTCTTTACTTCTACGTATTTATTTTTAGAAAGCAAAAACAAATCAACTTTCTTTAAATTGAGTTACTTTCAATCTTGACAAGCTTAATAACAACGCATGTGCAGTAGGGGTGAAAATGCGGTTTTTATTAACCGGCTTCTAACCGCTAACCACTTACTGCACTAACCGCTAACCGCTTTTATATATATATATATATATATATTACTTAAGCAGTTAATATAAAATTCCGCTTCCTTGATTAATCTTTGTTTCTGGATCTTTTCTCTTGCGCTCTTCCTGTTTTATTTCTGGATAACAAAAAGGCTAGTCACAATTTACAACCATAAACTCAATTTCATATTTCTATCTTTTCTTTTATATTTTTGCTGGGCATTGAGCAAAAGTTAAAGGTTGAAATTTTGTTATTTTAACAGCATGCCATATATATATATGAGAAGTAATGACATACTTCAATTTAGAGTAATGATTGGAAACAAGCATAAGTGGATGATTAAAGTAATTGATTGGTTAAAAATATGTGATTTCTTTAAAGAGTGCCATTTTAGGACAAGGAAATAATAAATAACTGAATATTTAAATTATATAACCCCTTTGGACAGAGTGTGTTGGTGAAGCTTGAGCCACGAGGTTTGAATTCATTACTCCCTCTTTCTTTCTATCTAGTTATCTTTTAGATGTTAGTGTTACTCACTCGGCACGCAGCATTTGGTTTTGGTCTCACCTTTATTTAAACAATTTGTTTTGGTGCTCTAATTTAAACGAGCGTTTTGGACCATCGTCTTCCTTTCTCAGTTACTAACCTAAATTTATGAAAATGTGAAATGAAACAGTAAAAAGAAGAAAATCAAATACAGGCATAGGCATGGGCATGAGTTATGAGGGCTCCCTGAAAAAGCTTTGCCCTTCATGAGTGGCTAAGGGGCGATTACGGCACCCGAGAAAATTCTAGTGGATGTAAGGAAAATTTTTGGGGTTGAGGAGAGGCATTTGACTCCTCTAGAACCCCCTTCCCTCCACCCTTGGTTCTATGATCAGTTCATAGAAGCCATGAACTAGATAGGAACCCATATCATCCATAATAATCAAGAAGCCTCTAGGACAAATTTTGCTAAACTACGATTAGAGATAAATCAAATGCTCTCATACTTCAAGAAAGATCAAGAATCCGAGTCAAACTGCGATAAGATCGTTAGTCTCATAACACTGGCCAATTTTCAAAACGCCACCAATAGTCAAGGATCCCAACCCCAAGTCCAACATTGCTGACAAGAGTATGGAGGGCATTCTCAAAAACCACATTGTCCCACATTGCTAAAAAAAAAAAGTCTCTTCAACATTCATTATCTATAAAAGTGTGGTTTAACCATCTTTGTGAAGTCAAGTGGCTCAAGCCTTAAGCCATAGCTTGGCTACCCCAGGCTGGGTGCAAGCCCATAAATAAGCTAGCTTCCTAAGCCATTTTATTTTATTTAAAGTTTAAATTTTTTTAAGAAATTATATGAGCTGATTCTCTAGTTTGGCTTGGTGTGAAGTTCAAATTTCTTTTAAATATATATTTTTTAAAACGGTTAACTGTTAACCATTTAAATAACAGCTAATCGGGCAGTTAACCGCCTAGCGGTTAGCGGAGGCGGTTAGTAAATTAGGTGGTTGTGGTTAGCGGTTTTAGCCACTAACCACTAACCGCAACTGCCTTTTCACCCCTAATGTGCAATCCTTGAGGTTCGACACACTCAATATAACCATATCCCACAAGGATTCATTATATTGCGAATGGTTATTTTTATTATTGATATTTTTGCACACAAAAAGGCCACATCACCCATGGATAAGGTTATAAATGTGCACAAAACTTTATAACAGTAACTTGATGTCTATAGACTAATTAGAAATAACTAAGTACAAAATGAATCAATGTGCCCCATATGCTCCACATGACTTTTAAATAGCTTTACCGGTAAACCTTTAGTCATAGGATCCGCAATCATCAATTCAGTACTAATATGCACAATGAGCACTTCATTCTTTTTGATGTTCTCGCACACGAAGGTACTTGATGTCGATATGTTTACTTTTACTTCCACTTTTGTTATTCGTAGAGAAGCAAATGGCAGCACGATTATTGCAGAAGATCTTGATTGGTTTCGCCATAGAATCTGCAATTTTGAGACAACCAACAAAATTTCTCAACCATAGTGCCTATGTAGTACCTTCATAGCATGCAATAAATTCTGCCTCCATTGTAGATGTAGCAACTATAGTCTACTTGCTGCTTCTTCAAGATATTGCCCCTCCAGCAAAAAGAAAAATAGACCTTGAAGTAGAGTTTCTGCTATCTATACATCCAGCAAAATCTGAATCTAAATATCCAACTAACTTCAAATGGTTAGTGTGTCTGTAGGTCAAACTGTAGTCCTTTGTTCCTTGAAAATACCGCATGACTTTCTTTGCAGCTTTCCAATGTTCCAATCCTATGTTGCTTTGATATCGACCCAGCAATCCAATTGCCAGTTCAATGTCAGGTCTAGTGCAGACCTGTGCATACAATAGACTGCCTACTGCAGATGCATATGGGATACTTTTCATCTGCTCTTGTTCCAATACAGTATGGGGACACTGGTCATTACTAAATTGATCCCCTTTAACGATAGGTGCTACAGAAGTTGAACAGTTCTTCAGTCTGAATCTCTCTAAAACCTTTTCAATGTAGGCCTTTTAAGACAATTTTAATATTCTTTGATTTCTGACTCTGTGAATCTCTATGCCAATGACATAAGAGGATTAACCCAAATCCTTCATTTCAATGTTTTGAGAGAGGAACTGTTTGGTTTTGTGTAGTGATGTGTGCCAAATATTGCATATTTGGACCCCTTAATTTACTTGTGTTAATCCTTTAGCTGTGTCATTATCTGATGTTCTGTGTTAGTTTTGTGTTTTTAATATTTTGTAGGTGTTGAAGAAAAAAACTACTTTTTGGAAGAAAACATACTTTGAGAAGACCTAGATGATATGGTTAAGTTTAACCAAATCCAAGAAATGGGTAAATCGGATTAAGGATAAGATTGGATAAAATTTCGAATTGGATTCAAATTCAGATTCTACACGTCTCAGTATTTTGACCATAACTTTTCGCTCACATATCCGATTGAGGTGATTCAAGTGGCGTTGGAAAGCTAACTCAAAATACTACAATTCATTGTGAAATAGGATTTTGCTAATTCGGACGTTTACTATTCCAAAATCGTCCCGTAATTAAATGGTACAAACCTGGACGAATTGTATCCGATTTCAACTTGTAAAACCCTAAGTTTTAGGTCTATAAATAGGGAATTATCAGATTAGTTGAGGGGACTACGAATTTGAAGATTGCAGAGGAGAAAGAAGAGAGTTTAAGGTTTTCCTAACTTTTGAATTTCTACTTTGTGATTCTTATTTGTAAGTACTCGATTTTACATTATGAATTCAATCAATTTTGTTTTGTCTTTCAATAACATGAGAGGCTAAACCTTCAACTAAGGTTGAAGATGAAGCCTCACTTATGATTAGCAACTTTGTTTCATGTATGTAATATTTCCCAATTTAATGGTTTAATTGCTCTATTGTTTTACTTCTAATCAATTGGATTGAATAACTCTTGGATATCTTTTGTGATTCAAGGATACACTTGATGATTTAAGATTATTCAATATAATTGATTGCTTGGTTTTCTTTGTTAAAAATTGGATTTCCCCTGTGATTTATTCTCTGGATACAATTGATGTTTTGATAAAGATTGGATATTTTCTTGTGATTTACGGATACAGTTAATGATTTGATCGAATATTGGATTTCTTTTGTGATTTGGGTTATGAATGGATACATGGGATCTTTTGATTAATTCTTTGAAGCAATAGTAAAACAAACTTAAGATTTATATGTGAGAACTTTGGAGAATATTATAGATCATGAAATTATGTTGTTATGAATTTGTGAGTGCGGATTCCGAAACCTTAGTACTTCGTCATAAGATTTTAATCACTTTAAATTGTTCATGCTTTTGTTTTTTCATTCAAACAAAAAAATCTCTCAAAAATTTGGAACTAGATTAGGGTTTAATTAATTTAGATTTAAAATTGCTTTCAAGAATACAATTCCCTGTGGGTTCGACCTCGCACTTGCAATCCATTAACTACAATTGATTCGTGCACTTGCGAGTTAAATAAATTTGCACAACAAGTTTTTGGCGCCGTTGCCGGGGAATTGTTTATTTTTTGAAACCAATTTATTTCTAGATCCGTTTTATTCTTCTACTAGTTATAATTAGGATTTTATTTTTCTGCAATTTGTTTTGTTTTATTTGTGTTACTAATACAAATTTAAAAAAAAAAAAAAAAAAGATTTTTCTTTTTGTTTTTTTGTTGTTGTTTTGTTTGTGTTACAGCCCTGCTACGATCGAGCACACTTGTGGCCAAGACAGCAACCGCAACAGTTCAGTAGATTTTTGCCAAAATCTTTTGGTCCTTTTTTTGTGAGTTTTTAGTTTCTGTTTAAATTCATTTCTGCTCGCAATTGTGTTTAGTTAGTTTAATATAATTTAATTTAGTTCAATTCATTTCAGTTTTTAGTTTATTAGTTTGTTAGCTTGTTAGCTTGTTAGTTCCTATTTGCATGTTCGGTCGTAGGGCTTTAAATCTGGAGTTAAACGCTTTTGATCCTGAAATTGAAAGAACAGCGAGAGAGAATCTAAGACAGCCACCAAACTCACCCACCAATTCTCAAAGTTCCGAGTCTGATTCAGAAAAGTCTGTTAAGATGGGAGAACGAAATCAACCTAGATCCCTCAGGGAGCTGTTCGTACCCAATATTACCAACACACCATCGTGTATAGTGTTGCCAGCTCCTCGCTTCGAGCTGAAGCCGAGTACAAT
>NC_081550.1:12455879-12470598 GCF_901000735.1 Corylus avellana
TATAGTCATATGATTCACACAACGAAAATGCAAATTTGCCGGAGTTGAACTAAATAAACATCTTTATATATATTATCAATGTCATTACATATTAAACCTATCACTATTAAAGTATTACAAAGGTGCCACTTGATGGTAATTAACATACTGGTTGAAGCTCCTCAAAAGTTTAACCAACTCTATAAAATGAGATGAACTGCGAATCTCAAGGATAGTAGTCTAAGTTTTAAGTAGAGTTACTAAAAATTATGTAGAAGTTTCTTGTGTGACTATACATGAGATAGACTACTGGCAGCAGCCTACGTACCAATGACCCAAGCATACAAAAATCGCTCGAACTCTTTAAGCACCGTTAATTGCCATAATTCCTTTTGTGGCCACGAGTCCTGAAAGAATAGGTTATAATGTTCATTGTTTAATGGGAAAAGAATAAGTTAGAATTAAAATAGCACAAAATAACCTAAAAAGTCTATATGAGTTCATGTGTAACAATGCGAAGAAAGGAAGAAAGAACAAATAACAATACCTATAACCTCTATTTTACAATACATTATATTATACATACCTAGCTTCTCAGAATATCCCAACGGACGCATTGCATCAATGGCTGCATCCATTCATGAATCTGCAAAATAGACCCAAGAAAGAAAAACAAAACAAAAAGAAACAACATAAGTGAGAAAGAATGGGGATGTGTGAGAAAATTGCTAATCAAAATCACCACATGACTTTCTATAACGAAAAATGGCAATCAAAAAATAGTTTGAGAAAGCAAAAATTTGCTAAGAAAACAATTTAAAGAAAAGCTTTAAACTTGGGACGATATTAGAAAACTGTAAGAACCTTCCTAGCCTTGGGAGCCATTGTGAGAGTCTCTCTCCCTAAAAAAAAATGAAGCTTTTCTACTCTATATTTTGCAATTGCTAATCCATAAACACCAGAATACACACAAAATCACTCTCCTCTGTTTTTATGACACTTTGGGACAAAGAAGCTATCTGGGACAGGATATATGTTAGGAAATTAGGTGCCACTAATTCCTCTCCAAGATCTTGGGATCCAATTTGTCAAGAAAAACAACACTCAAGTACGGTAAATAGTATTTTACCAAAGACACAACTAGGTACGTTCCCAGGTAAGATTGGAGGAGTCACACCGGTCTCACTTAAAATCCAATCTTTCCTAGACAGAACATACATGTGTATTTTGATTAATACTATGAACACGCACAATACACACAAGGCAAGAAATTTATATGTGGTTCAGCCAATACTGCCTACATCCACCGAGTTGCAGAGACTTCACTACTTTGGGAGAAAATAACAGGGAGACTTTACACGAGATATTTCCGAGAGAGATTGCACATAACTCTTCTATGTTGTGATCTACAATTCTTATATGGCTAACACGAGACTTATCTCTCTATACTCTTTTCTCTCAACCTTTCCTTCTCCTTCTCTCTCTATTCTTTTCTTGTCTTAGCATTTTGCAACATTGAAGCTTGATGCTCCTTATATAGGTGTAGAAGGGTTGGTGAGAAACATGAAAGTCCATGGTTGGTGCAACAACCATACACTATTCCTTTGACGTCTTGGTTGTTGCAACAAGCATGCACTTTTCCTTTGACATCTTGGTTGGTGCAACAACCATGCACTTTTACTTTGACGTCTTTTAGAAGATACTACCATTGTTTACTCATTTGGCTCCATTTTTCAACAACCTCCCACTTGGAGTCTAATGAGTTTAGATCTCAACAATCCCCACAATTCCCTCTTCTACAGTTCATCCACTTGTCCTCAAGCCTAAATACCAACTGAAGTTGAGCACAACTTCAGTTTCTCTATAGTAACTGTCTTGGTTAACATATTAACTGGATTCTTGTTGCCTTGGATCTTCTCAAGTGTCAACACCTCATCATCTAGAAGTGATCTCACGAAATGATACCGAAGTCCTATGTGCTTGGTTCTTGAATGAAATGATGAATTCTTTGCCAACTATATCGCACTCTGGCTATCATTGTGCAAAACATTCTTCTCTTGTCTGAAACTTATTTCTGCTAATAATCTCTGTAACCAAATAATCTCTTTGTTAACATTAGTTGCAGCCATGTACCCTGCCTCTATAGTGGATAAAGCAACAATCTTCTATATCTGCAAAATCCAACTCATTGCAGTAGTACCTACAGCGAAAACATATCCGGTAGTGCTCCTCCTGTGATCTACCCCTCCAGCAAAGTCTGCATCTACAAACCCTTGTAGTTTTAGTTCACCATTTCTTAACACATAGGGTTCTGTTTGTTGTACCTTGTAGATACCTTAGTATCCACTACATTGCCTCCCAGTGTTGCATCTCAGGTTTTGACATGAATCTGCTCACAGCTCCCACTGCATGAGCTATAACTAGTCTTGTGCAAACCACGGCATATATCAAACTTCCAATGGTTGTGGGATATGGAACTTTCGCCATGAAGTCCTTCTTTTCTTTTGTCTTGGGGGACTGATCTTTGGATAGCTGGAAGTGACTAGCCAAGGGTGTGCTAACTAGCTTAGCATTACTCATGCTGAACCTTTTCAGAATACGGTCAATGTACTCCTCTTGAGACAACTACAAAGTACCCATTTGTTTGTCCCTATTTATTCTTATCCCAAGAATTTGCTTCACTGCGCCCAAATCCTTCATGTCGAACTCAATCGATAGTTGCTTCTTCAACTTTTGGATCTCATCCATATTCAAACATGTTACTAACATGTCATCGACATATAGTAACAAAATAATGTAACTGGATTCAAACCTCTTGAAGTAGCAACAATGGTCAGCATTGCACTTGTTGTAGCCATGCCTCTGCATAAACCCATCGAACTTTTGTACCACTGCCTTGGGGCTTGCTTCAGGCCGTACAAGCTTTTAGTCAATTTGCACACGAGTTTCTCTTTACCTTTGACTGGGAAACCCTCCGGTTGTTGCATGTAGATCTCCTCCTCTAGGTATCCATGGAGGAAAGCAGTCTTCACATCTAACTGCTCTAGGTGCAACCCCTCTGCTGCAACAATACTGAGAATTGAACGAATGGTATTCAGTTTCACAACCGGTGAGAAAATGTTGGTGTAGTCAATTCTTTTTTTCTGCAAAAAGCCTTTGACCACCAATCTCGCCTTGTGTCTCTTGGAACCATCATGTTCCTCTTTGACTCTATATACCCATTTGTTGTGTAGAGTCTTCTTTCCCACGAGTAACTCAACTAGCTCCCATATGTTGTTAGAGATTAGAGACTTCATCTCATCCTTCATTGCAAGCTACCACTTGCTCGAGTCCTCCACCTGACATGCTTCATCATAGCATTCAGGTTCTCCATCATCTGTTAATAACAGAAAGTTCATGTACTTCCTATTTGATACATGTGGATGAGCAGACCTTCTATTTGCAGGCGTAGGAGTTGGATCTTGTGGTGCTTGTTGTTCTACTGGTTCTTCAGGCTGAGGATCCTCACCAACTTGTTGCACCGAACTACTTTCTAGAAGATCATCCAATTCAACATACACATGATCATCTTGTACTGGACTAGTAGGTTGTGCAGTACCTCTATCCTTGTACATCACCTTCTCATTGAAAACCACATCTCTACTTCGAATGATTTTCTTATTTTGGTCATCTCAAAGTCGATAACCAAACTCATCTCCTCCATATCAAATGAAGGTGCACTTTAGTGACTTGGGGTCTAGCTTTCCCCTCACTTGGTCACTAATGTGCGCATAAGCACTGCAACCAAAAACTTTCAACCATGAAAGATTCACCTTCTTTCCACTCCATACCTCCTCCTGTATGCGTTGCTCGAACATTACTAATGGTCCTCGATTAATGAGGTAGGCTGCTGTGTTGATTGCTTCAGCCCAAAACTGCTTGGGTAGGCCTGACTGAATGCGCATGCTTCTGGCTCTTTCTGTCAGTGTTCGGTTCATCCGTTCTTCCACCCTATTCTACTGTGGGGCTCTTGGAATAGTCCGTTCCAAACGGATCCCATTCTAGAAACAGAACTTTTTGAACCCAGTGTCCTTGTACTCTCCACTGTTGTCAGATCTTAGCTTCTTGATCTTCAAGCCCGTCTCATTCTCCACCATGGCCTACCATTTCTTGAATACTTCGTACACCTCCGATTTGTCTCAAGAAATAAGCCCACACCTTTTTGGAATGGTCATCGATGACAGTCACAAAGTATGACTGATAAGCGCCGAATCTTGCACATTCAAGCCCCTTAATTTGTATATGTTAATTCCTTAGCGTTGTTATTTATTTGATTTTGTTTTGTTTTTATGTTTCAAGGCTTTAAATGACAAACACAAGAAAAACCATTGATTTTGGGCTCAAAATGCATTTCAAGTAGTGTCGCAAAAATACTGTAGCAAGTACTGTAGCAGTACGGTAGCAATTTACTGTATCAGGGTTACTGTACCAGAGTTACTATAGCAGGTTACTGTAGCTACAGTGCGCTCGAGCGTACATGGGCAGTAGAGACAAAAATGAGTCCAAAATTGAGAAGGAAAGTTTTTCTAGGTCTCCAAATCCAATTGAGAGACTAAATTACGATTTTTCTGGGATTCTTAGGGCTTCTAGGGTTCTCCTAATCCCTATAAATAGGCCTCTAACCATTGAGAAAAAAGGACACACCGCTTCCTAGAGCTAGAAATCAGAAAATTGTCTTTGGAGATTAGAAGATCATGAGCGGCTAAACCCCTTCGTGGGGTGTTGATGTAACCTTATCCAAACACAATGGTTTGATTGTATTTAATTTCTAGATTTTTAATTTATGCATGTTGATTGTATAACTATGAGAATTGCTACCTTTTGATTCCGTTCTTAATTATCAAATGCAATTGTTCTTAAATTCCAAAATCAATATTTGTGAAATTCTTCTCTTGTCTTAGAAAGTACTTTACTTTTATTGATCTCAAATCATTCTTGTTTTCTGTGATTATGATGATGATGGTTATACAATGGGTTTAATTGACATATGATCAATAGGATTTGATAGGCCATGCCTAGGGAAGACGGATTGTACTACACCCTAGTTTAGTGTAATTTAGGTAGACAATCCTTGCCAACTAAAGATGGGTTACACTTATTCATTGATTTTATATATCCTGTTAAAGAATTTGATAATTTATACCTAGGTAAGACGGGTCGTACCGCATCTTAGTGGTTAGGTGGACGATCCATGCCAACCGAAGATAGATTATGCTTATTCTTTAATAAGGTAATTTCTTGTTTACTTATAACATGCATATAATGAATTTATGGAATTAATTATGATTAACCATTGTTGTGCAGATAGAGGTGAAGTCAATACCCTACTCTCTCTCTCATATATTTATTTCCTTTATTTCCGTTATTTTTATGCACTTTAAATTCACACAAACAAATCATTCTCTTTTGAATTAAGTTAGTTTTAATCTTTCAAATTTTGATAATTAAACCTCTGTAGTCCTTGAGGTTCGATACCCTCAATAGAGCCCTATCCTACGGGATTCATTCTATTGCAAGTGGTAATTTTATAATTGATATTTTTGGTCACAAAAATACCACATCAATTTTTGGTGCTGTTACCGGGGACTGCTTAAAGGTTGAGTTGTTATGTTTTTAAGATTAAATCTAGCTTATTTTATTTTATTTTATTTTCTAATCTTTTCTTTTGGTTTAATTTTTTTTTTTTTTTTTTTTTTTTTATGCTCTTAGGTTCGTAGTTGTGCATTGCCTGGTTCCAGCCTTGAATTTCTAGCAAACCGGGGGGCCGTTTCTGAGCTTTTAGTTATGTCTTATTTTTCTTTTGTTATTTTATTTTATTTCTATTTTTGTAGTCATGTGGGGAGACGTTCCAACACCATGTTCATATTGCTATAGTTTTTATCACTATGTTAGAGATTGTCCTACTGCTAAACAATTTTCTAATTATTCTTATGAGTATATGAACACACTGTTCTCTAGGCCGAGGAATGACCATTATTCTGATTCCTATAGCTCGGCATGGAGCAACCAGTTTAATCTCTCGTGGCAAGCTCAAGCTCCTGGAAATTATGCTCCACAATTTCATGAACTGCACCATCAAGCCGATCCGTAGTTCAATGATCAATCATATTCCCCTCAATATCAAGCAACTCCACTGCAAAAATACCAAACCGAACCACCTCCTCCGATGGGTCCTGACTGTCAAGAAAAAATGTCAGCTTCTTGGGAATTTTTTTTTAGAAAGATGTCAAAACTTGTGAGCGAGATGAGTCAGGCTGTTCAAGAGATGGTGAACTCTCAATCCATCGCCAAGATAGAAGCTCATGAAGAGGAGCCATCTCCCATCTATTGGCCTCCACAATAACAATACGAAGAGCAGCCATCTTCAATCTACTCACCTCCACAACAACAATACCAAGAGGAGCCACCTCTTCTCCCAGATGCTGACTTTCAAAATAAATTGTTGAAGGCTATTAGCGAAATGAAGGAAGCTAATCAGATTATGGAGTCGCAACAGGTGCACTATACCCCTCAATTCTTTGCCGAGATAGACACCAATATGGAAGCTCATGTTGAACAAATCATCAACCACCTCAATAGGATGGAAGAAGAAAAGTTTCAAAGTCAGCCAGTGGCCAATCTTGATGGACACTACATGGAGGTAGAAAGTACTTCTTGTTATGAGCAAGCTATCACAACACTGAGGAGTGGAGAGGTGGTCGAAAACCACGTGGAATAAAGGAAGAAGGAGCAAATTGAGGTCCCACAAGATCTACATCGGGAAAAAAACAAGGAAGCGAGCACTAAGGCTGCTTCACCATCACCTCCTATTCCTGAGATGCCATATGAGCCCCGAGCCCCTGTTCCAGGTAATCTGAAATCGTCATTTTTAGGGATAGATGACACTATCTTGGTCATTATCGATTATGACTTACCAAGAGGCCAGGAAGGTAGTCGATTAGGGCTGTTAGACGAGCAAAAAGAGACCACTGAGGTAGAAAAACTCCCTAAGTATTCTCCTCATTTTATTCCAATTCATGATTTCTTTTCGGATGAGAAATTGTTTGGGAATACTCAGAGGGATCTACCTCGATATGCTGGCATTTGGAATTACCTATTTGTGGGTAAAATTTATTCTCTTTGGTCTAAGAGAAGAAAAGATTGGTGCTTCAAATTTAAACTTAAGGGTCAAAGAACACTACGTGCATCAAGGATGTGGATCCCGTTGACTTGGCGGATCCCATATATTTTGCCTAGATGAGTCAGTTTCATAGGATCGAGTGCAAGCCCTGTGCCCTTGAGCCTCACTCCACCAGGGTACATGATCTCCACCCAGGTTTCTTTTATCCATTGTTGTTTCATTGTTTGATTATATTTGTACAACAATGTGTTCATTTGATTGGTATTTGGTTGGAGTATCACTCTCTTTTACAGGACACATGTTTT
The DNA here is from genome assembly GCF_901000735.1 of Corylus avellana. NCBI lineage: Eukaryota > Viridiplantae > Streptophyta > Magnoliopsida > Fagales > Betulaceae > Corylus > Corylus avellana. The sequence goes on from NC_081550.1 coordinate 12,463,323, forward strand.
TGCATACAAGTTTGGGGGTATGATATGCCCCACATCTGCTCATTCAAGTGTTCCTATCCTCTTACTCTTGTATTTCAATTCTATACATACATTGGGAACAATGTATGATTCAAGTTTGGGGGTAAGGAAAAGCAAAACACAGTCCATTATTATTGTTATGTCATTCTTAAGCATATGGTTGAGCTTTGATTTTGGTTTGAACTTCATTGGTAGGCTTAAAGTTGTGAACACATGATCATATGACTTAGGGATTTTGAGTCATGTTACTTACTTTTAGCAACACAAGATGCTTCTTGTTTCAATTTAAATCTATCTTAAGCACACTAGCACATGTCTGTGAGGTATGAATTTTAAGACCAATTATGTTTGTTTTCAATATCTTGAATTATGTTGGGTAACATATTGGACGAATATCTTTTGCATGCTATATATGCATAAAAAAAATAAAAAATAAAAAAATCAAGTTTGAATTTTTCATTGAGTAACCAGACCTCTTGCCTCATTAAGCAGTGAGTGTTCGCATCAAAAAGTGAAATTTTTGGGTTGATTAATAACATGGCTAGCTTAGCTTCGTAGCCTTTTTGACTCGAGCTAGTAAGTTCTTAGAGGTGTCTTTACACCTAATTCCCTAAAGCCATTTGGTTTGGGAGTCATTGGCCTAACACTCGATACATGGGTCAACTAGAAAGCTTAAAGGAGCTAAGCATTGCAAAGCCTAAAAAAAAAAAATGTATGCCTTGGTTGTTTCATTTGATATGAAGTCCAATAAATTCTGAGATGTTGATTCATTCATATTGGAATTATTTTGAAGCCTCACGATTCTGTGTTAGTTCACTTTGCACTAATTGAAATTTGTGTATCTCAATCTACCATTTGTAAGTGATTTGACTTGTAAATTCCTTGGAATTTTGAAGATGGAGTTTATAATTTTAAGCTTGCTAATGAATGAGAACCATTATTTTGGTGATATTTTATCATCTTGAATGACATAATGATGACAATGTTTGTGGGTATCATTCCTGGAAAACCCTTATGAGACTTCACTCGTCCTCTAGGGAATGCCTAGGGGTTTAAAAGGTTTGTTGCATACGCTAAATACAATCGTACATCTCACGAAAGATGGATTTATCGTTTTGTTTTTCAGTTTATTTTTTGTTTTGTATTGCTAAGGGACTAGCAATATGTAAGTTTGGGGGTGTGATAAGCGCCGAATGTTGCACATTCAAGCCCCTTAATTTGCATATGTTAATTCCTTAGCAATGTTATTTGTTTGATTTTGTTTTGTTTTTATGTTTCAGGGCTTTAAATGACAAATACAAGAAAAACCATTGATTTTGGGCTCAAAATGCATTTCAAGTACGGTAGCAAAAAATATTGTAGCAAGATACTGTAGCAATTACTGTATCGGGGTACTGTAGCACATTACTGTAGCTACAGTGCGCTCGAGCGCACACAGGCAGTTGAGACAAAAATGAGTCCGAAATTGAGATGGAAAGTTTTTCTAGGTCTCCCAATCCGACTGGGAGACTGAATTACGATTTTTCTAGGATTCTTAGGGCTTCTAGGGTTCTCCTAATCCCTATAAATAGGCCTCTAACCATTGAGAAAAAAGGACACACCGCTTCCTAGAGCTAGAAATCAGAAAATTGTCTTTGGAGTTTAGAAGATCATGAGCGGCTAAACCCCTTCGTGGGGTGTTGATGTAACCTTATCCAAACACAATGGTTTGATTGTATTTAATTTCTAGATTTTTAATTTATGTATGTTGATTGTATAACTATGAGAATTGCTACATTTTGATTCCGTTCTTAATTATTAAATGCAATTGTTCTTAAATTCCAAAATCAATATTTGTGAAATTCTTCTCTTGTCTTAGAAAGTATTTTACTTTTATTGATCTCAAATCATTCTTGTTTTCTGTGACTATGAGGATGATGGTTATACAATGGGTTTAATTGACATATGATAGTTAGGATTTGATAGGCCATGCCTAGGGAAGATGGATTATACTACACTCTAGTTTACTGTAATCTAGGTAGATAATTCGTGCCAACTGAAGATGGGTTACATTTATTCATTGATTGTATATATCCTGTTAATGAATTTGATAATTTATACCTAGGGAAGACGGGTCGTACCGCATCTTAGTGGTTAGGTGGACGATCCATGCCAACCAAAGATAGATTATGCTTATTCTTTAATAAGGTAATATCTTGTTTACTTCTAACATGCATAGAATGAATTTCTGGAATTAATTATAGTTAACCATTGTTGTGCGGATAGAGGTGAAGTCAATACCCTACTCTCTCTCTCATATATTTACTTCCTTTATTTCCATTATTTTTATACACTTTAAATTCACACAAACAAATCATTCTCTTTTGAATTAAGTTAATTTTAATCTTTCAAATTTTGATAATTAAACCTCTGTAGTCCTTGAGGTTCGACACCCTCAATATAGCCCTATCCTACAGGATTCGTTCTATTGCGAGTGGTAATTTTATAATTGATATTTTTTGTCACAAAAATAGCACATCAATGACTTTCCGCCAATGGAAGAGACTGTAGCTGGCCCCTAGACATCTATTTGAACTAGCTCCAATTTCTCATTTCTGAGGCTTCTGCCACCTATTTTGAAAATCACCCATTTCTGTTTGCCAAAAATGCAATTTTCACAGAAGTCGATATTAATCAACTTTAACTTTGGTAGCTTCCCCAATGAGTGCATAACTTTGAGCCTGATAAGCGCCAAATGTTGCACATTCAAGCCCCTTAATTTGCATATGTTAATTCCTTAGCATTGTTATTTGTTTGATTTTGTTTTGTTTTTATGTTTCAAGGCTTTAGATGACAAATACAAGAAAAACCATTGATTTTGGGTTTTAAATGAAATTTACGGTAGTAGGGGACTGTAGCAGTACTGTAGCGGGGGTACTGTAGCAGTTACTGAAGCATATTATTGTAGTAGTTACTATAGTGGGTTACTGTACCTACAGTGCGCTCGAGCGCACATGCACGGCAGAGAGATAAACTACTCCGAAATTGATAAGGAAAGTTTTCTAGGTCTCCCAAACCGACTGGGAGACTGAATTACGATTTTTTTGGGATTCCTAGGGCTTCTGGGGTTCTCCTAATCCCTATAAATAGGCCTATAAGCATTGAGAAAAAAGACACACCGCTTCTTAGAGCTAGAAATCAGAAAATTGTCGTTGTAGCTTAGAAGATCATGAGTGGCTAAACCCCTTCATGGGGTGTTGATGTAACCCTATCCTAGCACAATGGTTTGATTGTATTTAATTTCTAGATTTTCAATTTATGCATGTTGATTGTATAACTATGAGGATTGCTACAATTGATTTCTGTTCTTCATATTAAATGCAATTGTTCTTAAATTTCAAATTCAATATTTGTGGAATTCTTCTCTTGTCTTAGAAAGTATTTTACTTTTATTGATCTCAAATCATTCTTGTTTTCATGTGTCAATGGGTTTAATTGACACATGATCAATAGGATTTGATAGGCCATGCCTAGGGAAGATGGATTGTACTACACCCTAGTTTAGTGTAATTTAGGTAGGCAGTCTATGCCAACCAAAGATAGGTTACACTTATTCATTGATTGTATGTATCCTGTGAAAGAATTTGATAATTTATACATAGGGAAGATGGGTTGTACCGCATCTTAGTGGTTAGCTGGACGATCCATGCCAACCAAAGATAGATTATGCTTTTTCTTTAATAAGGTAGTTTCCTATTTATTTATAACATGCATAGAATGAATTTCTGGGATTAATTATGATTAGCCATTGTTGTGCGGGTAGAGATGAAGTCAATACCTTACACTCTCTCTTATTTTAAATCTCTTTTATTTTCATGCACTTTAAGTTTTAAAGAAAATCAAATCAATTCTCTGTTTAATTAAGTTAATTTTAATCTTTCGAATTTTGATAATAAAACCCCTGCAGTCCTTGAGGTTCGACACCCTCTCTATAGCCGTATCCTACAAAGATTCGTCCTATTGCGAGTGGTAATTTTATAATTGATATTTTTGGTCACAAAAATACCACATCAGTGGCCAATCCCAATGAACACTACATTGTAGATAAGAGTACTTCGTATCATGAGCAAGCTATCACCACACTAAGGAGTGGAGAGGTGGTCGAAAACCACGTGAAAGGGAGGAAGGAGGAGCAAATTGAGGCCTTAGAGGATCTACATCGAGAAAAAGGCAAGGAAGTGAGCACTGAGTCTTCTTCACCATCAACTCCTATTCCCAAGACGCCATATGAGCCCTGAGCACCTATTCCAGGTAATTGAAATCTTCACTTTTAGGGACATATCACACTCTCCCGATTATTATTGCTTATGACTTACCAAGAGGCCAGGAGAGTAATGCAAGAACAAAAAGAGACCATCAAGGTAGAAAAATTCCCTAAGTATTCTCCTCATTTTAATCTAGTTCATGATTCCCTTCTGGATGAGAAATTGCTTGAGAATACTCAGAGTGATCCACCTCGATTTGTGGACATTATGAATTACCTTTCTATAGGTAAAATTCATTATCTTTGCTCCAAGAGAAGAAAAGATTGGTGGTTCAAATTTAAATTTAAGGGTCAAAGAACATTGTTGTGCAAATTTTAATACTCGCAAGTGCACGAATCAATTGTAGATTAATGGATTGCAAGTGCGAGGTCGAACCAACAGAGAATTGTATTTTTGAAAGAGCAACTTATATCTAAACTAATTAAATCATAACCTAGTTCAAAAAAGGTTTTGATTTTGGTTTTAAAAATTAAAAGACAAACATAAACTAAATAAAATAAACTAAGAGATAAAATACTAAGGTTTGAGAATTCACACTCAATGAATCATAACAACATACTTCCAAGTTTATCAATATTAATATGAAGTTCTCACAATTAAAATCTTAGATATGTTTTACTATGCTTCAACAGTTAATCAAAACCATCCCACGTATCCATTCATTGCACAAATCACAAAAGGAATCCAATATCAATTAAATCATCAGATGTATCTGTAAATCACAAAAGATATCCAATCTCAATTGAAACACCAAATGTATCCATAGAACAAATCACAAGAGATATCCAATTATTTAGGCAAATAAAATCAAGCAATCAATTATGTGAAATTATCTTAAATCATCAACTGTATCCTTGAATCACAACAAGATATCCAAGAATCATGCCACATATTGAAAAGAAGTAAAACAATTGAAATATTAAACCCAATAAAATCAGATAAATAAAGACTTACATGAAAGTATTGATGTTCTTCATCGGTGAGGCTTCAACCCCAACCTTAGTTGGGAATTTAGCTCCACAAAAAAATAAAACCTAAACCTAAAGAAAACCTAAGCTAAAAAGAGAAAAAATTATAATTTTGCTCTCTGAACTTGTGTCCCTTTCTTGAATGCAAAGAGATCTATTTATAGGCTTATGGAAGTCCTAGAAGCCCATGTAAACCTAGATAATTCGGAGGTCTATCTCCCAGTCAAAATAGAAGTTTGAAATCGAAATAGGATTCGTCCAGATTTGTGTTCTATAATTGGGGGGAGATTTTGGCATAGTAACCTTCCGAATTAGAAAAATCCTATTTCACAACCAATTGTATAATTTTGATCTAGCTTTCCAATGCCATTTGAATCACTTCAATCCAATATTTGACCCGAAAGTTATGTTTAAAATACTGAGACATGTGCAGAATCTGAATTTGAATCCGATCTGAAATCTTATCCAATCTGATCTTTTATCCAATTTAATCTGATTTAACCTTTTTCTTGGATTTGGTTAGACTTAACCACATCATCTAGGTCTTCTCAAAGTATGTTTTTTTCCAAAAAGTAGTTTTTCTTCAATCACCTAGAAAATACTAAAAACACAAAACTAACACAGAACATCAGATAATAACACAGCTAAAGGATTAACACAAGTAAATTAAGGGGTCCAAATATGCAATATTTGGCACACATCAAACACCCCCAAACTTAACTTTTGATAGTCCCTTAGCAAAACAAAACAAAAAATAAAATGAAAACAAAACAAAACAAAACATAAATTCTCTTTCGTGGGAGAAACGATTGCATTTAGCATATGCAACAAGCCTTTTAAACCCCTAGGCATCCCTAGTGGACGAGTGAAGTCTCGTGAGGGCTTAACAGGAATGATACCCACAAACATTGTGCACTATGTTGTTAACAAGAAAGGAATTTCACATAAACCATGGTTCTTATTCATGAGCAAACTTAAAAAGACAAACACCATCATAACAGTCAAAAGGAAATCCAAAATCAAATTACTCATAAATGGACAATTGAGACCTCATATGTTCTGAAATGTGTAAAGTGTAATTAGTATATAATCATGAAGCTTTCAGTTTAAACTCAAGATAAGTTCCATAAAATTTGTAAGAATCCCTAACAAATGAAACAACCAAGGCAAGATATGCATTTTTTCTTTTTACAGGCTCTGCAATGTCTAACTTCCTTAAGCTTTCTAATTGACCCATGTAACAAGTGTTAGGCCAATGACTCCCAAGCCAAGTGGCTTTAGGGCACTAGATGTAAAACATCCCTGAGGGCTTATTAACTTAAGTCAAAAAGGCTACGAAGTCAGATTAGCCATATCAACACTGAACTTCACACCTTTTGACACGAACACTCAATGCTTAATGAGGCAAGAGGTCCGGTTACTCAGCGGAAAACTCAACATGATCTTTCTTTTCTTTTTCCTTCTCTTTTTTATTTATTTATTTATTTATTTATTTATTATTATTATTTTTTTTATATCTTGCAAGCCAATGGTTATTCATTAATAGGTCATCCAACAAATCTCAAAGAGAACAAGCTTAAGCTCAAACATCATACCTCACAGAAAACATGCTAATGTGCTCATAAAAATTTATTTCAAAACAAGTGAAATCTCTTTTACCAAAAAATAAGTCAAAGGACTCAAACTTCTAATGACATAATGATGTGTTCAACGCTTTAAGCAAGCTAATGAAATGTAAACCATAGTCATAGCTTAACTCAATCTTGACAAAAACATAGCACAAAATTTTATTTTATTTTTTCAAAATTTTTTTAACACAGAAAGACAAAAAATTAAACAAATAAAAAAAAAAATAAATAGACAAAGTGTTTTTCCATACCCCCAAACTTGAATTACACATTGCCCTCAATGTGTAGTATAGAAATACATTACCGGAAATAAAGAAATCTGAGTGTGAACAAGGCTAGGGCGTCCCCCAAACTTAAA
>NC_081550.1:12470618-12470904 GCF_901000735.1 Corylus avellana
TTCTAGCTCTAGGAAGCGGTGTGTCCTTTTTCTCAATGCTTAGAGGCCTATTTATAGGGCTTAGGAGAGTCCTAGAAGCCCTAGTAATCCTAGAAATTTCGGAGATTTAAGTCTAAGTCCAATTAGGATAAAGAAAACCTAAGTCCAAATCGGAATAGGATTCGCCCAGAATTGCATTCCTATCTTGCGGGGCGATTTTGGCATTGTGGCTCTCCTAATTAGGAAAATGCTATTTCACGATGATTTGTATAAATTTAAGTCAGCTTTCCAATGCCACTTAAATCAC
>NC_081550.1:12471004-12475505 GCF_901000735.1 Corylus avellana
AGGGTGATGGGAGGAGAGGGGGGAGGCTGAAGAGGGAGAAGGGAGGAGGGCCAGAGGGGGAGAACCTTTGTTCTCCCCCTCCGACGGCTGCTAGAGATGAAACCCTAGCGGAGAGGGGAGGGGGCTAGAGAGAGAGAACTCGTGGGTTTTTTTTCTTAGATGAAAAAAACTAAGTTAATATATATTAAATTACTAACTTAGTATTAACAACCTATATATATATATATTAAGTTACTATGTAATTACTATATATGTTATAATTATATGTATGTGCAATGTGTAATGAAATCGATCTGCTACACCGTCATAATTAACATCTTCGATATATGACTATGCAAGTTGTGCATGATCAAACAATTTGATCAAGCAAATCCTCTCACGGTGAAAGAACAGATAATGACTATTTAAATTGGAACGAATGGGTTTCTTGATTCATTATAAATTGGACAGGTAAATAAATTTTTATGTGAGCCACGTACGTACTCAGTTCGAAGAAATTATATCTTCCACCACGACATTCATTGAGAAAGCAGAAGCCCTTTTGAAATTAAGAAGTATAATTTCTACTTAAAACTACTATATACGTATAAAAAATTATTTAGAAATCTTTCTAATTTTTCCTTGTTTATTGTAGTATATATTATGATATTACTTATATATACTATATACTATAATATATATTATATTATATTATACAATATATATTATGAGATTAATATAATATATATACTATATTATAATCTATTATAATATATATTATCTTAACATGATTTGGTAACGTGTTCACTTGACACGTTACCAAATTGTAACGTGTTACGAAATGGCAACGTGTCATAATAACACGTTAGAAAAATGGTAACATGTTAAAATGACACATTACCATTTTGTAATTTGTCATGATAACACATTATCAAATGATGACGTGTCAAAGCATGTCATCATTTGGTAATGTGGCAGATTTAACATGACACCAAATGATGACATGTTTAAATTGACACGTTACTAAAAATTTTAGTAACGTTTTAGAAAGCTGCCACGTCACAACATGGTGACGAGGCAATAATTAGTGAATAGTTGCCACGTCATTAATACTGCATATTTTTGTAGTGCGTCCAGATTTACGTTCTTGTATTGCGAGACAATTTTGGCATAGCAAACGTCCGAATTAAGACTCCTATTTCACAACGATTTGTAGTATTTTGAGTTAGGTTTCCAATGCTACTAGAATCACCTCAATCCAATACTTGAGCAGAAAGGTATCGTCAAAATACTGAGACATGTGCAGAATCCAAATTTGAATCCAATCCGATTTTGACTCCAATTAGAGAAATTCCAATTTAATCCTTTCCTTGATTTGATTAAACTTAACCATATCATATAGGTCTTCTATTATGATTGGTTAAGCTTAGCGATATCTTCTAGGTCTTCTCAAAGTGTGCTTTAAGCCCGAAACTTTCCAGAAACGCTTCCTTTTCTTCAATATCCTCAAAACTGAAAGAAAACACAAAAAGGAAATAAAATAGAACAAAATAACAAGACTAAGAAATTAGCAAGTGTAAATTAAGGGTGAATATTTTAGCACTTATCATAGCTCCAAACTTACATATTGCTAGTCCCTTAGGAATACAAAACTAAAAACAAAATGAAAAATAGAAAACAAAAAGATAAATCCTTCTTTCATGGGATGTACGATTGCATTTAGCGTGTACAACAAGCTTTTTAAACCCCTAGGCATTCCTTTAGAGTACGAGTGAAGTCTTATGAGGGTTTTTCAAAAATGTTACCCACAAAAATTATGCAAAGTTTATGTTATCCAAAAATTTAAGTATCACTCAAAATCAAGATTTTCATTCTTTAGCAAGCTTAAAAAGATAAACTCCATCTTCTCATTGAATTGAAATTTTAAAATCTAATTACTTATAAAAGACAGGTTAAGGCATTCGAAGTTCGAAATAGTGTAAAGTGAACAAGCATATAAATATGAAGCTTTCAATTATTTCCAATGTGCAATGTCTCAATATATCAAAGTTCACTGAAATACTCATCAGAATTAATAACTATGGCATAACTTTTTTTTTTTTTTTGGTCAAGTTGTGCAATGTTTGGTTTCCTTAAGCTTTCTAACTAACACATGTCACGAGTGTTAAGTTAATGACTCCCAAACCATATGGTTTTAGGGCATTAGGTGTAAAGGCACCCCTAAGGACTTACTAACTTGAGTAAAAAAGGCTACGAAACCAAACTAACCATGACAATAACCAAATCAAAATTCTTTACTTTTCGATGTGAACACTCATTGCTTAATGAGGCAAGAGGTTCAGTTACTTAGTGAAAAGCTGATCAATGATCAAAATTTTTATTTTTTTATTTTTTATTTTTTTGTTATGCCAAAACATCTGTTGTACAAATTTAATTGTACTCGCAAGCGCACAACTCGTGTGCAATATAGCGTGTGTTCAAGTGCGAGGTCGATCCACAAGAAATTGTGTTGTGTAAATCAATTTCTATTTAAACTAATCCTATTTTAACCTAGTTCCGAAGTTCAAGTAATTTTGTCATGCAAAATAAAAATAAACTAAAATTAAAATTGATTAAATGGAATGATAAAAAGGCATTAAGGTTTTCAGAATCCACCTCACCAAATCAAAGTTTATACTCTTAAGTTTTGTTCATACATTCATCAAGTAATTAAACTCTAAGCATGTCCTATTGTTTGTATAAAATTCTATTGAAAGATTCGATGAATCCATCTCTATTACGAAAGACAACGAATATCCAATTGAGATCAAAAGATTCAATGTATCCATTTAAACAACGAAAGACAATAGATATCAAATTTCAATCAAAAGATTCGATGTATCCATTGGACGAAACACATCGAATATCCAACGTTTTAACAGTTTTATAAACAACAATCAATACAATTTTGTCACATAATTGGATTGAAACGAAAATACTTTATATTAAGGTCGGAATTGTACGAACAAAAACATGAGGAATATGAAACTAATCAATGATGAGGTTTCATCTTCAACCTTAGTTGAAGGTTTTAGCCTCTCATGACAACAAAAGACAATATCAAATTAATTGAAATCATAACAAACATAAAACTTACAAAGGAAAACGTCTTGAAAGCTCAAGAACAACTCTAGGTCGAAAATAGGCTCTAAACGACGCCTCCCTACGTGTCTTTTCAAAAGAAAATGTGATATTTAAACTAAAAACTAGGGCTTCAGTGCTGCCAGGTTAGCGCGAGTGTGCTCGATCGCACACTAGGTGCGCTCAAGCGCACTTGGGCATGTGTTAGCTCTTCCGCAGTGCAGGTGTGCGCTTAAGTGTGCCTTGCATGGGCTCGTGCGCTCGATCGCTCTTCCAGAGGACTTCAATCTTTGCAAATTCCACCTTCAAACCGCAATTTTCTCTCAATGACCTGCAAAACACTAAAACAACAAAACTTACCAAAAACATCATAAAACAACAAAACTAAGGGTTTAACAAATACAAATTAAGGGGCCCAAATATATGATATTTGGCACAACTCAAATACCCCCAAACTTACATTTTGCTAGTCCCTTAGCAAAACTAAATGAAAAACAACATCAAAACAATAAACATAAGTCCGCTGTCGTGGAAGAAACGATTGCATTTAGCATATGCAACAAGCCTTTTAAACTTTTAAGCATCCCTAGAGGATGAGTGAAGTCTCGTGAGGGTTTAACAGCAATGATACCCATAAACAATTTGGCACTATGTTATTGACAAAAAAGGATTTTCGCTCAAACACATGATACATACATTATGAGTAGGTTTAACAAGATGAACACAACAATCACCTCATCAGGACATTCATCAATCACTCAACTCATAGATAGAAATTTGAGACAACACATGCTCCGAAAACTGCAAAGTGAGATTAGCATAGCCTCATGAAGTTTCAATTTTTATCAAAGCTTGTGTACCCCAAAATTCATAGGAATTCCATCAAATGAAAACAACCATGGTTTGACTCAAAAGGTGCAATTTTTTGTGTAGGCTGTGCAATGCTTGACTCCCTTAAGCTTCTAATTGACCTATGTAACGAGTATTGGGCCAGTAACCCCCAAACCAAATGGCTTTAGGGCACTAGATGTAAAAATATCCTTAAGGGCTTAATGACTCAAGTCAAAAAGAGCTACGAAGCCTAACTAGCCATACAATCAATCAACTCGAATTTCTCATCTTTTTATGCGAACACTCAGGCCTCGTTTGATTTACGGAATGTCTAGTCCATTGGAAAAGGATTAGCCACTACTGAGAATAGAAAAGTGTGAAATAGATTAGCTATTCCTATTCCTTTGTTTGGTTGTAACGATGGAATAGACTAGCTAATCCTATTCCTTCGTTTGGTACAATGCAATATGTTAGTGAATGGAATCATATTTTGATCAAATTTCCTAAAATAACCTTATAATACAAATACAATTTATATTATTAAGGACTTTCATTCCTTTTTTTTTTTTTT
>NC_081550.1:12475836-12483336 GCF_901000735.1 Corylus avellana
AAGAGAGAGAACGAAATATAGAGACGGAGAAAAGAGAAACAGAGAGATAGAGAAAGGGAGAGAGAAACAGAGAGATGTTGTGCCAAATACTACCTAAATTAATAGATAATATTTAGTACGTTTTACTTGCAAGTGCACAAGATCAAACGATAGTATAGTGCAGCAAGTACAAGATCGATCCCACGAGGATTGTTGATTTTGTTGTAGAATTGATAAAAATATCAAATTGTCACTAAATTGATATTGTGAAAAAGAAATAAAAAGATATAAAGACAAATGAAAAAAGTAGGGCTTTGATATCCACCACTAATCATACTTAGATAATATAACAATATGCCAATGATCCAATCATATTATGAATACTGAATGTTTGCGAACCTAAGGGTATGGGTGTCTACTCCTTAAGCTATTGATTTCCTTAAGCAACGAATTAGGCATAGGTGTCTAATCTAATTCTTTTCTTTCTTAAAGGATTTAGCATGGGTGTCTACTAAGTTGTTCTTTAAGAAAGCATAAAACTGTGAAAATCGACAAACACATGAGGCTTAGGGCATGGGTCTCTACTCCCGGTTCCCCATATTGATCAACCCAAGAACCCAATGTGGATTTCTTTTGTTACTCTTATTAAACCCAAGACTCGATCATCCAAATTGATTTAATTAACTAATCCATACCACATGCATATAATGGCCAATCACATACATATGAGGACTTCAAGAAAACAAGAATTAATCAAGTTAAGCAACACAATATAATTATCACAAAGAAGCCAATATTGAAATATTAAATAAACATAACTAGGGCTTCAATCTAGCCCTCCTTAAGAGTTAGTTATACATAATTAAAATAAAAGAAAGGAAAAGGGAAAGAAAGAACCGAAAACCGCTCCTAGAAGTAGCCTCCAATTCCTCTCCCCAAAGATGTGTCTCTTCCTGCCTCCTCATTCTCAAGGTTTAGATGTCTATTTATAGGGCTTTAGAAGTCCTTGTTGCACTAGTAATCCTAGAAAATTTGTAGGGTTTAATCCTATTACAAGTGGGACTTGGAAAACCCTAATATGGAAGGAAAGGACATTCTGGCTGCAGCTCTTTGTTCTCCAGCGCATGGGTTCGATTGATTGCAGCCTGTGTGGTCTCGATCACAGACCACGTGATCTCGATTGCAGTGCGCTTGATCACAGGTCTCCTGCGATCGATCACACTACCAGAGCCTTCAGCTTTTCCCAAATTTTCTCTTTAAGCTCAATACTTCAAGGTTTTCTTGCTTTTCTTCCAAAAGCCTACAAAAACACAGAAAATACAGAAAATGAATAAAATGGCATAAACTAACAGTACTAAGGAATTAACACATATAGATTTAAGGGTTAAAATATGAATATTTTGGCACTTAACAAGAGAGAGAGAGAACGAAATATAGAAGAATGAGAGAGAGAGAGAGAGAGACCGAAATTTAATCCCACAAGTGGGGTTTTTTGTGGCATTTTATATCATTAATTTAATCCCACAGGAAATGATTAGCTAAGCCACTCATTTTTGAGTGGCTTAGCTAACTTTGTGTGTATGGGATTAGTAGTCCCATGCAAATAGACTATTCCCAGGAGTCTATTCCCAAGAATTGAGTGTTATCAAACAAAGGACTAGCTATACCTAATGTTAGCTAGTTCAATCCAAGGGTCTATTCCGCAAACCAAAAGGGGCCCCAATGCTTAGTGAGGCAAGAGGTCCGGTTACTCAATGAGAAACTCAAACTAATGATGATTATTATTAATTTTTTATTTTTTTTTAAATTTTTTTTAGCCAAGGTTTCATCAACAAATCATCCTGCAAATCTCAAGACACCTCAATTCAAATCTCATACCTCACAGACCCTATGCTAATGTGCATGTGATAAATAACTCAAACAAGTGAAGTCTCTTTAATCCAACAAATGAGTCAAAGACTCGGATTTCTAATGATGTGCAGTGTTCAAGATGTTAAATCAACCAATGACATGCAAATCACAGTTATGATGTAATTATGCTCAATCAATAACATAGCACAATTTTTTTTTTTTTTTTTTTTTTACACAAAAATAACAAGAAACAAGTAAAAGAAAAGATGAAAAGTAAAAGAAAAGACAGAAATATATACCCCACCCCCAAACTAAAACGACACATTGTCCCCAATGTGGCCAGAAATACAATACCGAATGGGTGGTGCAAGTCTGGTGTAACGTAGCAGAACGCTCCCCCAAACTTGAATAACAGACAAATTTCCTAGAAACCACAACAAAAACAAAAACAAAACAAGCAAAACCACATCAAATAACAACAAAAACTAAAAGTAACAACAGGTTGCCTCCCATAAGCGTTAAGTTTATAGTCTTCAGCTAGACTTTCTACAGCAGGTGCGTTGCATGATCCAAATAGGATGCGAGAGTAGGCAACCACACCAAAAACAGATGTGAGAGTGGTGTTCTCTTGATTTTCGGGGTCAAAAGTAACATGGTTGTAGCTGGAATAACCGTCAAGCACACAGTAGTAAGAATGTCCAGCTGACCATGCCATCAACAGATCAATGAATGGGGGAGGAAAGTGATCTTTCGTTGTGATGGCCTTCAACTTGCTGTAATCAATGCACCCTGGCCATCTTCTCTGAAAACAAGTTGGGAACAACTCGTTATCCTTATTCCTCCCCACAGTCACACTTGGCCACTTAGGCCACACATGAATGGGTTTAACCCATTTGCTCTCAGAAATCAACTCGAACGGCTCAACTGTTGATTAATATGGTGTGGGGAATGATATCTTAGTGGTTTCCCCACACTCCGGCTCATCTCAGGAATGGGATCCAAAACTGCCTTAGCCTGCTCAACCAACTCACCCATGCCCAGATCATCTCCATCTTGAGTAAAGCTCTCCACCTCAGGGTCCTCCAAGCCTAACTCACTTACCGCCTCATCTGTTATCTCTTCAATTAGGCACACATTGCGGACTTCATCATAGTCTAGTGGCTGCTTATGGGTGTCAAATATGTTGAGCTCCACGGTCATATTCCCAAAAGAAATTTTCATCACCCCAGTTCTGCAGTTGATTAGGGTGTTAGCTGTGGCTAAGAAAGGTCGCCCTAAAATCACCGAAATCTAGCTCCCATCATTATGCACCGGCTCCGTGTCTATCACTATAAAGTCCACAGGGAAATAAAACTTGTCCACCTTGATCAATACATCCTCAATTATTCCCCACGGTCTCTTCACTGACCTGTCAGCCAATTGGAGTGTCATCGATGTGGGCTTCAATTCTCCCAATCCCAATTGTACATAGACTGAATAGGGCAAGAGATTCACACTTGCTCCAAGATCCAATACGGCCCTTTCAATATGGCTGACTCCAATCATGCAAGAAATGGTAGGACACCCAAGGTCCTTATACTTTATGAGAAACTTGCATTGAAGGATGGAGCTGACTTGCTCGGTTAGAAATGTTTTTTTTAGGAATTTGGTCTTTCTCTTGATAGTGACCAAATCCTTTAGGAACTTAGCATAAGAAGGCACTTGCTGGATGGCATCCAATGGAATGTTTATCTGAACTTGATTTGAATACCTCCAGGATTTCGGCATACTGCGCGTTCTTCTTTGGAGCCTTCAATCTTTCTAGGTAAGGAGCTTTTGGGATAAAACTCCTAGGGGGATCATTAACAATGGGCTAGACTGTGGTCGGCTCAACTTCTCTCCTCTCATCTTTGCCACTCTTTTGCCCTTGTGGCTTAGCAAGGTCCTCATCTTCTTGATCTACTTTATTGTCCACTTGTCTTCCTAACCCAAGTGTGACAATAGACTGCACTTGTTCACGCCCATGCGCAGAATTTGAAGAATTTCCAATCGCACACAGCTTGGGATTAGGCACGGGCTGACTTGGTGACTTCCCCTTTTCTCTCTCACCCAAGTGATTTTCAATTTGACCCATCTGACTCTCCAGCTTGGCAATCGCTTGGGTGTTTACCATGGTCGCACTCCTCACTTCACTTATGGATTGGCCAGACATCTTCATGAAGTTCAGGAGGGTCTGTGTAGTCTGAGAGTGGAGATCCTTGATATTGTCTTTCAAGGACGACTGGGAAGAAGAACTGGCACTTGAGTGGGGGCTTCGAAGGCATGATTTTGAGCAAGCGGAAGAAATCCAGGAGGGTATTGATTGTGAGCATGATGAGGAGCTCCTCCCTGATTTACCAGTTGGTTCTGCTTCCATGAGAAATTTGGGTGGTTCCACCACCCTGGATTGTAGGTCTATGAGTATGGTTCATTTGACTGCTTCCGATAGTCGTTGAAAGTGTGCACTTGTTCCATAGGATACTCAGCAAAAGCTGGCATAGATGTACAATTCAGTGCTAATTGCATAGGACTAGCACAGATGGAACAGCTATCAACATTGAAAGTGTTTGCAGCATTGATGGACTGACCCACAACGTGAGCTTCAACCTTCTTGGTGAGGGCATCTATTTTTAACCTCAAATTAGTGCCCTCCTTAACCTCATAGATGCCTCCTTTCTTGGGGATACGGGAAGATTTATCCCAACAACTCAAAAAATCCCACTGCTGTGAGCTGTCGGACAACTTGTCCAATGCCTTATTGTGCAGAGAGAAAGGAAATAGTCTAAGGTGGACAGACTCTTCAGAAAAGTTTTGAAACTTAAAAGTGGCACACATGTCCTTGAATTTCTTTACATGACCGTAAGGATTTTCAAGTTCTAGGCCATGGAATGATGGTAGGAGTTGGATGACATGTGGCTTCAAATCAAAATGTGTAGCATTGGTTGGTGGCAACACGATATACGAATGGGAATTAGTCGCGACGGGTGTGAACAAATCCCTATGTGATGTAGTGAAATCCACATTCCAAGCTCTAGCTTGCTCAAAATTCTTAGCTCTCGCATCCTCATTCTCAGCTCTCGGTTGCTCCACATTTTGGGGTATGTTATCTCCCATCTTGATTGCAGCCCGTGTGCAATCGATTGCAAGACTGTGATCGATCCTCTTTGTACTGGGTGCTCGATCGTAGGTGCCTTGCGCTTGTGCTCCTTGCTTGTAGTGCGCTCGATCGTAGCTCCCTTGCGACCAATCGCACTGTCAAAGCCGCCAATATTCCAAAAATAGCTCTTTTAAGTCCAAAACTTTTGAGATTGCTTCTTTTTCTTCCAATGACCTACAAAAACAAGGAAAACACATAAAAGAGCTAAAATGGCATAAATTAATAAAAACTAAAGGATTAACACATGTAAGTTATGGGCTAAAAATATGAATATTTTAGTACTTAATAGATGCCTAGGGGTTTAAAAGGCTTGTTGCATATGCTAAATGCAATCGTCTCTCCCACGAAAGAGGATTTATGTTTCTTGCTTTCATTTTATTTTTCGCTTTGTTTTGCAAAGGGACTAGCAAAATGTAAGTTTGGGGGTGTTTGATAAGTGCCAAATATTTCATAATTGGACCCCTTTATTTACATTAGTTAATCCTTTAGTTGTGTCGTTATTTAATATTTTATGTTAGTTTTGTGTTTTTAGTGTTTTGTAGGTCATTAAAGAAAAACTAGAGCTTTAAAGGGAAAAATGCAAAGTTTGGAAGAAAGCATACTTTGAGAAGACCTAGATGAGGTGGTTAAGTTTAACCAAATCCAAGAAAAGGTTAAATCCAATTAAAGATCAGATTGGATTAATGTTCAGATTGGATAAAATTTTGGATTGGATTCAAATTCAAATTCTGCACACGTCTCATTATTTTGACCATAACGTTCTGCTCAAATATCGGATTGAAGTGATTCAAACGGAATTAGAAAGCTAGCTCAAAATGCTACAATTTATTATGAAATAGGATTTTTGTAATTCGGACGGTTACTATACCAAAATCGCTCCGTAATAAAAGGATACAAATTTGGACGTATCCTATTCCAATTTCAGACTTCTATTTTGACTAGGAGATAGACCTCCAAATTATCTAGGTTTAATAGGGCTTCTAGGACTTCCCCAAGCCTATAAATACACCTCTTTGCATTCAGGAAAAGATATAGAATTCCAGAGATCAAAATTCTATAGTTTTTCTCTTTTTAGTTTAGGTTTTCTTTAGATTTAGGTTTTATTTTTATGTGGAGCTAAATTCCCAACTAAGGTTAAGGATGAAGCCTTACCGATGAAGAACATCAATACTTTGATGTAAGTCTTTATTTATTTGATTTTATTAGGTTTAATATTTCAATTGTTTTACTTCTTTTCAATGTGTAGAGTGATTTTTGGATATCTTTTGTGATTCAAGGATATACTTGATGACTTAAGATAATTTTACATAATCAATTGCTTGATTTTATTTGCCTAAATAATTGGATATCCCTTGTGATTTGTTCTATAGTTACATTTGGTATTTCAATTAAGATTGGATATCTTTTGTGATTTACGGATACATCTGATGATTTAATTGATATTGAATTCCTCTTATGATTTGTGCAATGAATGGATACATGAGATGATTTTGATTAATTGTTTGAAGCATAGTAAAACATATCTAAGATTTTAAATATGAGAACTTTAGATTAATATTGATAAACATGGAAGTATTTTGTTATGATTCGATGAGTGTGAATTCCCAAACCTTAGTCTTTTATCTCTTAGTTTATTTTAATTAGTCTATGTTTGTCTTTTGATTTCAAAAAATCAAAATTCAAAACCTCTTTGGAACTAGATTAGGATTTAATTAGTTTAGATATAAATTGCTCTTTCAAGAATACAATTTTCTATGGGATCGACCTCGCATTTGCAATCCATTAGCTACAATCGATTTGTACACTTGCGAGTTAAATAAATTTACACAACAGCGGTTTCTTGAGTTTCTTTACCTGATGGGTTAGACTTTGACAGCCTGGGTAATTCGTACCTAGCCTTGTGGAAGACAAACCTAACCAATGTCGATGAGCTGCTGATTAGAAGGACTTGCTTCATTCCTCCCTTAGTAGATCTGCGTTTGGACAATGAGCAGATTGGCGTAGTGTGCGCACCGAGGAGAATGAGGTGTGCCTGTACGAAGATATGTTTCGAGCAGGCTTCAGGCTACCCTTCCCAAGGGTAGCTCGGGAGTTGCTGGGTAACCTCAACCTAGCTCCTTATCAAATCGTGCCAAACGCCTGGTGGGTTTTCTTTGCTTGCGTAGTCCTGTGGCCGAAGGTTCTTGGGGATGCACATCCCCTCACTATTCGGGAGTTCTTGAAGGTGTATAGACTCACCAAGAACCTCAACACCGACGTTTTCTTCACCTTCCAGGTCCGACAGAGGGTGAAGTTCATACAGCTGGGAAGGACTTTCTCCAGCAACAAGGGTCGAAGAATAAGTTCTTCTTCACCATGGGAAGCTGGGAGTTTGCTACCTCGGAGGTGGTAGAAGGCCTGAGGGTTCCTCCAGAAACAAGTGTTCCTTCGGAAAAAGGTGAGCTGAAAACAGTTCCTTGTTTTTTTTTTTGACAATGATCTGACAATATTTCTTT
>NC_081550.1:12492630-12521261 GCF_901000735.1 Corylus avellana
ACATTCAAGCCCCTTAATTTACATATGTTAATTCCTTAGCATTGTTATTTGTTTGATTTTGTTTTGTTTTTATGTTTCAGGTCTTATTTGATAAACCATTGGAAATTGGGGTTAAAAGATCCAAAAGTTGAGCATTCTGGAACTAGGATCGAGTGCAGCATTCATGGGATCGAGCGCACTGTGCTCGAGCGTCTGCGATCAAGGGTCGAGCGCATGCCTGCACTCGCATGCACACCAGCTAAGCTCGAGCGCACTCGAGCGTACAGTGCACGACAAGAATTCCTCTCAAGCATGGACTTGGATTTCTGTCTCCCAATTAGACTGGGAGACTGCTCTCCGGTTTTCTTAGGGTTTTTAGGGTTCTCCTAATCCCTATAAATACGGCTCTAAACATTGTAAATAGACACACCGCTTCTAGAGCAAAAATTCAGTAAAATAGTCTGTGGAGCTTAGGAGATCATGAGCAGCTAAACCCAATTGTGGGGTATTGATGTAGCCCTTTCCAAGCACAATGGTTTGATTGTATTTAATTTCTAGTCTTTCAATTTATGCATGTTGATTGTATAACCCTGAGGATTGCTACAGTTGATTTCTGTTCTTAATTATTAAATGTAGTTGTTCTTTAAATTCCAATTCAATATTAGTAAAATTCTTATCTTGTCTTAGAAATTATTTTACTATTATTGAACTCAAATCATTCTTATTTTCTGTGATCATAAGAATGATGGTTATACAATGGTACTTAATTGGCATGCAATCAATAGGATTAGATAGACCATACCTAGGGAAGACGGATCGTACTACACCCTAGTTTAGTGTAATTTAGGTAGACGGTCTGTGCCAACCGAAGATGGGTTATGCTATTCCGTTGATTGTATGAGATTATTTTTATGTCTTCTTGTTGAAATTATAACATGCATAGAATGAATTGCTAGAGTTAAATATGGTTAACCATTGATGTGCAGATCGTGGTGAAGGCAATACCCTACTCTCTCGCTCATAAATTTACTCCCTTTTATTTCCGTTTATTTTATGCACTTTAAATTCTCACAACCAATTCACTCTCTTTTAATTAAGTTAATTTTGATCTTTTAATTTTGATAATTAAACCCCTGCAGTCCTTGAGGTTCGACACCCTCTATATAGCCCTATCCTATGGGATTCGTTCTATTGCGAGTGGTAATTTTATTATTGATATTTTTGGTTACAAAATTACCATATCAATTTTTTGGCGCTGTTGCCGGGGACTGCTTAACGTTTTATTGTCAAATTTTAGAGATTAATTTTAGCTTAGTAATTTATTTCCCTGTTTTAAGTTGCTAATTTTTAATTCTGTTTTGTGTTGATTTTATTTTTTTTAGAAACTGCAAACAGGTCCGTAAGCTGCCTTTTCTGTGACTGCGATCGAGCGCAGCCCGTGTGCGATCGAGCGCACGGCAGCACTTCAGTAGGATTCCAGCCAGCAGCGCTCGAGCCCTCCACTCCTGCGCTCACACCCATCTGCGGTAGTACGCTCGAGTGCACCCTGCCGTGCGATCAAGCACACTTGCGGCATCCTGCATCCAGACCCTAAGTGCACACTAAGGCCGTTTGTGAGCTTGTTTGTTTTTTGTTTTAGCTTAATTTTTTCTGTTTTCTTCTAAATTTCTGTTTAGTTTATGCTAGGTCGTCGTTCTTTATCTTTTCCATTAATTTCTTGCGACCTTGAAATTGAACGCACTCTTAGACAAATTAGATCCCAAAAGAACTCTAATTTGCTAGAGGAACGTTCCACTGAGACCATGGGGGACGGTAACCACGTAGCATTGCAAGATCACTATCTTCCTACCACTTACACTACTCCCACACGTCTCCGGTTGCCGGAAATTATGGCAACCCATTATGAAATTAAGCCTAGCACTATACGAAGTTTACCTTCCTTTTTAGGGCTTAGCACTGAAAATCCTTATGAATTCCTCAGTGATTTCGAATCAATCTGTGAGACCACTCAAATGAATGGATTCACTGAGGATGCCCTAAGGATGCATCTTTTTACTTTCTCCCTTAAGGAAAAAGCCAAACATTGGTTCTAGTCCTTAACACCCAATTCTATCACTTCTTGGGCTTAATTGCAACAAGAATTTCTTAAGAAGTACTTTCCCATAGGCATGACCAATGATACTAGGAGAGCCATTACTACATTCTCCCAGTACGAGGGAGAGGATTTCCATGAGACTTGGGATAGGTTGCAGACCTTGCTTAGATCATGTCCACACCACGCTGTCCCGAAATGGCAGCTAGTGCAGTGTTTTTATGATGGCTTGACCGAGTCCAATAGAAAAATGGTACATGCATCATGTGGGGGGACATTCATGTTGAAAAGTGAAAATGAAGCATGGTCTATGTTTGAAAACTTAAGTAACAATTCTCTTCAGTAGGTTTCCGCCAGATGAAGGGCACTAGCACCTAAGGCACCCAAGACGGAGAGTCTGTATGAAGCCGGCCATTCCCCAAACATGGCCAACCAAGTAGTTGAGGCTATCACCAAGAAGTTAGATCAAGTTCTGTCGACTGCTGGTTTTGCTCCTAATACTGCTCACACGAACACTGAAGCATGCTCATTCTGTTCCAGTCCTATGCATCATGTAAATGACTGCCTTGTTACTGGAAATTATGCTGACATTTCTAATGAGCAGGTTAATGCAGCTTTCTCCAGACCGGGTAATGATCCGTACTCCAATACCTACAACCCCAGGTGGCGAAATCCTCCAAATTTCTCATGGAAGAATTCAAGCAACTCATCCTCAGGGCCACATAATCACTCTCAATCCAACAGGCAGCCCTACCAACCTCAGCCCACTTACCGGCCTCCACAGCAGCACTATCAAGCTCCCTCGGAGTCTAATTTTGAGGATCGGATTGTAAAGGCAATGACTGAGCTGACCAGCGAGATCAAGCAGTCAATCAAATCTCAAGAGGAAATAGTCAACTCACATTCCCAATCCATTGCCAAGCTAGAAGCTCAAGTCGGACAACTTGCCAACACCATCAACAGAAGAGACGAAGGGAAGCTTCCAAGTTAGCCAGTGGTAAACCCTAAGGGGCACTACATGGTCGATGAGGACACTTCATACCATCAGCAAGTTCAAGCCATTACAACCTTAAGAAGCGGCAAAATAGTTGACAATCATGTGGCGGAGAAGAAGGATGAACACAAGGAGGTTGCACAGAATTTGCAGAATGATAAAAGCAAGCAAGTAAGCAATGAGGCTTCGTCATCAGCAGCATCTACTCCAGAGATCCCATATGAGCCACCGGCCCCACTCCCAGAACGTCTCAAGGCACCTTCCCACTTTGGGAAACAAGGCGAGAAAATACAAGGAATGATGGAGATGTTCAAACAGGTAAAGATCAATCTTCCCCTTCTTGATGCCATTGCACAAGTGCCTGCCTATGCCAAGTTCCTTAAAGACTTGTGTACTCAAAAGCGGAAGACCAGAAACCACATCCCCAAAGTTCTTCTGACTGAGCAAGTAAGTTCTCTGATTAAGCACAACACCCCTCCAAAGTTCAAGGACCCCGGGGCTCCTACAATTTCATGCATCATCGGAAAAAGAGAGATTGATAAGGCACTTTTAGATCTGGGAGCTGGAGTGAATTTACTTCCCTATTCAGTATATCAGCAGCTGGGCCTAGGGGAGCTGAAGCCCACCACAGTGATTCTGCAACTAGCTGATCGGTCGATTAAGAAGCCTAGAGGGATTGTAGAAGATGTGATCATCCTGGTGGATAAATTTTTCTTCCCAGTAGACTTTATCATGCTGGATACCGAGCCTGTGCCCAATCCTGAGAAGCTGGTTCCTGTCATCCTTGGGTGTCCATTCTTAGCCACAGCAAATGCATGCATCAACTGTCGAACTGGAGTCATGGAGATCTCATTTGGCAATATGAAGGTTCGGTTGAATATCTTTACTGCATTTCAGCATGCGCTTGATCAGAATGAATGTTTCTTTTTGGATAGCATTGAAGAATATATAGAAGACTCACTACCTAGTCTCCTGATGAAGGATCCAGTGGAAGCTTGCCTGAATTATTTCGACTTTGAAGAATTCAACACCGACCAGTACATTCAAGAGGTCCATGAATTGCTAGAAACAGCCACTAGTGCAGATTTCCATCCATGGAGAGTAGTAAAGGAGTCCCTACCTGTGACATCAAGCACTCCTCCTGTTCCATCCCTACTGTCTCCACCGAAGCTTGAGTTGAAGCCCCTGCCAGAAAAGCTCAAATATGCATTTCTAGGGTCTAACAACACCCTGCCGGTCATCATTGCTTCCGACTTATAAAAAGACCAAGAAGACAGTTTGCTCCCAGTGTTCAAGGAGTATAAAGAGGCTATTGGTTGGACCGTGGCAGATTTGAAAGGCATTGACCCTCTATCTGTATGCACCGGATCCATTTGGAAGAAGACGCTCGACCCTCCCGTGAGGCATAGCGTCGGTTGAATCCCAACATGAAGGAGGTAGTAATGAAAGAGGTCGTCAAGTTACTTGATGCAGGCATCATCTACCCCATCTCAAATAGCAAATAGGTGAGCCCCACTCAAGTAGTTCCAAAGAAATCAGGCATCACCGTAGTTGAGAATTCTGCTGGCGAATTGGTTCCACAGCGCCCAACCACGGGGTGGCGTGTCTATATTGACTACCGGAAGCTCAATTATCATACCCAGAAGGATCACTTCCCGCTCCCATTCATTGATCAAATTTTGGAGTGCCTTGCTGGCCGGAGCTACTATTGCTTTTTAGACGGCTATTCCGGGTATAATCAGGTTGCAGTTGATCCCCAAGACCAAGAGAAGACGACGTTCACATGTCCATTCGGCACCTTTGCTTACCGACGCATGCCCTTCGGCTTATGCAATGCACCTGCCACATTCCAGAGATGTATGATGTCTATCTTCTCCAACATGGTGGAAAAATTTTTGGAGGTATTTATGGATGACTTTTCTGTTTTTGGATCTTCTTTTGATAAATGCCTCCATAATCTGTCACTTGTGCTTCAACGTTGCAAAGAAACTAACCTGATTTTGAGCTGGGAGAAAAGCCACTTCATGGTCCAGGAATGTATAGTTTTGGGCCATATAGTGTCCAAACGAGGTATTGAGGTGGACCGGGCCAAAGTTGAGCTCATTGAAAATTTACCACCACCCACTTCAGTGAAGCAGTAGGCGAATGTCCTAAAAGGGCAAGTAAACGTCGTCTTCTCTTGATCTTCGGGGTCCACAGGGACCTGGTTATATCCAGAATAACCATCCAAGAGCAATAGTATGCATGCCCAGCCAAACGTTCCACCATCTAATCAATGAATAGGAGTGGAAAATGATCCTTCCTTGTGGTGGCATTTAGCTTGCGGTAGTCTATGCAAACTCTCCATCCTAACTGAATACGAGTTGGGACCAACTCATCATCCTTGTTCTTTACTACCATCAATCCAGCCCGCTTTGGCACAACATGAATTGGGCTTACCCACTTGCTATCCGAGATTGGATAAATGATCCCTGCATCCAACAACTTAATCACTTAAGCCCTCACAACCTCTTGCATAGCTGGGTTTAACCTTCTCTGTGGCTCCCTCGATGGCTTGGCATTCTCCTCTAAATGTATCTTGTGCATCACCACCGAGGGACTGATCCCCTTGATATCCTCAATGGTCCAACCGATAGCTTCCTTGTGCTCTCTTAACACCTCTAGCAATTTTTCTTCTTGAGCATCAACCAAATCCGAAGCTATAATCACAAGCAAAGAATCTACTGGACCTAGGAACTTATACTTAAGGTAATCCGATAGAGGCTTAAGTTCCTTCTTTGGGGGATCAAGTGTTGTTGTCTCCTCCTTCTCACTGCTCACCAGAGGAGCAGTCTCCAAAATTGCATCTGCTTGCTCAAGCAACTTGTCCAAATCCAAATCCTCTCCGAACTGAGCAAAGCATGCCTCCAAGGGGTCTTCTATGCTTGATTGATTCATTGTCTCCTCCATAATCTCCTCAATCAAGCATACAGTTCTCACTTCATCATACTCCAATGGTTGTTTGCTGATATCAAAGACATTCAGCTCCATTGTCATATTTCCGAAGGAAATCCTCATCACCCCTATTCTACAATTAATCAGGGCGTTAGCCGTAGCTAAGAATGGTCGCCCTAGAATCACTGGTATTTGAATTCCAACATTCATGACCGATTCTGTGTCTAGCATAATGAAGTCCACGGGAAAGTAAAACTTATCCACCTTGATCAAGACATCCTCAATAACTCCCCGTGGTATCTTAACTGACCTATCAGCCAACTGAAGTGTCATGGACGTGGGCTTCAGTTCTCCTAACCCTAATTGTAGGTAAACTGAATAGGGTAGGAGATTCACACTCGCCCCAAGATCTAAAAGAGCCTTCTCAATTCGACTGACTCCTATCGTGCAAGAGATGGTAGGACACCCAGGGTCCTTATACTTAATGGGCAACTTGCACTGAAGGATAGAGCTAACTTGCTCGGTCAAAAATGCTTTCTTCGGGACATTTGTTCTTCTCTTAACTGTGATCAAATCCTTCAAGAACTTCGCATAAGAAGGCACTTGTTGGATGGCGTCCAAAAATGGAATATTGATTTGGACCTGCTTGAACACTTCGAGAATGTCCTCAAACTTCCCTCCTTTCTTGGGTGCTTGCAACCTTTCAGGGTAAGGTGCTTTCGGCACAAATGACCTAGGAGGGTCCTCAATAATGGGCGTGGCTGTAGATGGCTCGGCATCTCTCTTCTCTTTGTTGCCACTCTTTTCCTTTTCTTGCCCCGCAGGGTCTTCTTCTTGCTCAACCACCCGATTGTCCACTTGTCTCCCTGACCTGAGTGTGACAATTGCTTGTGTTCTTGCCCGTGTGCAGGATTTGAGGAATTCCCAACGATGTATTGACCTTTTGGGTTGGGCATGGGCTGACTGGGCAATTTCCCTTTTTCTCTCTCACCCAAGTGATTAGCTATTTGTCCAATCTGACTCTCCATCTTCACAATTGCTTGGGTGTTAACCATGGTGGCATTCTTCACTTCATCTATTGCTTGGGTATTTGCCATGGTAGAGTTTTTGAGCTCTTGTATGGTCTGGCTATTCGATTGTATGAATGCCTTCATCGTTTCCTCTAGCGATGATTGTGACGAAGATGCAGGATGTTGCGCTGGTTGAGTTGAACGACCATGATTCTGTGAGGGAAATCCTTGATTCATTGGTTGGCTCTGCTTCCATGAGAAATTAGGGTTGTTCCGCCACCCTGGATTGTATGTCTCCGAGTATGGTCTGCTTGCTTGCTTCCTAAAGTCATTGAAGGCGTTCACTTGTTCCATGGAGCACTCGGCAAAAGCCGGTGAAAATGGACAATTCTGTGCTAAGTGCATAGGATTAGCATAGATTGAACAGCCATCAACATTGAATGTGTTGGTGGCATTTACGGATTGACCCACTTCTAGGGCTTCAGCCTTCTTGGTCAGAGCATCTATCTTTATCCTCAAATCAATGTCCTCCTTAACCTCATAGATGCCACCTTTCTTGGGAATACGAGCAGATTTATCCCGACAACTCGAAAAATCCCACTGCTATGAGCTGTCGGACAACTTATCTAGTGCCTTATATGCTGCATCCCCTATCAGACTTAAGAACGCCTCCATTCATTGACTCGATCATACTACGGTTGGATTGGGTCAATCCTTGGTAGAAAAACTGAACGAGTCTCCACTTCTCATAACCATATGGAGGGCATCTTATCAACAACTCCTTAAATCTTTCCCAACACTCCAAAAATTTCTCGTCCTCTTCCTGAGTGAAGGAACTTATTTCCTTTCTGCATTCATTGACCTTTGACATTGGGAAATACTTGTTATAGAACTTGATTAACAAGCTTTCCCAAGATGTAATGGATCCAGGCGTGTTGGAGTCCAACCATGCCCTGGCTTTGTCTTGCCAAGAGAAAGGAAATAGTCTGAGATGGACAGACTCTTCGGAGAAATTTTGAAATTTGAAAGTGGCGCATATGTCCTTGAATTTCTTTACATGACTGTAAGGATTTTCAAGTTCTAGGCCATGGAACAATGGTAGGAGTTGGATGACATGAGGTTTCAAATCAAAATGAGTAGCATTGGTTGGTGGCAACATTATACACGAATGGGATGTAGTGAAGTCCACAGGTGTGAACAACTCCCTAAGTGACGTAGTGAAGTCCACATTCCAAGCTCTAGCTTGCTCGGGATTTCCAGCTCTAGCATCCTCATGCTGACCCTAGGTTCCTCTATGTTATCTTGTTGGTCTCCCATTTCACCTCTATCCTCACTCTCAACAGGTGCTCTCCGAGTTCTCCTAAGAGTTCTACCAGTGTTAGGATCTAAAGGTGTCAAATCTAAGTTCAAGGATCTCCGACCAAGCATACACCAATCTTGAGTGTTCAAACAAACTGATTAAACAACAATGAATAATCATAGAAAGGACACAAACACCCAAAAAAGATAAATAAAAATAGAACTAACTATTCAACAACAATGTACAAAAGAAATTTCAAAAAAAAAAAAAAAAAATGGGCTTAGCTGCTTCTGATGTTGCGCTCGAGCGTAGAAACAATGCGCTTGATCGTATATGTGTGTTCGCTGTGCGCTCGTGCGTACTTGCAGAATGGAGCGAGCGCAGGCACGCAGGCTGCTTGCTAAAAAGGCTCGAGTGCGCTCGATTGCAGATGGAGCACGATCAAGCGTATTGACAGAAACTAAAATTCTCTAAAACTGCAGCAAGAAAAACAGAAACAACAAACCTTTTTTTTTTTTTTTTTTTTTTCTTTTAGATCAAAATGACAGAAATAATAACAAATACAATAAAATAAAATTGCAAAAAGAAAAAGACTAGTAGAAAAATAAAATCAATCCAAATAAAAATCAATTTCATAAACAAACAAATCCCCAGCAACGGCGCCAAAATTTGATGTACAAATTTAATTGTACTCTCAAGCGCACGAGTCGTGTGCAGTACAATGTGTGCAAGTGCGAGGTCGAGCCACAGGGAATTGTGTTGTGAAAACTAATTCTTATCTAAACTAATCCTATTTTAACCTAGTTCTGAATTTCGTGATTTTTGTCGTGCTAAAACAAAACATAAACTAAAGAAAATGATTAAATAAAATGGTAAAGAACACTAAGGTTTTAGAATCCACTTCGCTAAATCTTAACTCTATATTCTCGTGTTTGTTCAAACAATCGACAAACTATTGTGCTCAAACTGTTGTTCGATGTTTTACAAATATCAAGTTTAAATCATTCAATGAATCCACCCATTTTACAAATCACAACAATTATCCAATTTGAAATTAAATCATCCTATGTATCCGTTTGGTTAACGAATCACAACAATTATCCGATTTGAAATTAAATCATCCTATGTATCTGTTTGGTTAAGGAATCACAACGGATATCCGATTTCGATCGAATGAATTGATGTATCCGAAGGATGAAAGACATTAAATATCCAACTCCAACACATAACAGTTCATCACATTCAATTAAAAGATATAAATCAACCAATTGAATGAAAATCTACAACATTCTTATTCGAAGTCAAAATTGTATAAACAAAAAATGAGAATACATGAGTTTGTCAATGACGAAGCTTCATCTTCAACCTTAGTTGAAAGATTTAGCCTCTCATGATAACAATAACAACCAAAAATTGAATTGTCATCATCGAAAGAATAAAACTTACAATGGAAAACAAAGCAAAAGCTTCCCCACTACAATACGTCGTAATTCAGCTTAAAACGGCAACTCCCAATCCCCGTTACAAGAGAAAAAGTTGTATATAAATAATAAAAAACTAGGGTTCAGCGCTGCCAGGTCAGCGTGAGTGCGCTCGAGCGCACTCGGGTTTTTTCAAGGCTCCTGTGGCGCAGCACTTAAGCGATGCATGCTAAGGCTGACGTGGTCGTGCACTCGAGCGTGCCGTGATTGCGCTCGAGCGCAGGTGCGCTCGATCGCACTTCCAGGGATCTTCAATTATTTGCTTATTTCCACCCTCAAACCTCAATTTTCTCTTAATGACCTGCAACACACCAAAACACCAAAACTAACAAAAAACATCAGAAATTAACACAACTAAGAGCTTAACAAACATAAGTAAATGGGTCCAAATATACAATATTTGGCACTCATCACTAGCAATTGCTTCAATTCAAACTTTGGTGCCTAGACAATAGAAGGAACAAGAGAGGTATTAGTAGGCTCAAGAATCTCAAAGGGAGGAGTGTACTTACTTGAATATTTTGGAGAGGCCTCAAGGAGGTGGACGGTTTCAATGATGTCATCAATAACATCTTCAAGTTCTAGCTCAATGTCTTGCCTTGTGAAACTATGAGTGAGAGTGGCCTCCAATGGATTTTTATGTTGTTCCTACAAAACTAGCTCACTAACACCTTGGATCATGCAAACATCAAAGCACTCTAAATCATCACGAGGTAATTTTATTTCATCAAATATTTTGAATTCTATTGTCTCACCATTCACCTTCATACTTACAGTACCCTTTTTCACACCTATTGTAGTATCTGCAGTTCTCATAAAGGGTTTTCCTAAGATGATAGGCAAGGGTGATGGCATAGGGAATTCTTCCACATCCAACACAATGAAATCAGCGGGCAAAATAAATGTACCTACCTTTACTAATACATCCTCAAGTATACCTCTTGGTCTTTTGATGCTTCTGTTTGCTAATTGCAAAGTGACTGAGGTTGGTTGAAGCTCCCCTAAACTTAGCTTTTCATATACCATGTAAGGCAGCAAATTGACTCCTGCTCCCAGATCCAGCAATGCATGCTCAAAAAGATGATCTTCTATCCTGCAATGAATAGTAAAACTACCCAGATCTGTTAGCTTTGGTGGTAACTTTCTTAACAAAACTACACTTACCTCTTTTGTTAAGGCCACTGTCTCATGCTTCTGAAACCTCCTTTTGTTAGTGCAACAATCCTTTAAAAATTTAGCATATGAAAGAATCTGTTTAATTGCATCTAATAAAGGAATGTTGATTTCTACTTTCCTTAAGGTCTCAAAAATATCCATAAGCTGCTTTTCTTTCTTTGGTTTGACTAACCTTTGAGGGAAGGGTGGTGCATTTACCATCTCCATTTTGTTTACCTTGGAAGTTGATGCGAGATGCTTGAGGTGGCTCTTCAGTTCCAACAACCTTGCCATCTCTGAGAACTGTGACTGCTTTCAGTTGCTGGTGACCCCCTAGATTGGGTATTGTTTGAGCTGGAAATTCTCCCTACTTTCTTTCACTTAGCTTCTTTGCCATCTGCCCCATTTGCACTTCTAGTCTTTGGATGGCTTGATTGGCCTTTGCATTGAATTTTTTTTGATTAGTCATAAACTGCTATTGTGAAGTCACCAGGGTGTGTATCATATTCTCCAGTTGGTTCATCTTTGACTCTAGGTTTGGCTAGCTCGCTTGTTGGGGACCCTTCTGCTGTCCTTGATTGTTACTCCATTAGAAATTTGGATGGCTGTGCCACCCTAGATTGTAGGTGTTGGAGTTCGAATTGTTCTTGCGGGGGTAATTGTTTTGTCCCACATAATTCACCTCTTCTTGCTTTGCAAATGGAGATAGGGAACACATTTCAGTAGTCTGATCTAAATGGGAACATATAACCCATTCCTAGTGTTGTGCCTAAATACTACCTAAATTAATAGATACTATTTAGTATGTTTTAACTCGTAAGTGCACAAGATCAAAACAATAGTATAGTACAGCAAGTACAAGGTCAATCCCACGAGGATTGTGATTTTGTTTTGAATTAATTAAAATATCAAATTGTCACAGATTTGATATTCAGAAAAATAAAAAGATATAAAGATAAAGTAAAGGTAAAGGTAGGGCTTTGATATCCACTACTAATTATATTTAGCTAATATATCAATATGCCAATGTTTTGATCATGTTATTCATATCTAATGTTTGTCAACCTAAGGGCATGGCATATACTCCTTAAGCTATAGATTTTTCTAAGCAACGAGTTAGGCATGACGTATACTCTAACTCTTTTCTTTTCTAAGGGACTTAGCATGGTGTATACTAAGTTGTTCCTTAGGAAAGCATATACTTTATGGAAATCAACAAATACATGAGGCCTAGGGCATGGGCGTATACTCCCAGTTCCCCATGTTGATTAACCCAAGAACTGCGGTGTGGATTCTTTTGTTACTTTTATTAAACCCAAGACTCGGCCATCCAAATTGAGTTAACTAACTAGTCCATACCACATGCATATGTTGATCAGGCACACACATATGAGGAATTCATGCAAGCAGGTGTTAATCGAGTTAAACAACACAACAAGATCATTACAAATGTGCCAATATTGAAATATTAACTAAACATAACTAGGGCTTCAATCTAGCCCTACTAAATAAATTAGCTACACATAAAGTTGATGTTAACCATCTTTATAAAATAAAAGAAAGGAAAGGAAAAGAATAAACCCGACACTTAAACTTGAAGAGCTCCTATTCTCCTCCTTATAAAAGCATACCTATTCTATAGGCTTAAGGGTCAATTTATAGGCTTTAGAAGTCCTTGGCAAACTAGTAAACCTAGGAATTTTCGTAGGGTTTCAAAACCTATTACAATTGGGAGTTGGAAAACCCTAATATGGAAATATTAGCATCATGGCCGCATCTTTGAGGTGTCTCCTGCGCACGGGTGCAATCAATCGCAACTCGTGTGCGCATGATTGCAGGTCTATGATTGATCCTCTTTTGTTATGTGCTCGATCACTCCTGGCTTGCTTCGTGCTGTGTCTTCTCTGGTACTGTGCTCGATCGCAGGGAACCTACAATCGATAGCAGTGTCAGGGGCTCCCATTTTTCCCTTCTTCTCACTTTGAACCCAAATCTTCTAGATTTACTTCATTTTCTTCCAAAAGCCTACAAAAGTATGGAAAACACAAAAAGGAATTAAAATTACCTAATTAACTTAAACCGAAGGATTAAAACATGCAAGTTAAGGGCTAAAAATATGAATATTTTCGCACTTAATACTTGGATTGGTGTGTCCTTTTGAATAGGTGAGATGAGCAGTCATGGCTTTGACAATCATATCTAACTTCTTTTCCACAGCAACCATCTGATTTGGAGATCCCCCATTGAAGTTCACTTCATACATACCCTTGCTCTTTACTCCTCGCCTTCCTCTAGAGCAGAATTGTTGGGAATGCTCACTTAACATTTCAAAAAGCTCCATTGCTTCCTCGCTACTCTTCTCCATAAGTGCTCCTCCATAAGCTGAATCAACCATCCCTTTGTTAGTATCATCTAAACCTTCATAGAAAATTTGTATCTGATCATTTTGAGGGATGTTGTGATGTGGGCACTTGAGAAGTAATGAATTGAATTGATCCCATGCCTCAAAGAAAAGATCTCCATCTCTTTGCTAGAACATTTGATGTTCCCTTTTAAATTGTCTTGTCTTTTGGGCTGGGAAAAGCTTCTTCGGAAACTTGGTGGCTAATTCTTCCCAAGTATGGATAGAATTTGTAGGCAAATAATTATACCACAATTTAGCATTATCTTTCAAAGAGAAGGGAAAAAGGACTAACCTGAGTCTCTCTGGAGTTAAGCCTTGAATGTGCTGCAACTTGCATAGATCAAAGAATTCCTTAAGATACAAGTTAGGATCCTCAGTAGCTGTGCTCCTGAAGTGAGTCAATGCATTGAGGATTTGAGGGGAAATATAATAATTTCCTTCCACCTCCGGTTGATATGCTATGCATGAGGGTTGATTGAGGTTCATTGGGACAAGCGCCTGCTTCATCAATCTCTGTACAGGTGGTGGATTTGCCTCTGGTGGTCTTGGCTCTATTGGTGGATTCTCTTACAAATCTTCCATCTCAATTTCTTCCACTTCTTCTTTGTCTCTAGCTCTTCGTCAAATTGTTCGCTCAATCTTAGGATCGAGTGGAATGACTGTTGAATCTTGAGATCGACGACCTTGCATCAATTGAATTGCTTCTTCAGTCAAAGTAGCTTCAGTGCTGCTTGTCCGGATGCTCCCTGGAACTACGCTCAATCGCAGGTTAGTGCGCTTAATCACACTCGGCTGACATTCGATCGCAATAATAGAATCGCAAGTCCGCAACCTAAAACAAAAAACAAAAAAGTTAAGAAAAAGGGAAAATCTTTTTGATTTTTGATAACAACAAAATTTAAAATTGAAAATTAAAACTACAATCCTCGTGGGAATGATCATGTACTTGTACCATATACTACTATGTTGACCTTGTGCACTTGCAGGTAAAACGTATCATTATTTACCTACTAATTTAGGTAGATATTTGGCACAACAAGTTTTTGGCACCGTTGCTGGGGATTGCGGTGAATTTTGTTTAGAATTATTTTCCTTTAGTTGTGTTATTTTAATTTTCAATTTTAAATTTAGTTGTTATCAAAAATCAAAAAGATTTTTCTTTTTTTTCTAACTTTTCTGTTTTCTATTTTAGGTTGTGGATTAGCATTCTGTGCTTGCGATCAATAGTCAGTCGAGTGGGATCCAACACACCAACCTACGATTGAGCACAGTTTTAGAAGCTTCCAGACCAGCCGCACTGAAGCTGCCTAACTGAAGAAGCAATTCAATTGATGTACGGTCATCGATCTTAAGCCTTAACTGTTATTCCACTCGATCCTAAAATTGAGCGGACAATTCGACTACGACCTAGAAACAAAGAAGAAGAGGAAGAAATTGAGATGGAAGATTTGCATAATAATCCAATTGGACCAAGATGATTAGAGGCAAATCCACCACGGGTGAGGAGACCGATGAAGCAGGCATTCATTCCAGCAAACCTCCATCAACCTTCATGCATAGCATATCAACCAGAGGTGGAAGGTAGCTATTATATTTCTCCTCAAATCCCTAATGCATTGACTCACTTTAGAGGCACAACTATTGAGGATCCCAACTTGCATCTTAAAGAATTCTTTGATTTGTGCAAGTTGCAACATGTCCAAGGCCTAACTCCAGAGAGACTCAGGTTAGTCCTCTTCCCTTTATCTTTGAAAGATAATGGTAAACTGTGGTACAATTCCTTGCCTGCAGATTTGGTGTGCTGTCGTAGGCACCCAAAAATAAAACCTATACTTCTAAAAATACATGTAGTAGTGTGAGTAAGGGTCGATCCCACGGAGAGTATTTAGCCTAATTTTATGCTACGTGAACAAGGATGGGGGGTTTTAGTATAACGAAAACAATTTTAAGAAGAACAACTAAGGAACAATTCAAATTAAAATATTGAAATCAATCAAAAGAACAAACATTGGTCTAAGTCAACATCCACCATCGACATTTTACAACTGATCATCGATGCAAATATATATCAATTCATACTTTGAATATTCACCGTTGGAACTATTTTCCTATCTCTCCTTAGTCGCAATTAATTAGAAAACAAACGATCTAATTAACCTTAACTACTAAACAACCGAAGACAAGCGCTAAGGGTTTAATCTAGTAGCAGCTTTAAGAATTAGAGAGATCGATGAAGCTAAACAACACAAGCACAAGCGGTTGCATTTAATTTCGTCGAACGTTCTTCCTAAAATCTAATAATTTATGACGCAGCAAATCATTAAATCTTAGTTGCTTCATAAATTGGAGGGATCAAACAATTACGGATTTGATATCTAACCTAGCAGTAGATTGCAACGAATAATAAACTAGTAGGCCTCCTAGTAATTAAACGAGACAATCATAAAAATAGGCACAGAAGAACATCCAATACTCAAAGCATAAATTGAACAACAAAAACAAATTAGATCTCACAGTTTTATTGATTCCGAGGCTTCCGTTTCCTTCGACCAATTATGAAAGTTTAGCCGCGCAAGGCCATGATTAAAACTCAAAGGAGAAGTTAGAGAAGAGGGGAGAAGATGCTCTTCTAGTCTAATGATTCCCCTATTTATACACGTTTATGCCCTATACTAGAAGCTTCCAAAATCTCCTAGAAAAATATTCTAAATATTATCCTAAAATAACAATGTCCAAATTTGACTAATTAAGGAAAATATTAAAAATAAAATAAAGTACTAATATAACTAAGAAGGTGGTATTTGCAGCTGGAATTTTCGTGCACCAGATCAAAACTTCCGCAAATAAACTGCATCAGATCCACATATTAGATTTGCATGCTAAGGAACATTCCAGAACGTCAACAGTGTAGATGCCGCAACTTCAAGCCCGATTTCGACCTTGATGTGGTCAGTATCTCTCAAAACTCAAAACATGAAAGTTGTAGAACTTTTTCTTGGTGTTCCATAGAATCTTGAATCATCTTAATCGGAGCTTGGATGAGAGAGTTAGGCCCAGATTACGAAGCGATGTCGAAACTGTCCAAAACCGCCCAATTAGCTTTCTTTTGCATTTAATGCCTCCATTTGCATCCTAAATCAAAATAAAAGAATAATGAGTACATTTAGGCACCAAATAAGTATAAAAGACTAAACATTAAGGGAGAAAAGTTTAACATTTTGCATTCTCATCAAGATTCTATCCATACTTGGGAAGAATTAACAACCAAGTTTCTGAAGAAGTTTTTCCCAGCCCAGAAGACAAGACAACTTAAAAGGGAACTTCAAATGCTCCAACAACGAGATGGAGATCTGTTCTTCAAGGCATGGGATCACTTCAATTCATTGCTTCTAAAGTGCCCACATCACAACATCCCTCAAGATGATCAGGTACAAATTTTCTATGAAGGTTTAGATGATACTAACAAGGGTATTGTGGATACAGCTTGTGGAGGTATGCTGATGGAAAAGAGCAGTGTGGAAGCCATAAGGATCTTTGAGGTGCTAAGTGAGCACACCCAACAATTCCCATCCAGAAGGAGGCAAGGTGTAAGGAGCAAAAGCAGGAATGAAGAAAATAGCGGAGTGCAAAATCAGATGGCTGCTATGCATAAGGCATTCCTTATGCTTGCAAATGCCATGACTACTCAAAATATCTCTCCCAATCAGCCAGCCACCCAATTCTAGGTATGTGCCATATGTTCTTACGTAGGTCATACTACTGAAACTTGCCCTTTATATTCATCTGCAGATCAGGAGCAAGTGCACTATGTGGGACAAAACAACTACCCCTACAAGAACAATCCATACTCCAACACCTACAAGCCAGAGTGGCAAAACCACTCTGAATTCTCATGGAGTAACAATCAAGGACAACAAAAGGATCCACAACAAGCAAGCCAGCCAACTCAAGAGTCAAAATTGAACCAACTGGAGAATATGATACACACCCTTGTGACTTCTCAACAGCAATTCATGACTCCACAACAGCAATTCACGGCTGATCAAAAACAATTCAATACAAAGACTAATCAAGCCATTTAAAGACTAAAAGTGCAAATGGGCCAGATGGCAAAGAAGCTGAGTGAAATAATGCAGGAAGAATTTCCAATCCAAAGAATACCCAATCCAGGGGATCACCAACAAATGAAAGCAGTCATAGTTCTCAGAAATGGTAAGGTCATTGGAACTGAAGAGCCACCTCAAGCATCTCCAGATGAAGTTTCAACTTCCAAGGTAAGTAAAATGGAGAAGGTGAATGCATCACCCTTCCCTCAAAGGTTAGTCAAACCAAAGAAAGAAAAGCAACTCATAGATATCTTTAAGACCTTGAGGAAAGTAGAAATCAACATTCCTTTATTAGATACAATTAAACAGATTCCTTCATATGCTAAATTTTTAAAAGATTGTTACACTAACAAAAGGAAGTTTTAGGAGTATGAGACAGTGGCCTTAACAGAAGAGGGAAGTGCAATCTTGTTAAGAAAAATACCACCAAAGCTAACAGATCTAGGTAGTTTTACCATTCCATGTAGGATAGGAAACCATTCTTTTGAAAAGGCACTACTGGATCTAGGAGCAGGGGTGAATTTGCTGCCTTACGCTATATATGAAAAGATAGGATTGGGGGAGCTTCAACCAACCTCTATCACCTTGCAATTAGCAGACAGAAGCATCAAAAGACCAAGAGGTATACTTGAAGATGTCTTGGTAAAGGTAGGTACATTTATTTTACTTTCTGATTTCATTGTGTTGGATGTGGAAGAATCTCCTACGCCATCACCTTCACCTATTATCCTAGGAAGACCCTTTATGAGAACTGCTGATACTACAATAGGTGTGAAAAAGGGTATTGTAAGCATGAAGGTAAATAGTGAGACAATAGAGTTCAAAATATTCGATGCATTGAAATTACCTCAAGAAGATTTAGAATGTTTTGATCTTTGTATGATCCAAGGTGTTAGTTGTAACGACCTAGATTTTAAAACTCTTATTTAAATAATATTAAATAGATTAAAAATATAATCGATAAATTAGAACAATGATATGTGGATTAATAATATTAAATAACTATTTAGTGTTAAAGGTATATTACATTGATTTTTGACCTCTTATGTATATTACTTCAATTCTAAAAATTTAGCTTCACTAATATGTTTATGGGCATAATCAAACCCAATCTAGTGAATAAATTATTTATATTGGTGTTTAGCGAAGTCATAAATTAATTTGAAGAAGCTTTTCAGTTTTTTAGCCTAAAAAGCAGTGTCTTAATTTTCATACTGTCTAAATGAGATTAAAACTGCTAAAGAAAGATACCAAGGCTAGCCACCTTTGTTGAAAGCTTAAAGTCTTCTAGTAATGATGATTATAGTAAATATCATGATTATAATGATTTAATAAGACAAGTGGCCAAGTGGGAATGCAAATAGTTAAAGCCTAAGTTGAATTGGAAACTTTGTATAGGCCAAAAATAGACTCAAACGAACTCAGATGAAGTCGAACCAAAAATATAAAATGTTTGTCTCGGAGTCCTCTATCTACTCTCAAAATTTCATGTCAATCGGAGTACGTTTGAACATTGAAAAATGGATCGGAATACACTGCCCTCATTTTGGACGAAAATACTATTTGGTATAGAGCATGAAATATGGACTAGGTTCATTCTTTTGGTTAAATCCATCTCAACCCTTAGATCAAAGGTTTAAAAATAAATCCTAACCATTCATTCTCTTATAAATAGAGCCTTAGCTAAATTCACTTTCACTTAAGTTTTTACAATCTTAGAACAAGTAAAATTGTTTGCTCCTCCTTTCATTTTATTTCTTAGTTCTAGTCAAATACCATATAGCCTAGATCTTTCTTGTAGTGTTCAAGCGTTTTTCTAAAACTAGCTACCTAGAGAAGATTTGGTGGAGTTTTACTTCTAAAGGATTATTGGGTAAGTGTTTCTTGTATAAATATCATGATTTATTGCTTTTATTACTTGTCCTCATTTAATTGTTTAAAGACCCAATAAGCGTATAATGTAAAATAAAGTAATGGAACAAGTGAATTAATAATAAAGAGTTAGTGGACAAAATATGCATTATTTACATTCAGTTATTTCTTTTATGTCATTTAAATTTCT
Organism: Corylus avellana; assembly: GCF_901000735.1. Taxonomy (NCBI): domain Eukaryota; kingdom Viridiplantae; phylum Streptophyta; class Magnoliopsida; order Fagales; family Betulaceae; genus Corylus; species Corylus avellana. The sequence continues at coordinate 12,512,148 of NC_081550.1, forward strand.
GTTCATATTTCTGGCGGTAAGGACCATTTGATCTCATCCCCGAAATATGCATTATTTACATTCAGTTATTTCTTTTATGTCATTTAAATTTCTGTTCATATTTCTGGCGGTAAGGACCATTTGATCTCATCCCCGAAATATGCATTATTTACATTCAGTTATTTCTTTTATGTCATTTAAATTTTAATTCATATTTTTGGCGGTCATCCCCAGAATATGAATTCAGTATTTACATTCAGTCATTTCTTTTATTGTCATTTAAATTTTGATTCATACTTTGGTAGGTACGGACCATTGGTCTCATCTCCAAAATATGAGTCATGTTTTATATATATTATTTATAATACTTGTTTGTATTTAGTGATACTGGCCATTAGCCTCGTCACCAAAAATGAATTCAGGCATAAAGCTTGTTATAAGTAATTATCTTAGATTAATATAATAAAATGAGTAAGTAAAGATGAAGTGACGGATAATAAATAAATATAAAAAGATGAGGGTCTTTAAACAATGATATTATTGGAGAATGAACTAAGTATTGTTTGTATGTATGTATTATATGCAGAAGTGGAGCAGAATACTACACTAAGGAGAGTAAGTATGGATATACTTACTGAGTACTAGCTTTGTTTTATTGTTATAGGAATTCTTATTTTGTCTTATTGATATAATTTTGCAATACAACTGCTGCATAATGTGTCTAATAAAATGGGCTGATAAGATAGCCACCTTAAGAACAAGCTGGGTGGATTGCCGCGAGGAACTGTCGGTATCTCAGTGGATGGGGGTATATAACCGTCCAACAGGCCTAATATATAACTAAGCTGGGGCGGTGTAGTTGCCAGCACCAAACAGGTAAACCTCTAAAGTGTGAGGGACATAACGGACGTAAGCGGGCTGAGAGCTCATGAGAAGAGGTCTGAAGAAAGATTATCATAAAACACAAACTAATCTGTCATTACGCTGCATTCACAACTCATTCATTATTATATATTTTAGTCTTTAATCTTATTTGTTCAAACTAGTTTTTTTAGTCTTTATATCTAGGAAAATAGATTACTCACTTGTTTGCCTATGTAAATATGATAACGTCATCTTTACATAGATCTTGATGCAGGGATAGAAAGTGAGGACGATGGTCCTTTTACTGGTTTTGATGGTTGATAGACCATCTGCTGCAGGATTTATGCTTACTCTATGGAGCAAGTCTCATTTATGTTAATCGCTTTTATTATGTATGGTGATGTGTGTAAACTTAATAGATATTACTATGTTAATTTAGGTGCCGTCTGTGGCATATATTTGGTACACCTAGTGTGTACATATGTTGTAATGAAAACCATGTTTCTATTTTATTTAATAATATATCACCTCGAGGTATTTCAGTCAGCTCAACTGTGTTGTGTAAGTTATTCCTAGGTCATAGAAAAAGAAAAAAATATACATACTCCGCTGTAAGATTGTATTTTCTAAAGTTGCAGCGTCACGACTTCGATATTTGCTAGTTCAAATATCGGGGCATTACATTAGTTAGACAGTTTTGCAGGACCAACATAAAGATCCATTGGAGGCCACCCTCACCCATAGTTTCACAAGGCAGGAAATTGAGCCAGAACCTGATGATGTTACTGAAGACATCATTGAAACCGTGCACCTCCTTGAGGCCTCTCCAAAATATTCGAGTAAGTACAATCCTCCCTTTGAGATTCTTGAGCCTACTAATATTTCTCTTGTTCCATCTATTGTCCAGGCACCAAAATTGGAATTGAAAGAATTGCCAAACCACCTGACATATGCCTACTTAGGAGAAAACAAGACATTACCAATCATACTTGCTGCAAATCTGAGTTGTGAGGAAGAAGAAAAGCTATTGAGAGTTCTCAAAGAACATAAAACTGCTTTGGGATGGACCATTGCTGACATCAAGAGAATAAGTCCTGCCAAATGCATGCATCAAATCTTCCTTGAAGAGGAAGCAAAGCCAACTAGCGATGCACAGAGAAGACTCAACCCGCACATGAAGGAGGTAGTCAAGGCAAAGGTGTTGAAATTATTCGATATAGGCATTAGCTACCCCATCTCAGACAGTAAATTGAGTCCAGTCCAAGTAGTTCCAAAGAAGAGTGGGATCACAGTGGTGAAGAATGAAGATCATGAGCTGATACCTACAAGAGTAACCACTGGTTGGAGGGTATGCATTGATTACAGAAAGCTAAACAAGGTAACTAGAAAAGACCATTTTACATTACCCTTCATTGATCAAATGCTGGAGTGGTTAGCTGGCCCTAGCTACTACTGTTTCTTGGATGGGTACAGTGGTTATAATCAGATTGCAATAGCACCAGAGGATCAGGAGAAGACCACCTTCACATGTCCTTTTGGCACATTCGCCTACAGAAGGATGCCATTTGGATTATGTAATGCTCCAGCCACATTCCAAAGATGCATGATGAGCATTTTTTCAGACATGGTGGAGAAATCCATTGAGGTATTTATGGATGACTTTACTGTTTTTGGGTCTAGCTTCGATGAATGCCTCAACCATTTGAAGAATGTTCTCAAGAGATGTGAAGAATGCAACCTAGTGCTCAACTGGGAAAGATGCCACTTCATGGTTCAACAGGGAATTGTATTGGGTCATGCTATCTCAAGCATGGGCATTGAGGTGGATAAGGCTAAGATTGACATCATCTCCAAACTTCCCCCACCTCTAACAGTGAAGGGGGTGAGGAGTTTTCTTGGACATGCCGGGTTCTATAGAAGGCTTATCAAGGATTTCTCCAAGATCTCTAGACCCCTTTGTGCATTGCTAGGGAAGGAGGCCAAGTTTGAATGGACTAAAGAATGCATGACTGCCTTCAACACACTGAAAAAGCTGCTCACATCTGCGATAAGTGCTAAAATATTCCTATTTTCAACCCTTAACATGCATGTTTTAATCATTTGGTTTTAGTTAATTCATGCCATTTTACTTCATTTTTGTATTTTTCTTGTTTTATAGGGTTTTGGAAGAAAAGAAAGCATTTCTGGAAAAATTCCAAACTTAAAGGGAAAATTGGGAAGACCTAGAAGATATGGTTAAGCTTAACCAATCATGGTTAAAGTTTAATCAAATAAAGGAAAGGATTAATCCGAAATTTCTCAAATTGAAGTCAAATCGGATTGGATGCAAAATTGGATTCTGAACATGTCTCGGTATTTTGACCATAACTTTCAGCTCAGATATTCAATTGAGGTGATTGAAGCGGTATTAGAAAGCTAACTCAAAATGCTACAAATCATTGTGAAATAGCATTTTTCCAATTCGGAGCGCCGCAAGTTAAGACCGCAATTCTAGGCGAATCCTACTCCAATTTGGACTTAGGTTTTCTCTATCCTAATTGGACTTGGACTTAAATATCTGAAATTCCTAGGATTACTAGGGCTTCTAGGACTCTCCTGAGCCCTATAAATAGACCTCTATGCCTCACAATTTAAATAATCCTTGGAGACAATTAGAAGGAGACAACTTTGGGGATAGGATTGGAGGCTACTTCTAGGAGCAGTTTTCGGTTCTTTCTTTCCCTTCTCTTTTTAGTTTTATTTCATTATGTGTAACTAATTCTTAAGGAGGGTTAGATTGAAGCCCTAATTATGTTTATTTAATATTTCAATATTGGCGCCTTTGTGATGATCATGTTGTGATATTTAACTTGATTAATTTCTGTTTTCATGAATTCCTCATATGTATGTGACTGGCCATTATATGCATGTGGTATGGACTAGTTAGTTAAATCAATTTGGATAGCTGAGTCTTGGGTTTGACATAAGTAACAAAAATAATTCACACCGGATTCTTGGGTTAATCAACATGGGGAACCTGGAGTATATGCCATGCCCTAGGCCTCATGTGTTTGTTGATTTCCATAGAACATATGCCTTCCTAAGGAACAACTTAGTATAGATCATGCTGAATCCCTTAGGAAAGAAAAGAGTTAGAGTATATGTCATGCCTAACTCGTTGCTTAGGGAAATCTATAGCCTTAGGAATATACGCCATGCCCTAAGGTTGACAAACATTAGATATGCATACCATGATCAAAGCATTGGCATATTGTTATATTATCTAAGTATGATTAGTGGTGGATATCAAAGCCCTACCTTTACCTTTTCATTTGTCTTTAGATCTTTCTATTCCTTTTTCACAATATCAATTCCGTGACAAATTGTTATTTGAATTAATTCAAAACAAAATCACAATCCTAGTGGGATCGATCTCGTACTTGTTGCACTATATTATTGTTTTGATCTTGTGCACTTGCGAGTTAAAACGTACTAAATATTATCTATTAATTTATGTAGTATTTAGGCACATCAAGTTTTTGGCGCTGTCGCTGGGGATTGTTTGATTTTGTTTGGAATTATTTTCGTTAGTTTGTTTTTGTTTTAATTTTTTTTTGTTTTTATAGTTTCTTCCACAGTTCTTGTTTTGCCTCTAGAGGTGCGATCGATCGCCCTAAGGTTACTGCACTAATTACAGATCTGATTTTTTTATTTTATTTTTCTTTTTATTTTGTTATTTAATTTTCTTTTTGTTTTAATCATGTTGAGAAACACTACACCTCCGGTGCAAAGACGTATGGAAAGTTCATTCAGTTCCCAGATCCTCAACCAGCCATCATGCATTAATTTCCAGGCCATTGTGCAGAGTAGTTACGATTTATCTCCGTTGCTCAATATGATTCAACACTATAAAGGCACACCTACAAAGAATCCATATTGGCATATTCGAGAAGTCTGTGATCTCTGCAGGACTCAAAATGTTTAGGGTTTAACTCTAGAAGAAATCAGGTTAATCCTCTTCCCTTTTTCTTTAAAAGATAATGCTAAGATATGGTACAATTCTTTGGCCACAGGTTCTATTCATACTTGGGATGAGATGGCCACAAAGTTCTTAAAGAAGTTTTTCCCAGCCCACAAGACAAGGCAATTGAGAAAAGAAATTTTGACTTTCCAGCAAAAAGATGGAGACCTTTTCTTCGAGGCATGGGAACACTTTAATGAGCTACTTCTCAGATGCCCTCATCACAATATATCTCAAGATGATTAGCAACGAGGAAGCCATGGAGCTCTTCGAGACATTGAGTGAGCACTCCCAACAATTCCCATCTAAAGGGAGACAACGATTCAAAGGAAAAGGCATACATGAAGAGAGCACCAATGGTGGAATTCAGGCTCAAATGGCTGCCATGGAGAAAACGCTGGACATGTTCATGAAAGCTATGACTAATCATAGCAATGCTCATGTTCAACAAGTTATACAAGTCGAGGTATGTGCCACATGTTCCCATATTGACCACACCACTAAGACTTGTCCCATGTTTTCAATTGCAGATCAGGAGTCATCTCTCATCAAGTTGTCCCAACATTATCATAAAGAGGAGCCACCTCCCATCAATTGGCCTCAACAATACCACGAAGAAGAGTGTCAAAGTCAGTTTGTTGCCAATCCTAATGAGCAATACATGGAGGAAGAGTGCACTTATCATCATGAGCAAGCAATTACCGCATTAAGGAGTGAAGAAGCAGTTTAAAATCAATGGGAAAAGAGGAAGGAGGAGCAAACTGAGGTTCTAGAGGAACCACATCGAGAAAAGGAAGAGAGCACTGAGACTTCTTCAACATTAGCTCCTATTCTCGAATTATCAAGAGTCCAAGAGAGAAGTCTCCTGGGGTTATCTGATAAGCAAATTGAGGACATCAAGATAGAAAAGCTTCCTGAGTTTTCTTCTTACTATATTCCAGTTCATGATTCCCCACCAGATGAGCAACTATTTGAGAAAACTCAGAGTGGTCTTCCCCATTCTAGAAACACTTGGAAGCACCTTGCAACAGAAAAGATTCATTCCCTTTGGTGCAAGAGAAGAAAAGATTGGTGCTTCAAGTTTAAAGTGCCACAATCTAGCTGAAGATGTTAAACTTAGCGCTCATGGGAGGCACCCCATAGCATATCATTTTGTTTTGTTGTTTGACTTATATTTTGTTTTCCTTTGTGTTTTATTTTACTTTGGTGTTTTAGTGTTTCAAGTCTTTTGTCATGTTTTTACATTTTGTTACTGCGATCGATCGCAACCTGCGTGCGATCGAGCGTAAGTCTCCACTTGTGGTTTCATTGCATTCTGTCAGTGCGATTGTGCGCACCATATGTGCGTTCGAGCGCACCTCACCCACACACGCACAGCCTTGCGCAAGTGCGATCGAGTGCACTTGGGTAGCATCCCATAGCTATCTTTTTACTTTATTTTGTTTAAATGTGCTTTAAGTTAATTTTTGTTTTATTTCTTTTTACTTGTTTGTGTGTTTTCTTATTTTGCAGGGACAAGTGTGCTTCACTTCAAGTTTGGGGGTGTGCTATGAGCCATGCTTTCCAAGATGATATCGACCATCTCCTGGGTACACTCTTTCCTTTATTTAGACACATTTGGGACAATGTGTCATTTAAGTTTGGGGGTATGGGAGACACTTTACACACACTTTGTCCCAGTTTTATTTTATTTTTATTTGTGAAAAAATCAAAAAGAAGAAAAAATATATGTATGTTCATGTTTGTCTTAAAATTTTGGTTGATCTTAAAAATTGTGATTTGATTTCATTGGTGAGCTTAAAATTTTGAACACATGATCTAATAATTGAGTTTTTCAGTTTGGTTACTTGCTTAGGACAGTTGAGAATTCACATGTTTGACCTGATCTTACACAAGCACATTAGCACATAATTTGTGGGGTATGACATGAAAGTTTAATGTGTGTGTTTCTATGTCTTAAGTGAAACTGGATGATTTATTAGATGGATACCTTGGCATATTTATATGTGAAAAAAAAAGAAAAGAAAAAAAAAAAAAATATATAATCATTGATAAGCTTTTCACTGAGTAATTGGACTTCTTGCCTCAAAGCATTGAGTGTTCACGTCAAAAGGTGAAGAATTTTAATTTGGTTAATGTCATGGTAAGTTTGGTTTCATAGCCTTTTTGACTCGAGTTAGTGAGTCCTAGGGGTGTCTCTACACCTAATGCCCTAAAACCATCTGGTTTGGGAGTCTTTGACATAACACTCATTACATTGGTCAATTAGAAAGCTTAAGGGAATCAAGCACTGCACAACCTGACGAAGGAAAAAAAAAAAAAAAAAAAAGAGAAAAGAAGAAGAAAGAGAAAAATATGCCATTGTTGTTCATTCTAATAGGGATTTCAGTGAACTTTGAGATATTGAGACATTGTACATTAGAAACAATTGGAAGCTTCATATTTATGTGCTAGTTCACTTTACCCTATTTTCAAACTTGTGATGTCTTAGCATGTCTTTTGTAAGTAATTAAATTTTAAAATTCCAATTCATTGTGAAGATGGAGTTTATCTTTTTAAGCTTGCTAATGAATGAGAATCATGGTTTTGAAGTGATGCTTTAATTTTTGAAATAACATGAACTGTGCATGATGTTTGCGGGTAACATTTATGGAAAACCCTCACGAGACTTCACTCGTCCACTAGGGAACTCCAAGGGGTTGAAAAGGCTTGTTGCATACACTAAATGCAATCATACATCCCACGAAAGATGGATTTATCTTTTGTTTTCTGTTTTTTCCATTCTTGTTTTTAGTTTTGTATTTCTAAGGGACTAGCAATATGTAAGTTTGGGGGTGTGATAAGTGCTAAAATATTCATATTTTCAGCCCTTAACTTGCATGTTTTAATCTTTTGGTTTTAGTTAATTCATGCCGTTTTACTTCCTTTTTGTATTTTCCTTGTTTAATAGGGTTTTGGAAGAAAAGAAAGCATTTCTGGAAAAATTCCAAGCTTAAAGAGCAAATTGGGAAGACCTAGAAGATATGGTTAAGCTTAACCAATCATGGTTAAAGTTTAATCAAATAAAGGAAAGAATTAATTCGGAATTTCTCAAATTGAAGTCAAATCAGATTGGATGCAAAATTGGATTCTGAACATGGCTCGGTCGGTATTTTGACCATAACATTCAGCTCAGATATCCGATTGAGGTGATTCAAGCATTATTTGAAAGCTAAATCAAAATGCTACAAATCATTATGAAATAGCATTTTTCCAATTCGGAGCGCCGCAAGCTAAGACCGCAATTCTGGGCGAATCCTACTCCGATTTGGACTTAGGTTTTCTCTATCCTAATTGGACTTGGACTTAAATCTCCGAAATTCCTAGGATTACTAGGGCTTCTAGGACTCTCCTAAGCCCTATAAATAGACCTCTAAGCCTCACAATTTAAATAATCCTTGGAGACAATTAGAAGGAGACAACTTTGGGGAGAGGATTGGAGGCTACTTCTAAGAGCAGTTTTCGGTTCTTTCTTTCCCTTCTCTTTTTAGTTTTATTTTCATTATGTGTAAGTAACTCTTAAGGAGGGCTATATTGAAGCCCTAATTATGTTTATTTAATATTTCAATATTGGCGCCTTTGTGATGATCATGTTGTGATATTTAACTTGATTAATTCCTGTTTTCATGAATTCCTCATATGTATGTGACTGGCCATTATATGCATGTGGTATGGACTAGTTAGTTATATCAATTTGGATGGCCGAGTCTTAAGTTTAACATAAGTAACAAAAGTAATCCACATCGGATTTCTTGGGTTAATCAACTTGGGGAACCGGGAGTATACGCCCATGCCCTAGGCCTCATGTGTTTGTCAATTTTCATAGAGTATATGCTTTCCTAAGGAACAACTTAGTATACACCATGCTAAATCCCTTATAAAAGAAAAGAGTAGAGTATACGCCATGCCTAACTCGTTGCTTAGGGAAATCTATAACTTAAGGAGTATATGTCATGCCTTTAGGTTGACAAATATTAGATATGCATAACATGATTAAAGCATTGGCATATTGTTATATTAGCTGAATATAATTAATGGTTGATATCAAAGCCCTACCTTTTATTATCATCACTTAAAAAATCAATCTTTGTTTTACTTAAGAAATTTATTTTTAAGCAAAATTCAGCAATCCTTGTGGGAATGATCCTGTACTTGCACCATATACTACTATGTTGACCTTGGGCACTTGCAGGTAAAACGTATCATTATTTACCTACTAATTTAGGTATATA
>NC_081550.1:12521281-12521496 GCF_901000735.1 Corylus avellana
GTGATGTGGTATTTTTGTGACCAAAAATATCAATTATAAAAATAACCACTCGCAATAGGACGAATCTTTGTAGGATACGGCTATAGAGAGGGTGTCGAACCTCAAGGACTGCAGGGGTTTTATTATCAAAATTCGAAAGATCAAAATTAACTTAATTAAAAAGAGAATTGATTTGATTTTCTTTAAAACTAAAGTGCATGAAAATAAAAGAGATT
>NC_081550.1:12521596-12525293 GCF_901000735.1 Corylus avellana
CTCAATAGGATATTTGAACTGAAAGTTATGGCAGAAATACCAAGACGTATGCAGAATCCAAATTTGAATCCAATCCGATTTTGACTCTAATTTGAAAAATTCCAAATTAATCACTTCCTTTATTTGATTAAACTTAACCACAACATATAAGTCCTCTGTTATGATTGGCTATGCTTAATCATCTCAAAGTGTGCTTTTAAGCCTAAAATCAATGGAATTAATTGCATCTTTATTTATAACCTGAAAACACAAAAACAAAACAAAATCAAACAAATAACAATGCTAAGGAATTAACATATGCAAATTAAGAGGCTTGAATGTGCAACATTTGGCGCTTATCATTGACCTTGTGCACTAGCATGTAAAATGTACAATTATTTGTTTATTAATTTAGGTAGATATTTGCACAACACCCACCTAAATTAATAGGCAAATACTTGGTACGTTTACTTGCAAGTGCACATGATCAAACGATAGTATAGTGGGCAAATATAAGATCATTCCCACGAGGATTGGTAAATTATGTTTAGAAGTAATTTCCTATTTAATCAAATTGATAAAATTCAATTGTCACGATTGAATTAAAATAAAGAAATAAAATAAAAGATAAACTAAAACTAAAAAAAGATTAGGGTTTTGATATCCACCACTAATAAGACTAATTAAGATAACAATATGCCAATGCGCCAATCATACCGGTATATTTAATGTTTGCCAACCTAACGGCATGGGTATATACTCCTTAAGCTATAGATTTTCCTTAGCAACGAGTTAGGCATGGGTATATACTCTAACTCTTTTCTTTCTTAAAGGATTTAGCATGGGTGTATACTAAGTTGTTCTTTAAGAAAGTATAAATCTATGGAAATTGACAAGCACACAGAACTTAGGGCATGGGTGTATACTCCCGATTTTCCATGTTGATTTCTTTTATAACTCTTACTAAACCCAGGACTCGGTCATCCAAATTCATTTAATTAACTAGTTCATACCACATGCATATGCTAATCAGGCAAACACATATGAGGAATACAAGCAAACAGGAATTAATCAAGTTAAATACACCAAAATATAATTGTAGCAAAGGCGCCAATATTGAAATCATAAATAGACATGACTAGGGCTTCAATCTAGCCCTAATTAAAATATAAACTACATAACAAAATAAAAGGTGGAAGACAAGAAGAACTCAAACTCCTCTTGATCTAGCCTTCAGTTCCTTTCCGGAGCTTATGCCTCTTTCTCCACACTTTTTCCTAGAAGCGAAGAGGTCTATTTATAGGTCTTAGGAGAGTCCTAGAAGCCCTAGTAATCTTAGGAAATTCAGAGATTTAAGTTCTAGTCGAATTATGATAAAGAAAACCTAAGTCCAATAGGAATAGGATTCGTCAAGAATTGCGTTCCTATCTTGCAAGGTGCTTTTGGCATAGCGGAAGTCCGAATTAGGAAAATGCTATTTCACAATTATTTATAGTTGTTGTGCAAATTTATTTAACTCGCAAGTGTACGAATCGTTTGTAGTTTAATGGATTGCAAGTGCGAGGTCGAACCCACAAAGAATTGTATTTCTGAAAGATCAACTTATATCTAAACTAATTTTACCCTTTCCTAGTTCCAAAAGGGTTTTTTGGATTTGGTTTTGAAAATGAAAAGACTAAACATAAAACAAATAAACTAAGTAAATCAATAGATAAAGGTACTAAGGGTGCGGAATTCAAACTCACCGAATCATAACAACATACTCTATGTTCATCAATAATAATCCGAAGTTCTCACAATTTAAATCTTATGTATGTTTTACTATGCTTCAAAGAATTAATCAAAACTATCCCATGTATCCATTCACTGACCAAATCACAAAAGGAATCTAAATTTAATTGAAACACCAGATGTATCCGTAGAACAAATCACAAGGGATATCCAATTTTTATAAGTTAAAAACCAAGCAATCAATTATGTGAAATTATCCTAAATCATCAAGTGTATCCTTGAATCACAACAAGATATCCAAGAATCATGCCACATATTGAAAAGAAGTAAAACAATTGAAATAATAAACCAATAAAATCGGAATAATAAAAACTTACAATACAGCGATGTTAATCTTCATCGGTGATGCCTCATCCCCAACCTTAGTTGAGAACTTAGCTCCACATGATTATGAAACTAAAACCTAAATCTAAACCTAAAGAAAAAATAAACTAAAAGAAAAGCAATTGATTACATTTTGTCTCCAAAATTGTATCCCAAAACTCGTCTCTGGAATTGTATCTTTTCTTGAATGCAAAGAAGTCTATTTATAGGCTTAGGGAAGTCCTACTAAACCTAGATAATTTGGAGGTCTGTCTCGCAATCAAAATAGAAGTCTAAAATCGGAATAGAATTCGTCTAGATTTGTATCCTTTTATTGTGGGGCGATTTCGGCATAGTAACCATCCGAATTAGGAAAATCATATTTCACAACGAATTGTAGTATTTTGAGTTAGCTTTCCAATGCCACTTGAATCACTTCAATATGATATTTGAACAGAAAGCTATAGTCAAAATATTGAGACATGTGCAGAATCTGAATTTGAATCCAATCCAAAATTTTATCCAATTTGAACTTTAATCCAATCTAATCTTTAATCCAATTTAACATTTTCTTGGATTTGGTTAAACTTAACCACATCATCTAGGTCTTCTCAAAGTATGTTTTCTTCCAAACTTTGCATATTTCCCTTTAAAGGTGTAGTTTTTCTTCAATGACCTACAAAATACTAAAAACACAAAACTAACACAAAACATTAAATAACGACACAACTAAAAGATTAACTAATGTAAATAAAGGGGTCAAAGTATGCAATATTTGGCACTTATCAAACACCCCCGAACTTACATTTTGCTAGTCTCTTAGCAAAACAAAATGAAAAATAAAATGAAAACAAGAAACATTAATCCTCTTTCGTGGGAGAGACGATTGCATTTAGCATATGCAACAAGTCTTTTAAACCCGTAAGCATCCTTAGTGGATGAGTGAAGTCTCGTGAGAGCTTAATAGGAATGATACCCACAAACATTGTGCACTATGTTGTTAACAAGAAATTTTTTTCACATAAACCATGGTTTTTATTCATGAGCAAGCTTAAGATGACAAACACCATCATCATAGTCAAAAGGAAATCCAGAATCAAATCACTCATAAATGGATAATTTAGACCTCATATGTTCTGAAATGTGTAAAGTGTAATTAGCATACAATCATGAAGCTTTCAGCTTAAACTCAAGACAAGTTCCATTAAATTTGTAAGTATTCCTAACAGATGAAACAATCAAGGCAAGATATGCATTTTTTTTTTTTTTTACAGGCTCTGCAATGCCTAACTCCCTTAAGCTTTCTAATTGACCCATGTAACAAGTGTTAGGCCAATGACTCCCAAGCTAGGTGGCCTTAGGGCACTAGATGTAAAACAGCCCTAAGGGCTTATTAACTTAGGTAAAAAAGGCTATGAAGTCAGATTAGCCATATCATAAATCAACACTGAACTTCACACCTTTTTATGCGAGCACTCAATGCTTAATGAGGCAAGAGATTCTGTTACTTAGCGGAAAACTCAACATGATCTTTCTTTTCTTTTTCCTTCTCTTTTTTATTTATTTATTTTATTATTATTATTTTTTTTTATATCTTGCAAGCCAATGGTTATTCATTAATAGG
>NC_081550.1:12525313-12529282 GCF_901000735.1 Corylus avellana
CAAAACAAGTGAAATCCCTTTTACCCAAAAATAAGTCAAAGGACTCAGACTCCAAATGACATAATGATATGTTCAATCCTTTAAGCAAGCTAATGAAATGCAAACTACAGCCACAATTTAACTCAAACTTGACAAAAGAATAGCATAATTTTTTTTTAAAAAAAAATTTTTTAACACAAAAAGACAAAAAAAATTAAACAAATAAGAGCAAAAATAAACAAACAAAGTGTTTTTCCATACCCCCAAACTTGAATTACACATTGCCCTCAATGTGTAGTTTAGAAATACATTACCGGAAGTAAGGAAACATCAAGGTGTGAAAAAGGGGCAGGGCATCCCCCAAACTCAAACACCAAAACACCTGTCATCAAAACTAGCAGCAATATTTTCATAGAAACAAAACTTCAAAAGATTAATTGCTGTTAGAAATAAAAACAAAAATAAAAACAACATGTAATGAAAAAGGAAAGAAAGAATTTTGTGTAGTGAAGTGTAGAAAATAAATTGGAGGAGAAAACTTTACATCACTTTTCCCGATCATGCAGATGTCCAACCAATTCCTTCCACCCCTTCTTCAAAACTTCATACCCATCTGGAAGGATGTCTCGCCATCTTATGTAGAATTGCTTGCTTCGAAGGATCTTCTTAGGGAAGTGGTTCTTAGATTTGTGTGCTTGTGTGCACAAGTCCTTGATTATCTTTACATAATATGGCTCTTTGAGACATTCAAGCGATGAAGCTTTAGGCTCTTGATGTGTCTTAAGAGGGACAGTGATGCAGGCAGGAGCTTTAGTACTCACTTCCATGTCACTGGGCAGATTAGGATCCGTTGGGGGCTCACTATTCTCATGGTGCTCAACTTGCTCAAGGTGCTCAACTTGCTCCTATTTGTTGTCCACAATTTCCACACTTTCAACTGTGATGGTGACTTGGGCATGCTCATGATAAGAATTTTCGGAATCATTCTCATCAATCATGTAGTGCCTTTTAGCCATCAGCTGACTTTGAAGCTCTTCTTTCTCTATTCTGTTGAAGTCAGCAACTAGATGACCGATCTGTCCTTCTATCTTGGTCATGGCCTACTTAAGTTCTTGTATGTCTTTGCCATTAGCCATGTTGGAATTCCTCAGCTCCTGTACGGCTTGATTGGTGAAACCTTTTATTTCTTGAAGACAACTTTCTATTTTCTTTTCTCTTGATTTGAGAGTTTGCATGAGTGCTTTCATCATGTCTTCCAGTGATGACTCCAATGCAGGCTGTGGCCCTTGAGTGGTAGACTGATAAACAAGAGGTTGAGTTTGCTGATCGAACTGCATATAGTCTGAGTGGTGCACTTCATCAAATTGGTGAGCGTAATTTCCTGTAGCTTGGGCTGCCCATGAGAAATTAGATTGGTTGCTCCAGTCCGGGTTGTAATAATTGGAATTTGAATCAAACCCTGGACAGGAGAAACTGGTGTTCATTTGCTTATATGGAAAATTATAAGCTTGTCCCCATGAAGGACAATCACTATAATGATGATAAGGATTGGAGCAGTATGAACATGGCGCATATGGGTAAAATTTTTGAGGGTAGTTGGTAGGAGCTAGTGTCCTATAACTAGGAGATGCATTAAAATCATTAAAATGAAAATTCATGCTTCCCCTTCACTTTTTAGCATGCAGATATCCCACATAAAACATTAACCAATTTTTTTTATATATATTTTAAATAATAAAAAAAATGACTAACACAATTAAAGAAATAAATAAAAACTAAAACTGAAAAACTAATAAAAAGGACCAAAAATATTTTTTTGCTTAAATCTAGAGAACTGCTACAGTTGCTGCCTTCGCTATGAGTGCACTCGATCGCGTTGATGTGCGCTCCATCGCACTTGACTGAAGATGCGGCAGTTAACGAGTGCAGGTGCGCTTGAGCTTGCTGTCTTGGCCCCGAGTGCGCTCGATCGTAGCAAGGCTGTGATCGATCGCACTAGCAGGGCTGTGCTGAAGGTGCTGTGGTAGAACTGTAAAACAAGCCAAAACAAAACAAAAAAACAAGAAAAATCTTTCTTTTTTTTTTTTTTTAGTAACACAGATACAACAAAACAAATGGCAGAAAAATTAAATCCTAATTATAACTAGTAGAAGAATAAAACTAATTTAGAAATAATTTGGTTTCAACAATTGAACAATTCCCCAACAACGGTGCCAAAAACTTGTTGTGCAAATTTATTTAACTCGCAAGTGCACGAATCGTTTGTAGTTTAATGGATTGCAAGTGCGAGGTCGAACCGACAAAAAATTGTATTTTTGAAAGATCAACTTATATCTAAACCAATTTTACCCTTTCCTAGTTTCAAAAGGGTTTTTTGAATTTGGTTTTGAAAATTAAAAGACTAAACATAAAACAAATAAACTAAGTAAATCAATAGATAAAGGTACTAAGGATGCGGAATTCACACTCATCGAATCATAACAACATACTCTATGTTCATCAATATTAATCCGAACTTCTTACAATTTAAATCTTATGTATATTTTACTATGCTTCAAAGAATTAATCAAAATCATCCCATGTATCCATTCATTGACCAAATCACAAAAGGAATCCAAATTTAATTGAAACACCAGATGTATCCGTAGAACAAATTACAAGGAATATCCAATTTTTATGAGTTAAAAACCAAGCAATCAATTATGTGAAATTATCCTAAATCATCAAGTATATCCAAAAATCATGCCACATATTGAAAGGGGTAAAACAATTGAAATAATAAACCAATAAAATCGGAATAATAAAAACTTGCAATAAAGCAATGTTGTTCTTCATCGGTGAGGCTTCATCCCCAACCTTAGTTGAGAATTTAGCTCCACACAACTATGAAACTAAAACCTAAACATAAAGAAAAACTAAACTAAAAGAAAAGCTGTGGATTACATTCTGTCTCCAAAATTGTATCCTAAAACTCGTATCTGGAATTGTATATTTTCTTGAATGCAAATAAGTCTATTTATAGGCTTAGGAAAGTCCTAGAAACCCTATTAAACCTAGATAATTTGAAGGTCTGTCTCACAGTCAAAATAAAAGTCTCAAATTGGAATAGGATTCGTTCAAATTTGTGTCCTTTTATTGCAGGGAAATTTTGGTATAGTAACCGTCCGAATTAGGAAAATCCTATTTCATAGTGAATTGTAGCATCTTGAGTTAGCTTTCCAATGCCGCTTGAATTACTTCAATCCGATATTTAAGCAGAAAGCTATAGTCAAAATACTGAGACGTGCAGAATCTGAATTTGAATCCAATCCGAAATTTTATCCAATCTGAACTTTAATCCAATCTGATCTTTAATCCGATTTAACCCTTTCTTAGATTTGGTTAAACTTAACCACATCATCTAGGTCTTCTCAAAGTATGCTTTCTTCCAAACTTTGCATTTTTTCCTTTAAAGATGTAGTTTTTCTTCAATGACCTACAAAATACTAAAGACACAAAACTAACACAAAACATTAAATAATGACACAACTAAAGGATTAACTAATGTAAATAAAGGGGTCCAAGTATGCAATATTTGGCACTTATCAGTTACATTTTGAGTTGGTTTTCAAATGCCACTTGAATCACCTCAATCGGATATTTGAGCTAAAAGTTACGGTTAAAATACCGAGATATATGCAAAATCCAAATCTGAATCAAATCCGATTTTGACTCCAATTTGAGAAATTCCGATTTAATCATTTTCTTTATTTGATTAAACTTAACCACATCATATAGGTCATCTATTATGTTTGGCTAAGCTTAACCATATCTTCTAGGTCTTCCCAATTTGCCTTTAAGCTTGGAGCTTTTCCGGAAATGATTTCTTTTCTTCCATGACCTATAAAACAAAGAAAATACAAAAATGAAATAAAATTGCATAGACTAACAAAACTAAGGAATTAACAAATATAAATTAAGGGGCTAAAATACATATATTTTATCACTTAA
>NC_081550.1:12529382-12579382 GCF_901000735.1 Corylus avellana
ATTGATCCTAGACTTGCAACAAAAAAATAAACAAATAAACCAATCAAAAATCAAAATTAAAAATCAAAAACAAAATTAGAAAAATAAAATAAAGCAAAAAAGAATTAAGTCGAATTCAATCTTTAAAACTTAATAATGCAACTGCTAAGCAATCCCCATCAACGGTGCTAATGTGTGCCAAATATTGCACATTTGGACCCCTTAATTTACATTAATTAATCCTTTAGCCGTGTCATAATCTAATGCATTGTATTAGTTTTATGTTTTTAGGTTGTTGAAGGAAAACTGTGCATTTAAAGTGAAAAATACAAACTTTGGAAGAAAGCTGGAAAAAGTGCCATCAAAGTAGGATCGAGCGCATCATCTCGCGCTCGAGCACATGTGCGCTTGATCCCAGATGGGTCACACTCGAGCACACCCACGTCCACCAACAAGCCGCAAGCACCTAAGTGCCGCGCCGTAAGGGAAGAGCTACATGCCTGAGTGCAATCAAGCGCACTGGTCATGTGCTCGAGTGCACTGGTCTGCCAGATATGACCTAGCGCCGTTTTTTAGGTTTTAAACCCTAAAAGCCTCTATAAATACGTTGTTAAACTTCAAGAAAAGGGGGCCGGAGACCAAGTCCAAAATTATCTACAGTTTTTCTCCCTTTAGTTTTAGTTTTCTTTAGGTTTAGATTTATTTTTTAATAATCATATGGAGCTAAATTCTTAGTTAAGGTTGATGATGAAGCCCCACCGATGAAGAGCGACAACACTTTTGTAAGTCAATATTATTATGATTTTATGGGTTTTTAAAGTTTCAATTGTTTTGCTTTAATTCAATGATTGAAATTACTTTTGGATATCTATTGTGATTCCCGGATACATGTGATGTTTTAGGAGAATTTCATATAATTGTTTGCTTGGATCTCCATTAAAATAAATGGGATATCTATTTGTTTTTTGTCCGACAGATACAATAGATGATTTGGTTAAATCTGGATATCTTTTGTGATTTTGTACAATGGATGGATACATTAGATCTTTTGATTGATTTGTGAAGCATAGCATGACATACGTAGGTTTGTATTTGTGAGAACGTAAGATTTTATTGATGAACATGGAATGTGTTGTTCCGACTTGGTGGGTGTGGACTCCACAACTTTAGTCTTTTTATCTTGTGATTATTTTTATTTTATTTAATTTATGTTTGTTTATCTTCAAAATCAAAAACCTTTTGGAAATAGGTGAGAATAAAATTAGTTTAGAATAAAATTCTTCTCAAAAACACAATTCTCTGTGAAATCGACCTCGCACTTGCAAAAACCTTTATTGCAAACAATTCGTACACTTGCAAGTAATTATAATTTCCACAATAAGTGCCAAAAATTGATGTGGTCTTTTTGTATGCAAAAATATCAATAATAAAAGTACCACTCGCAATAGAACGAAT
The DNA here is from genome assembly GCF_901000735.1 of Corylus avellana. NCBI lineage: Eukaryota > Viridiplantae > Streptophyta > Magnoliopsida > Fagales > Betulaceae > Corylus > Corylus avellana. The sequence goes on from NC_081550.1 coordinate 12,530,817, forward strand.
CCTTGTAGGAAAGGCTATATTGAGGGTGTTGAACCTCAAGGATTATGCAGGTTGATGAGTGCCAAATATTGTATATTTGGGCCCCTTAACTTATGTTTGTTAAGCTCTTAGCTGTATTAATTTCTGATGTTTTTTGTTAGTTTTGGTGTTTTGGTGTGTTGCAGGTCATTAAGAGAAAACTGCAGTTTGAGGGTGGAAACAAGCAAAGGAATTGAAGATCCCTGGAAGTGCGATCGAGCGCACAGAGCGGCGATCGAGCGCACCTGTGCTCAAGCCCATGCACGGCACGCTCAAGCGAATGACCACATCAACCCTAGCACACATTGCTTAAGTGCCGTGCCGCAGGAGCGCTGAAGAGTCGAGTGCGCTCGAACGCACCATAGGTGCGATCGAGCACACTCACACTGACCTAGCAGCGCCGAACCCTAGTTTTTTTATTAGTTATACAACTTTTTTTCTTGTAACCATAGATTGGGAGGCGCCGTTTTAAGCAAAAATACTACGTATTGTCGTTCTTGAACTTTTGCTTCGTTTTCCATTGGAAGTTTTATTTTTCTCATGATGTCAATTCAATTGTTTATTGTTTTTGTTATCATGAGAGGCTAAAACCTTCAACTAAGGTTGAAGATGAAGCCTCGTCATTGATAAACATACATGTTCTTGTCGTTTTATATATACAATGAGACTGTTTTATGAAAGTGTTGTTCAAAAGTCAATTCAATTGTTTGATTAAGTTCACTTGATTGGATGTTGGTATCTTACTCATGCTTAATTTAATATTCGTTGTGTTTCGTCCGGGGGTACATCGAATGATTGGATTGAGACTAATATCCATTATGGTCTACGGATACAATGGATGATTTGACCTCAATTAAATATTCGTTGTGATTCTTTTAACAGATGGATTCATCGAATGATTTAATTTGCATGTTTACAATTTTTGAACAATGTATTTGGGTTGACTATTGTATGCATAAAATGTAAGAAATGTTGTTTGATTTGGCGAGGCGGATTCAGAAACCTTAGTAATTTTCCATTACTTGTTTTCATATTGATTAGTTTAGTTTATGTTTTTGCACGACACAAATATGAAAACTGGAACTACGTTAAGATAAAATTGGGTTAAACTAGAAAATTGATTTTTGCAAACATGTCTCCCTGTGGATTCGACCTCGCAATTGCACACACTTTACTGCACACACCTCGTGTGCTTGCAAATACAATTAAATTTGTACATCACATGTGTTGTTATCAAGCTTGTCAAGATCGAATATAACTCAATTCAAAAGATGATTGTTTTGTTTTTGTTTTTAAGCTAAACACATAAAAGTAAAAGTAAAGATAAAAAGTGATGAGCGCAAGAATAGGAGGTTGATTTCACCGCTAACGGCATAACAATGGTCAATCATAAATTAACAAGGAAAATTCATACTATGCATGATATAGGGCTCGTCTCACTTAAGTAGTCAAGAAAATACCATAATTAAGAAATCAGTATAATTTATTTTCGGTTGGCACGGACCGTCTGTCTAACCTCTAGATGTACTGTAGTCTATCTTTCTTAGGTATGGGCTATCAAATTGCTTAATCAGTTACACAAAATCAAGGAATAAGCATAATTCATTTTCGGGTCTTACGAATTGTCTACCTAAATTACACTAAGCTAGGGTGTAGTGTAATTCGCCTTCCCTAGGCATGGCCAATCAAACGCACTAAATCATGTGTCAGTTAAAACCGTTATATAACAAGCATTCTTATAATCACAGAAAATATGAAGGATTGAGTTCAATCAAGATAAAAGGCTTTCTAAGACAAGATAAAAATTTCATAATGATTGAATATAAACTTTAAAACCAAATCTTTAAGTTATACAACCATCATGCATATAGAAACTTCTTAAACTAAAAATACAATTAAATCATTGTTACTTGGAAAGAGCTACATCAACACCCTATTATGAATTTAGCTGATCATGGTGATGCTAGAATGGCCTCCTACTATGTTCATCTTCTCTTCAACTTTTCAAGCCTCCAAGAAGATATTTTCTGTCTAAAACTAAGCACACCTTTCTTCATGGCTTTGAAGCCTATTTATAGGATGTAAAACAAACCCTAGAAGCCTTAGGAATCCCATAAAAATTGTACTTTAGTCTCCTAGTCAAATTAGGAAGCAATCCTAGTATAAATCGGAATAGGATTCTTCCAGATTTTCGTCCTTATATTGCGGGACGATTATGGCATAGCAAACATCCAAATTACTAAATTTGTATTTTACAATGATTTATAGTATTTTCAATTCGCTTTCCATTACTATTGGTTTCACCTCAATCTGATACTCGAGTTGACAGTTATGGTCAAAATACTATGACATGTGCAGAATCCAAAATTTAATCCAATCCGATTTTAACTCAAATTAGAGAAATTCTGATTTAATCATTTCCTTGATTTGATTAAACTTAGTCACATCATATAGGTTATCTATTATGATTCGTTGGGCTTAACCACATCTTCTAGATCTTCTCAAAGTGTGTTTTAAGCCCAAAATCAATGAAATTTCTTGTATCTTTATTTTTCTTCTTCTTTTTTATTTTTTTTTATTTTTTATTTTTTAATTCTGTCTTCTAATTTATTTTCTCTGTTTTGTTTTATTTTTGCATGTTATTTTTCCTGTTTTCTATTGCAGATCCGGAACTGTCCAGGCAACTCTGCACAAGCGTGCTCGAGCCTAGCTTCTTTGCGCTTGATCGCACCTCTCGGTACGCTCGAGCGCATCTCCTAGGGTGTGCTGCAATAGACCAACTACTGCAATTCCACTCCAAAGCTAAGCTTTCCAGGTCGTTTGTGAGTTTTTTTTTTTTTTTTGATATTTTTTTTTTTATTTTAAGTTTGTTAGTTTAATTCTTGTGAGGAGACATTCCAACACCCCATGGACCATATTCATGTGGCTATAGTCCTTATCACCATGTTAGAGATTATCCTACCACTAAACAATTTTCTATTATTTTAATGAGCATAGAAGCATATCGTTCTCTAGACCGGGGAATGATCCTTAATTCTGATTCTTATAACCCGGCATGGAGCAACTATTCTGATCTCTCATGGAAAGCCCAAGCTCCTGAAAATTGTGCTCCACAATTTCATGAACTGCACAATCAATCATATCCACAGTTCAATGATCAATCATATTATTCCTCTCAATATCAATCAGCCCCACCACCTTCTAGGTATTCTCCTGGCTTTTCAGAGAAAGTGTTGGCTGCTCTCAACAGATTGGTGGCGAACACTCAAGAGTGAGCTAAAGATATTGATATGAGTGGGATAGTAGTTGACGACAAGGAGGACGAAGATGAGCAAATTGAGCCTCCTACACATCAAAATCTATTTGAGGACCACTTAGAAGCTTGTCCGACTCACTTTGGGTTCAATGACTTTGATACATGTTAAGTGCCAAAATATTTATATTTTAGCCCTTAAACTTATGTGTGTTAATTTTTTAGTATGGTTAATTTATGCTATTTTAGTTCCATTATGTGTTTTCCATGCTTTTGTAGGCTTTTGGAAGAAAAGGAAGTAAGTCTGGAAGATTTGGGCTCAAAGAGAGAATTTGGGAAAAGTTGGCGTTCCTGGCAGTGAGTACAGCCACGTGTGATCGTGCGCACACGGGTTGCAATCGAGCACACCCATGCGCTAGAGACACATCAGAGGCGGCCAAACTCTCCATTTCCTTCCAAATTAGGGTTTTTCTTGTCCTTGTTGTACAAGGACTTAAACCTACGATTGTATTAGGGTTTCTAGGTTTACTTGGGTTTTTCTTCTCTTCCACATTTTATTTTTGTTATGTAGTTTATACTTTAATTGGGGCTAGATTGAAGCCCTAGTCATGACTATTTATGATTTCAATATTGGCGCATTTGCTACAATTATATTTTGGTGTCTTTAACTTGATTAATTTCTGTTTTCTTGTATTCCTCATGTGTTTGCCTGATCAACATATGCATGTGGTATGGACTAGTTAATTAAATCAATTTGGATGACCGAGACCTGGATTTAATAAGAGTAGCAAAAGCAATTCACATCGGGTTCTTGGGTTAATCAACATGGAAAACCGGGAGAATACACCAACGCCCTAAGTTCTGTGTGTTTATCAATTTCCATAGATTTATTCTTTTTTTAAAGAACAACTTAGCATACACCCATGCTAAATCCTTTAAGAAAGAAAAGAGTTAGAGTATACACCCATGCCTAACTCGTTGCTTAGGGAATAATAAGTGCTAAAATATTCATATTTTCAGCCCTTAACTTACATGTTTTAATCCTTTGGCTTTAGTTAATTAGGCCATTTTGATTCTTTTTTGTGTTTTCCATACTTTTGCAGGCTTTTGAAAGAAAATGAAGTAAATCTAGAAGATTTGGGCTCAAAGAGAGAAGATGGGAAAAATGGGAGCCCTGACACTACAATCGACCACAGGTTCCCTGCGATTGACCGCAATACCAGAGAAGACAAAGTATGAAGCAGGCCACGAGCGCTCGACCGCAGACTTGCGATCGAGCACACACAGGTTGCGATTGATCGCACCTGTGCGCAAGAGACACATCAAAGCTGTGGCATGAATGCTAGTATTTCCATATTAGGGTTTTCCAACTCCCAATTGTAATAGGTTTTGAAACGCTATGAAATTCCTAGGTTTACTAGTTTGTCAAGGACTTTTAAAGCCTATAAATAGACCCTTAAGCCTCTAGAGTAGGTATGCTTTGTAAGGAGAAGAATTGGAGCTCTTCAAGTCCAAGTTTCGGGTTTATTCTTTTGCTTTCTTTTCTTTTCTTTTCTTTTATGAAGATGTTTAACATCAACTTTATGTGTAACTAATTCTATCAGTAGGGGTAGATTGAAGCCCTAGTTATGTTTTGTTAATATTCAATATTGGCGCCTTTGTGATGATCTTGTTATGATATCTAACTTGATTAATACCTAGTTTCATGAATCCCTCATATGTGTGTGTCTGATCAACATGTGCATGTGGTATGGGCTAATTAGTTAAATTAATTTGGATGATCAAATCCTGGGTTTAACATAAGTAACAAAAGTAATTCACACCGGGTTCTTGGGTTAATCAACATAGGGAACCGGGAATATACACCCATGCCCTAGGCCTCATGTGTTTGTCGATTTCCACAGAATATATTCTTTCCTAGAGAACAACTTAGTATACACCATGCTAAATCCTTTAGAGAAGAAAAGAGTTAGAGTATACACCCATGCCTAACTCGTTGCTTAGGGAAATCTATAGCTTAAGGAGTATACACCCATGCCTTTAGGTTGACAAACATTAGATAAACATAACTTGATCAAAGCATTGGCATATTGATATATTAGCTTAATATAAATAGTGGTGGATATCAATGCCCTACCATTTTATCATTATCAATTTAAATCGAATCTCTTGTTTTATTTTACTTTGGGAATTGGTTTTAAGACAAGATTCAGCAATTCTCGTGGGAATGACCCCGTATTTGCACACTATACTACTATGTTGGCCTCGTGCACTTGCGGGTAAAACATCTAGTTATTTGCCTATTAATTTAGGTAGGTAATTGTGAACAACAAGTTTTTGGCACCGTTGCCGAGGATTGCGGAAAATTTTGTTTAGAATTAATTTCCTTTAGTTTTGTTATTTTCATTTCCAATTTTTAATTTTGGTTTAATTTATTTTTATTTTAAATTTTTCTATTTTTCTATTTTTTTTCCGCAATTCCTGTTTTGCCTCTGGAGGTGCGCTCGAGCACCCAACTAGGGAGATCGAGTGCACCAGTGCGATCGAGCTCATCTCATGGTGCGATCAATCATACATATAGAGAGCAGTACAGTTACTGCGCTAACTATAGATCTGATTTTTTTTTTCTTTTTTTTCATGCAGGGTGATTCGAGTCTGCATATTAGTAAGTTTTTATTTTTAAGTTTGTTTTTATTTCCCTTTTTATTTTAACTCATTTTTGTTATTTTATTTTCACACATGTGGGGAGGCGTTCCGACACCCCATGGACCATGTTCTTTATGCCACGACCCTTATCATCATGCTAGAGAATGTCCTTCAATAAGACAAATTTCTAACAAAATTTTTGGGCATAAGAACACATCATATTTTAGACCGAGGAACGGCCGCTATTTTGATTCCTGTAACCCAACATGGAGTCAACAGTCAAATCTCTCATGGCAAGCTTCCGGAATTCATGCTCAACAATCTCATGGACTGCAACATCATTCATATCAGCAATTCTATAATCCTGCATATTCTTTTCAATCAGCTCCACAACAGCAATGTTAGGCTGAACCACCTTCTCTTATAGATATGGTAAATACATTGATTGAGACTACACAACAAGCATTTGAGGAGATGATGACCTACTTCAAACCAAAAGGCAATAGTCTCAAAGAAGAAGAAACATATCAAGAGGAGCCATTTTCCACCTATTGGCCTTCACAATACCAAGAAGAGGAGCCATCTCCCATATATGATCACTTGGACTCTTCTCCACATCAACAATATCAAGAAGAACCACCTCCTCCAAAAAGGTCTGCCTTAGAAGAAGCAATTGCTACCTTGGAAGAACAATATGCTGACTTTACAAAACATACAACAGCTCTTCTTAGCCGCATGGAGGAAAGAGAGCAATCATTTGAATGGATGGAGGCCCACTGATAAGTGCCAAATATTGCATATTTGGACCCCTGTATTTACATTAGTTAATCCTTTACCTATGTCGTTATTTAATATTTTGTGTTAGTTTTGTGTTTTTAGTATTTTGTAGGTCGTTGAAGAAAAACTACAGCTTTAAAGGGAAAAATGCGAAGTTTCGAAGAAAGCATACTTTGAGAAGACCTAGATTGTGTGGTTAAGTCTAACCAAATCCAAGAAAAGGTTAAATCAGATTAAAGTTCAGATTGGATAAGATTTCGGATCGGATTCAAATTCAGATTCTGCACACGTCTTAGTATTTTGATCATAACTCTCCGTTCAAATATCGGATTGAAGTGATTCAAACGGAATTGGAAAGCTAGCTCAAAATACTACAATTTGTTGTGAAATAGGATTTTCGTAATTCGTACAGTTTCTATGCCAAAATCGCCCCGCAATTAAAGGACACAAATCTGGACGAATCCTATTCCGATTTCAGACTTCTATTTTAACTGGGAGACAGACCTCCGAATTATCTAGGTTTACTTGGGCTTCTAGGACTTCCCTAAGCCTATAAATAGACTTCTTTGCATTCAAGAAAAGATACACAATCCCAGAGAGCAAAATTCTTTTGTTTAGTTTTTCTTTAGGTTTAGGTTTAGGTTTAGATTTTATTTTTATGTGGAGCTAAATTCCCAACTAAGGTTGGGGATGAAGCCTCACCGATGAAGAACAACATCACTTTTATGTAAGTTTTTATTATTATGATTTTATTGGGTTTTTTATTTCAATTGTTTTACTTTTAATCAATTGTATGGATTGATTCTTGGATATCTCTTGTGATTCAAGGATACATGTGATAATTTGAGATAATTTCATATGATTGATTGCTTGGCTTTTAACTCATAAAAATTGGATATCCCTTGTGATTTGTTCTACGGATACATCTGGTGTTTCAATTCAATTTGGATTCCTTTTGTGATTTGGTCAATGAATGGATACATTGGATGGTTTTGATTAATTCTTTGAAGTATAGTAAAACATATCTATGATTTAATTTGTGAGAACTTCGGATTAATATTGATGAACATAAAGTATGTTGTTATGATTTGGTGAGTGTGAATTTCCAAACCTTAGTACCTTTATCCTTAGATTTACTTCTTTTATTTAGTTTATGTTTATCCCTTAATTTTGAAAACTCAAAAATCAAAACCCTTTTGGAACTAGATTAGGATTTAATTAGTTTAGATATAAATTGCTCTTTCAAAAATACAATTCTTTGTGGGATCGACCTCGCACTTGCAATCCATTAAACTACAATTGATTCGTGCACTTGCGAGTTAAATAAATTTGCACAACAAGTTTTTGGCGCCGTTGCCGGTGAATTGTTCAATTTTTGAAACCAATTTATTTCTAAATTAGTTTTATTCTTCTACTAGTTATAATTAGGATTTTATTTTTCTGCAATTTGTTTTGTTTTATTCGTATTACTTAAAAAAAAAAAAAAAAGATTTTTCTTGTTGCTTTTTGTTTTGTTTGGCTTGTTTTACAGTTCTGCCGCAGCACCTTCCGCACATCAGCGCGATCGAGCGCACTCATAGCAAAAGCAGCAGTTCCGTAGATCTTTGCCAAAAATTTATTTTTGGTCCTTTTTGTGAGTTTTTAAATTTTCATTTTCATTTTTTTTTATTGTGTTAGCTGTTCTTTTAGTTTATTTTATTTAAAAAAAAAAAAATTTGGTTAATATTTTATGTGGGATATCTGCATGCTAAAAAGTGAGGGGAAGCATGAATTTTCATTTTAATGATTTTAATGCATCTCCTAGTTATAGGACATCAGCTCCTACCAACTATCCTCAAAATTTTTACCCACATAAACCATGTTCATTTTGTTTCAATCCTTATCATGAGGAAAACAATTGTCCAGATCTGCGAGCTGAGCTCGATGACTTATGGGACAAATTATACCAAATCAGAGCAGCTAGATCTAACTTTTCATATGAACAAATGAACACTAGTTTCTCCAGCCTGAGGTTTGATTCAAATTTCAATTGTTATAACTCGGACTGGAGCAACCAATCTGGTTTCTCATGGTCAGCTCAAGCTACAGGAAATTATGCTCACCAATTTGATGAATTGCACCATTTAGAATATCCGCAGTTCGATCAGCAAGCTCAACCTCCCATTTATCAGTCTACCACTCAAGTGCCACAGCCTGCACCACAGTCATCATTGGAAGCCATGATGAAAACACTAATAGAAAAAGTCGACCAGTCCAACTCCCAAGCTATAGAAGAGCTCAAGAATTCCAACTCCCAAGCTATAGAAGAGCTCAAGAATTCCAACTCCCAAGCTATACAAGAGCTAAAAGGTTTTACCAATCAAGCTGTACAGGAGCTGAGGAATTCCAACATGGCTAATGGTAGAGACATACAAGAACTTAAGCAGGCCATGACCAAGATAGAAGGACAGATCGGTCATCTAGTTGCTGACTTCAACAGAATAGAGGAAGAAGAGTTTCAAAGTCAGCTGATGGCTGAAAGACACTACATGATGGATGAGGATGATTCTGAAAATTCTTATCATGAGCATGCCCAAGTCACCATCACACTTGAGAGTGAGGAAATTGTGGATAACAAAGAGGAGGAAGAGAAAGATGAGCAAGTTGAGCACTTTGAGCAAGTTGAGCACCATGAAAATGGTGAACTCCCAATGGATCCTAATCTGCCCAGTGACATGGAAGTGAGTACTGAAGCTCCTGCCAGCATCACTGTCCCTCTTGAGACACATCAAGAGCCCAACGCTTCAGCGCCTAAATATCTCAAAGAGCCATCTTATGTCAAGATACTCAAGGACTTGTGCACACAAGCACACAAATCTAGGAACCACTTTCCTAAGACGATCCTTCAAAGCAAGAAATTCTACATAAGATGGCGAAACATCCTTCCAGAGGGGTATGAAGTTTTGAAGAAGAAGGGGTGGAAGGGATTGGTTGGACATCCGCATGATAGGGGGAAGCACTGTAAAGTTTTCTCCTCCAGTTTATTTTCTGCACTTCACTCCACAAATTTTTTCTTTCCTTTTTCATTATATTGCATTTCTATTTATTTGTTTTGTTTCTAACAGCAATTGATCTTTTGATGTTTTGTTTCTATGAAAAAAATATTGCTCTTAGTTTTTGTTGACAGGTGTCTTGGTGTTTAAGTTTGGGGGACGCCCTAGCCTTTTTCATACCTTGAGATTTCTTTACTTCTGGTAATGTATTTCTATACTACACATTGAGGGCAATGTGTAATTCAAGTTTGGGGGTATGGAAAAACACTTTGTCTATTTATTTTTGTTCTTATTTGTTTATTTTTATTTATCATTTTGTGTTAAAAAATTTGAAAAAAAAAAAAAGAAAAATTGTGCTATGTTGTTGTCAAGTTTGAGTTAAACTATAAATGTGATTTGCATTTCATTAGCTTGCTTAAAGGGTTGAACATCATCATTATGTCATTAGAAGTTTGAGTCCTTTGACTTATTTTTGGGTAAAAGAGATTTCACTTGTTTTGAAATAAATTTTTATGAGCACATTAGCATGTTTTTTGTGAGGTATGATGTTTGAGCTTAAGCTTGTTCTCTTTGAGATTTGTTGGATGAGCTTAAGCTTGTTCTCTTTGAGATTTGTTGGATGACCTATTGATGAATAACCATTGGCTTGCAAGATATATATAAAAAAAAAAGAAGAAGAAGAAGAAGAAAAATAAATAAAAAAAGAGAAGGACAAAAAAAATAAAGATCATGTTGAGTTTTTCACTGAGTAACCGGACCTCTTGCCTCGTTAAGCATTGAGTGTTCGCGTCAAAAGGTGTGAAGTTCAGTGTTAATTTATGATATGGCTAATCTGACTTCGTAGCCTTTTTGACTTAAGTTAATAAGCCCTTAGAGATGTTCTACATCTAGTGCCCTAAAGCCACCTGGCTTGGGAGTCATTGGCCTAACACTTGTTACATGGGTCAATTAGAAAGCTTAAGGGAGTTAGACACTACAAAGTCTGTTAAAAAAAAAAAAAAAAAAATTACATATCTTGCCTTGGTTGTTTCATCTGTTAGGGATTCTTACAAATTTTATAGAACTTGTCTTGAATTTAAGCTGAAAGCTTCATGATTGTATGCTAATTACACTTTACACATTTCAGAACATATGAAGTCTAAATTGTTCATTTATGAGTGATTTGATTCTGGATTTCCTTTTGATAGTGATGATGGTGTTTGTCTTTTTAAGTTTGCTCATGAATAAGAACCATGGTTTATGTGAAACTTCTTTCTTGTTAACAACATAGTACTACAATGTTTGTGGGTATCATTCATGTTAAGCCCTCACGAGACTTCATTCGTCCACTAGGGATGCCTAGGGGTTTAAAAGGCTTGTTGCATATGCTAAATGCAATCGTCTCTCCCACGAAAGAGGATTTATGTTTTGTTTTGTTTTGTTTTCATTCTATTTTTTGTTTTGTTTTGCTAAGGGACTAGCAAAAGTTAAGTTTGGGGGTGTTTGATGTGTGCCAAATATTGCATATTTGGACCCCTTAATTTACTTGCAACCCTAAATTATTACTTGCAAGCAAAATATCATCTACATATAGGACCAGAAAGATAACTTTAATCCCACTGACCTTAAGGTATATGCATTGATCAACAAGGTTCTCAATAAAACCATATGAGGTAATAAACTTGTGAAATTTGATATACCATTGATAGGAGGCTTGTTTTAGCCCATAAATAGATTTCCTTAATTTTCAAGCCTTCTAACTGTTATCATCAAAACCTTCAGGTTTTTTCATGTAAACCTCCCCTTCAAGATCGCCATTTAGAAAAGTTGTTTACACATCCATTTGATGTAGCTCTAGATCAAAATGAGCTACTAATGCTATGATTCTCCTAAACGAATCCTTCTTTGATACTGGAAAGAAGTTTTCATGATAATTAATGCCTTCCTTTCGAGTAAAGCCCTTAGCCACAAGTTTAGCTTTATATTTGTTAACAGAGTTTCAGGCTTGGTGAACTCAAGGGGTAGGATTGTAATTCTGGATGACGCCCCCTTTTCAATCTGCGAGATAAAAATAGGGTTAAGAGAATACATCGAGGTATTTCCAGTGAATCCTCCTCCTATGCTAAAGTTAGCTCCTTTCTGAGTTTTGCGTAGTATCAAGTGAGAATGAATCATGTACCTATCTTCTGGGTGTTTGCTCCCTTTTATAGGTAGATTTGTGAAGTATAATGATGATGACCGGGTGGAGGATTTGGGATCCGGGCGTAACGGATGGAGGAGTTGATACTTCTATTCCATGGCCATTACAAGTAATTTGTAACTGTATTTTTAACGTGCATCCCTTGTCCGGTGCGTAACTGTCTGAGTCATCAATGTGAGTCCGTGATTGATGCGTAACTGATTGGGTGGTTTAATGCATGTCCGTTTATACTGAGCATTCCCGACCATGATGGTCTTGGATGAGCCTTCTTGACACGACTGAAATGGCAAGTCAATTGGTATTTTACTGGGGCATTGGGCTTCATTTCCTTTAGATCACTATGTCTAGGGCCCATAGGCTTTACCTCCTAGAATGTGTAACAGTTACCCCCCGAATTCCTTCTATTACGATGAAGAGAATGGAATTCCAATACTTAGTTTCTTCCTTTTCCTTCATAAATAGCAAATTCTTCAGATGATTTTCCTTGCTTGACTCGCTTGGAGCCGTTATTCTTGGCGTTTTATCCATTTTCAGAATCTAATAACTATGCATCTGGGATAGAAGGCTATTAGGTTTGATCTTCATCCTTTCCAATCTTTTTTCCATATACTCATAAATCCGCCGCTGCCTCCTCCACGTGTTTCTTTTTGAGTGGGCCATGTTCGAGCTCATGGGCTTCCGAAACAGGTGTCGGACGTTGAATGGCATCCTTTGATGCTTCTTTTAATTGGAAAGATATCATGGGTTCCCCCGGTTTAGGTGTTGCTTCAGGTTCGTGATGGTTTTGCATTAAATGTGAAAATACAATAATGACTCCAAACATACCTAGAGGGGGGTGAATAGGTGTTCGCCAAATTGAAATGCGAAATTAAAACTATGAAGCAATGAACAATCAATCACCAAAATATGTAAAGCATTAAAGTAAATGAACAAAAGTATTTTGGTGAGAAAGATGAAACCTTTTAAAAACCGTTCTAAAAGTAAAACCTCTCCGGGACAGCTGAACCCAGGATTATCACTATAAGAAAGTTACTCATGAGATTACAAACATGAGACACTTTCAACCCTTAGTAAGTTCTTGGCTCTGTAAGAGACAACAAGCCTCCAGCCTGTTTTCCAAAGCTCTTGAATCTTTTCCACAGTGATACTCCTTTACCGAACTCCTTCCATTAGGCTTCTTCTTCTCCAAAGTAGATTACACAAGTAAAGCTTCTTGACCACCGTTCGTCCAACCATTCGACCTCTAACCCTGACTTTAAGGAGACATGCTCCCCATGTTTTCTGAAGCATTTTAGGGCTGTCAGGAATGACAAAATTCACTTTTGACCAACCACCAGTCGACCGGTGAAAAGTAGTGGTCAACCGCCCATAGTGCAATTAACATTACCATGAACAGTACCACAACAGTGGAATGAATAGTTCCAACAAGTGAACAGTGCCATGAACAGTAACCGGTCGACCAAGAGTGATAAGTGCTTAAATATATTTATTTTAGCTCCTTAACTTATATTTGTTAATTCCTTAGTTTTGTTAGTGATAAATGCTAAAATATATGTATTTTAGCCCCTTAACTTATATAGTCAACTACGGCCAGAATTCCCTTTCCTTCCATATTAGGGTTTTCTAAGTCCCACTTGTAATAGAACTAAATCCTACGAAATTTCTAGGTTTACTAGGGGTTTTAGGATTTCTCTAGACCTATAAATAGACCCTTAAGCCTCAAGAATAAACACACAATTTCTAGGAAAAGAATTGGAGGCTCTTCAAGCTCAAGTTTTCGGGTTTCTTCTTTTGCTTTCTATTTTATTTTATGAAAATGTTTAACATTAAACTCATGTGTAACTAAACTCCTTAGTAGGGCTAGATTGAAGCCCTAATTATGTTTATTTAATATTTCAATACTGGCACATTTGTGATAATCATATTGTGATGCTTAACTTGATTAATTCACGTTTTATTGAATTCCTCATATGCGTGTGACTGGCCATTATATGCATGTGGTATGGATTAGTTATTTAAGTCAATTTGGATGATCGAGTCCTAGGCTTAATAGAGTGATAAAAGAATTTCCTCACGAGTTCTTGGATTAATCAACATGAAATCTAGGCATATACACCCATGCCCTACGCCCCATGTATTTGTTGATTTCTATAGAATTATGCTTTCTTAAAGAACAACTTAGTATACACCCATGCTAAATCCATCTTTCATGGGATGTACGATTGCATTTAGTATATGCAACAAGTCTTTTAAACCCCTAGGCATCCCTAATAGGACGAGTGAAGTCTCGTGAGGGTTTAAAAGAAATGTTACCCACAAACATTATCAGTAGTACTGATGCTGCTGTAATTCTGTTTTGCGGCAGTGTGACCAAGCACCCAACCAGAGGAATCAAGCATACCAATGCGATCAATTGCACTCCAAGGCTTCATCTTCGGGCTGTTATCATGGCCAGGGTACATGATCTCCTTCTAGGTTTTACCTTCTCCATTGTTGTTCCATTCTTTGATTATATTTTTATAACAATGTGTTGCACTTGACTGGTATTTGGGTAGAGTATCATTTATTTGTTTTAGGGACAAGTGCTCTTGCAAGTTTGACAGTATGCTATGAACCATACCTAGCCCAACTAGCAATCTCACAAGAATAGTAGTACTGAATCTACTACCAATAGCACTCGAACCACTGCAGAAGGAATCTAGCACACCTATTGAGAACAATGGTATTGAAGCCACTTCATGCATGAGAGTCACACAATCTGGCTGAAGACGAAAAACTTAGCACTCTAGGGAGGCAACCCATTCCATGAAAAAGTGTCTTTCAATCAAAGTTTGGGGGTATGCTACGAGCCATACCTTTGTCCAACCAATTTTCTCATCTTCTGGGTATGATCTTTCCACTTGTTTTTTACACATTGAGGACAATGTGTAATTCAAATTTTGGGGTATGGGAGGGAGACACACACACACTTTGTTTGAAATTTTAAAATGTTCAAAAATTTTAAAATTTCAAAATAACATGTTTGCATAATGTTTGTGGGTAACATTTCTATTAAACCCTCATGAGACTTCACTTGTCCGACTAGAGATGCCTAAGAGTTTAAAAAGGCTTGCTGCATACACTAAATGCAATCGTACATCCCGCGAAAGAAGGATTTATCTTTTTGTTCTTATGTTTTGTTTTTATTTTTAGTTTTGTATTGCTAAGAGACTAGCAATATGTAAGTTTGGGGGAATGTAGCCCCTTAATTTACATATGTTAGGCTCCTAGTTTTGTTATTATTTGATGTTTTGCCTTGTTTTTGTGTTTTCTTATGTTTTTAGGGTTTTTTTAAGAAAGAAAGTGTTTCTGGCAAGTTTCAGACTTACAAGACAAATTGAGAAAAAGCCGGAACCAAAGCCCAATCTAGGCTCGAGCACACCTGCCCTCGAGCGCAAGACAGCCAGGATCGAGCGCACCACCAGCGCTCTCGATCACATATCAAGCCAAGTGCGAGCACAGGCATGCACTCGAGCACTCAACACATGGATCGATCACAGGCCTGCGATCGAGAGCTAATGCGCTAGATCCTGGCTATTTTGTGCTCAAGCCTAGATTGGGCTGCGATCGATCCTATGGCTTCCAGCTTTTTCCCAATTTCTCTTTTAAGTCTGAAACTTGCCGAAAGCACTTAATTTTCTTCAAAAACCCTAAAAACATAAGAAAAAACAAAAACGAAGCAAAACATCAAATAATAACAAAACTAAAAGCCTAACATATGTAAATTAAGGGGCTAAAATATCTATAGCACTTATCAGGCACAAGATCAAAACGATAGTATAGCAGGCAAACACGAGATTATTCTCATGAGGATTGGTAATTTTGCTTAGAAGTAATTTTCAAATTAATTAACATAATTAAACAAAACGTCACAGATTTAATTTAATAATAAAATAAAATAGAAGAATAACTAAAACTAAAAAGGATTAGGATTTTGAAATTCATTGCTAACCATACTCAAATAAGATAAACAATATGCAATTGTTCCAATTATATCGAGATACCTGATAAGTGATAAAATAGTCATATTTTAGCTCCTTAATTTGCATATGTTAGGCTCTTAGTTTTGATATTATTTCATGTTTTGTGTCCCTTTTTGTTTTATGTCTTTTTATACGTTTTAAAAGAAAAGGAAGCATTTCTGGAAAATTCGAACTTAAAGGGTTTTTTTTGGGAAAATACAAAGGTTGAGATCGAGCATATGAAGACTAGGCTCAAGCACATTCAAGCATGCGCTCAGATGCACATACTCTTAGGCTCGAGCGCAGCAACGCTAGAGCACTAGAGAACAAGGAGCGAGCGCAACAACCGCGCTAGCACTCACAAGAAACAGGTTCGAGCGCATCAGCGCTCGAGCACACATGGGCAAGGATCGAGCGCAAGCTTGCGCTCGAGCGCACTGCACCTGGGATCGAGCGTACTCGTGCGCTAGAGAAAAATCAGATGCGGCCAAGACTTCTTTTTCAACCCAAAATAGGTTTTCAAAGTTCTACTTGTACTAGGAAATAAGCCTCCGATTTTATTAGGTTTTCTAGGGCTTCTAGGGGTTTTCTAATCCTATAAATTGACCTCTTAGCCTCTAGGAAAAAAGGGTGGAGAAGCAGACACAAGCTTTGGAAAAGGACTAAAGGCTAGATCAAGAAGAGTTTGGGTTTTTCTTCTCCTCCGCTTTTATTTTTTTTATGTAGTTAGTAATTTAATTAGGGCTAGATTGAAGCCCTAATCATGTCCTTTTAGGGTTGCAATATTAGCGCCTTTGCTACGATTATCTTTTGGGTATTTAATTTGATTAATTCTTGTTTGCTTGAATTCTTCATATGTGTGTGCCTGATTACCATATGAATGTGTTCAGATTTATGTTATTTAAGTCAATTTGGATGACCGAGTCCTGGGCTTAATAAAGTGACAAAAGATCGCTATCACAGTTTCTTGGTTTAATCAACATGGGGAACTGGGAGTAGATACCATGCCCTAGGCCTTGTGTGGTTGTTGACTTCCATAGATTTATGCTTCCTTAAAGAACAACTTAGTAGATACCATGCTAAATAATTTGGGGAAGAAAAGAACTAGAGTAGATACCTTGCCTAGTTTGTTGTTTTGGGAAATTAATAGCTTAAGGAGTGAGACCATGCCCTTAGTTTGACAAACATTAGATATCTAGAGATAATTGAAATACTAGCATATTGTTAATCTTATTTGAGTATGGTTAGCGGTAGATTTCAAAACCCTAATCCTTTTTAGTTTAGTTTATCTTTTATGTTATTTCTTTATTTTAATTCAATTTGTGACAATTCTTTTAAACCCGTTAATTAAATAGGAAATTACATTCTAAGCATAATTTACCAATTCTCGTGGGAATGATCTTGTATTTGCCTGCTATACTATCGTTTTGATCTTGTGCACTTGCAAGTAAAACGTACCAAATATTTTTCCTATTAATTTAGATGGGTGTTTAACACAACAAGTTTTTTGTGCCATTGTCGGGGATTGTGTTAAATTTTGTTTAGAATTTTTTTCCTTTAGTTTTATTTAGCTTTTTTTCTTTTATTATTTTGTTTTATTTCTTTCTACTTTTATTTTATTTTATTCGTTTTTGTTTCTGTCTGCAATTCTGATCTTTTATGCGGCAGTGTGATCAATCGCAAGTGCATTATGATCGAACGCATAACTGCCACACAACAGTACTAAGGCTGCTATGAGTTCTTTATGTTTTGGTGTTGCGACAGTGCACTCTAGCGCCCATTCCATAGAGATCGAGCTCAGTTGTGCGATCGAGCGCAAGTGCATTGCGATCAATCGCACAGCCAAACAGCAGTACTGAAGATGCTGTTATGTCGAGTCTGTTTTTTTTTTTTTTTTTTTCTTTATGTAATTTTTTCTATTTTCTATTTTTTTCGGTTCTTTATTTTTTTATTGGTTTTCATTTTTTTATTTAATTTTTTTCTAATCTTTTCTGTTTGCTGCAAGTTTGTTTTTGATCTACAACAGTGTGATCGAGCGCATGTCCTCTGCGAGTGCACAACTATCAAACAGTAGTACTGAAGCTGCTGTAGACGCTATTTTATTTCTATCTGCAGCAGTGCGATTGAGTGCATGTCCTCAGCGATCAAGCACACCAAGTTGTTGTATTTCTATTTTGCAGCAGAGCTACCAAGCACCCAATTAGAGAAATCAAGCGTACCACTGCGATCGATCACATGCCCTCAGCTATCGAGCGCACTTCTAGACAGCAATACTAAAGCTGCTCTAAATTCCGAATCTAATTGGTTTCTTATCTTGCAAGGTCATCGATCTCAAAATGTAGCCATCATTCCATACGATGGCTGCCCTATGCACTTAAGCCCTTCATCAAGCTAGGGTACATGATCTCCTTCTAGGTTTTAGTATCTCCATTGTTGTTCAATTTTTATTCTTTGATTATATTGTTACAACAATGTTAACCACTTGAATGGTATTTGGTTAAAGTATGTATTTCTTTTAAAGACAAGTGTTCTTGCAGAGTTTGAGGGTATGCTATGAGCCATACCTATTCCAACTAGCATCTCACAGAGAATAGTTGTACTGAAGCTCTTATCAATAATTTGACTGAAGACGGTAAACTTAGCGCTCTTGGGCAGCACCCTATTCCATGACAAGTGTTCCTACATTCAAGTTTGGGGGTATGCTACGAGCCATAACTTTGTCCAACCAGTTTTCTCATATCCCGGGTAAGATCTTTCCATGTTTTTCTACACATTGAGGGCCATGTGTAATTCAAGTTTGAGGGTATGGGGAACACACACACACTTTGTCTAAAAAATTTTGAAATTTTTAAAAATTTAAAAATTGCATGTTCATGTTATTCCTAAGAGTTTGGTTGATTTAGAAACTATGATTTGAATTTCATTGGTGAGCTTAAAATGTTGAACACATGATCTGATGGCGAGAATTCAAAGTCTGGTTACTTACTTTTGACATTTGAAAATTCACTTGTTTTGATTTTAAATTATCACAAGCACATTAGCACATAGTTTGTAGGGTATGACATGTTAGTCTGATTATGCATGTTTCAATGACTTGGGTGAAGCTGGGTGACTTGTTGGATGGATACTTTGGCATTTATATATCTAAAAAGAGAAAAGGTGTAAAGAAAAAGAAAAAAAAATTGATCATTGTGCGATTTTTGCTAAGTAACTAAACATTTTACTTTATTAAGCAATGAGTGTTCACGTCAAATGGTGAAAATTTTAATATGATTAATATCATGGCTAGTTTGGTCTCGTAGCGTTTTTGACTCGAGTAAGTAATGTTTGTGGGTAACATTTCTGTTAATGCAGAATCCCACCCTAATAACACACAATATTGTCCGCTTTTGGCTCCCCCCAACCAGACTTCCTAGGAGGTCACCCATCCTGGTACTACTCCAGCAGAAGCACGCTTAGCTACGGAGTTCTGATGAGATTACGACCATCTCGACTTTAAAACGTGTTGTTGTCATTAAGAGTGTAGTATACATTTAAGCACATCCCCATCTCTATACCCAAGCGATGTGGGACGTCATAATCTCCCCCTCTTAAGACCCAACGTCCCATCTAGTGATCCTCATGGGATTAGCCCATTCTTGGTGTCCATCCCAGGGAGTGCCCACTAGCGACCTTCATGGGCTTGTGCACGCTCCTCCCATCTCAGGCTGGGCAATGGCTTTGATACCATTTGTAACATCCCGATATTTCTCTTCTTTTATCTTGTAAATAAATTTGAGTGTTACGCTGAAATAATCTCACATAGCGGAAAAACTGTAATTATGAATACAAAACAATACCGTTAAAATACATTTCTTAATACAAAAATACCCAAAGCTATACCGTACATGGCATTTATACAAATCTATCCGACAGTTCAAACTCTAGACAAAACTTAACCAACTTGGAATCTCTGTACATTTCAATATGAATCTCTTATTCTGTGAAGTAGTGAGTCAATTGATTTCCGACAATATAAATCATTGTTGAATCATATGTATCAAAAAGCCAAACAAGTTACAAAACCACAAGAATCCATACTATTGGATATCAATATCATACTCAGTAAGTAAGAATACTTATAATGGGTTACAGGAATGAATCATCAAAGGTAATTATTTGTCGAAACTCATTGTGCTGCAGTTGATAATTACCCATAAATTTCCCAATCACTATCTCTCTCTCTCTCTCCCAAACTTTCTTTCTCACCTTCTCTCTCAATCTCCTTTCTCTGATTTCATCTCAATCTCTTAGTTTTATTTCTTGTTTCATATATTGTGACGTCCCACATCACCTGGGTATAGAGATGGAATGTGCTTAAATGTATACTACACTCTTAATAACAACAACGCGTTTTAAAGCCGTGATGGTCATGATCCCATCAAAACTCCGCAGTTAAGCGTGCTTCTGCTGGAGTAGTACCAGGATGGGTGACCTCCTGGGAAGTTTGGTTTAGGGGAGCCAAAAGCGGACAATATTGTGTGTCATTAGGGTGGGGTGTTACACACTTCCATGTCACTAGGCAGATTAGGATCCCTTGGGGGCTCACTATTGTTGTGCCTAAATACTACCTAAATTAATAGTTAATATTTAGTACATTTTAATTCGCAAGTACACAAGATCAAAACAATAGTATAGTGCAACAAGTACAAAATCATTCCCACGAGGATTGTGATTTTGTTTAGAATTAATTAAAAATATCAATTTGTCACTGAATTGATATTATGAAAAAAGAAATAAAAAGATAAATGAAAAACTAAAGGTAGGGCTTTGATATCCACCACTAATCAGGCTTAGATAATATAACAATATGCTAATGATCCAATCATATTATGAATACTTAATGTTTGCCAACCTAAGGGTATGGGTGTCTACTCCTTAAGCTATTGATTTTCTTTAGCAAAGAATTAGGCATGAGTGTCTACTCTAATTCTTTTCTTTCTTAAAGGATTTAATTTGGGTGTCTAGTAAGTTGTTCTTTAAGAAAGCATAAATCTATGGAAATCAACAAACACATAAGGCCTACGGCATGGGTGTCTACTCTCGGTTTTCCATGTTGATTAACCTAAGAATCTGGTGTGGATATCTTTTGTTACTTATGTTAAACCCAGGACTCGGTCATCGAAATTGATTTAACTAACTAGTCCATACCACATGCATATAATAGCCAATCACATACATATGAGGAATTCAAGAAAACAGGAATTAATCAAATTAAGCAACACAATATGATTATCACAAAGGCGCCAATATTGAAATATTAAATAAACATAATTACGGCTTCAATCTAGCCCTCCTTAAGAGTGAGTTACACATAATTAAAATAAAAGAAAAGGAAAAGGAAAAGAAAGAACCGAAAACCGCTCCTAGAAGTAGCCTCCAATTCCTCTCCCCAAATTTGTCTCCTTCCAATTCTCCTAAATTCTCTCTTGAATTGTGAGGCTTAGAGTTCTATTTATAGGGCTTAGGAGAGTCCTAGAAGCCCTAGTAATCCTAGAAATTTCGTAGATTTAAGTCCAAGTCCAATTAGGAAAAAGAAAACCTAAGTCCAAATCGGAATAGGATTCGCCCAAAATTGCGGTACCATTTTACGGGGAGATTTTAGCCTTGCGTCACTCCGAATTGGGAAAATTATATTTCACATTGATTTGTATAATTTTTAGTTATCTTTCTAATGCCACTTGAATCACCTCAATCGAATATTTGAGATGAAAGTTATGATCAAAATACCGAGAGGTATGCGGAATCCAATTTTGAATCCAATCCGATTTTGACTCCAATTTGAGAAATTCCGATTTAATCCTTTCCTTTATTTGATTAACTTAACCATGATTAGCCAAGCTTAACCACATATTCTAGGTCATTCCAATTTGCCCTTTAAGCTTTGGAACTTTTCCAGAAACGCTTTCTTTTTTTCCAAAAACCTAAAAAAAAAAAAAAAATACAAAAAGGAAGAAAAATGGCATAAATTAACCAAACTAAAGGATTAACACATGTAAGTTAAGGGCTTAAAATATGAATATTTTAGCACTTAACAACTATTCTTATGGTGCTCAACTTGCTCAGGGTGTTCAACTTGCTCCTCTTTCTCTTCCTCCTCTTTGTTATCCACAATTTCCTCACTCTCATGTGTGATGGTGACTTGGGCATGCTCATGATAAGAATTTTCGGAATCATCCTCATCAATCATGTAGTGTCTTTCAGCCATCAGCTGACCTTGAAGCTCTTCTTCCTCTATTCTGTTGAAGTCAGCAACTAGATGACCGATCTGTCCTTCTATCTTGGTCATGGTCTGCTTAAGTTCTTGTATGTCTCTGCCGTTAGCCATGTTGGAATTCCTCAGCTCCTATACAACTTGATTGGTAAAACCTTTTAGCTCTTGTATAACTTGGGAGTTGGACTGGTTGACTTTTTCTATTAATGTTTTCATCATGTCTTCCAGTGATGACTATGGTGCAGGCTATTGCACTTGAGTAGTAGACTGATAAATTGGAGGTTGAGCTTGATGATCGAACTGCGGATATTCTAAATGGTGCAATTCATCAAATTGGTGAGCATAATTTCCTGTAGCCTGAGCTAACCATGAGAAATTAGATTGGTTGCTCCATTCCGGGTTGTAATAATTAGAATTTAAATCAAACTCTAAACTGGAGAAATTGTTGTTCATTTGTTCATATGAAAAATTAGATCTAGCTGCTCTGATTTGATATAATTTGTCCCATAAGTCGTTGATCTGAGCTCGCAGATCTGGACAATTGTTTTCCTCATGATAAGGATTGAAACAATATGAACATGGTTTATGTGGGTAAAAATTTTGATGGTAGTTGGTAGGAGCTAGTGTCCTACAACTAGGAGAAGCATGTTGAATAAAAAAATTATTAAAATTATTAAACTAAAAATTCATACTCCACCCTCACTCTATTAGCATACAGATTTTCCACATAAAACATTAACCATTTTTTTTTATATATATATAAAATAAACTAAAAAAAGCGACTAACTAACAAAAAATAAAATAAAACAAAAATTTAAAAACTCACAAAAAGGACTAATAACAATTTTTTGGCAAAAATCTACAGAACTGCTGCAGTTGCTACCTTTGTTGTGAGTACGATCGATCGCGCTGATTTGCGATCGATCGCAGGTGCGCTTGAGATTGCTGTCTTGCTCCCGAGTACACTCGATTGTAGCAGGGCTGCGATCAATCGCACTATTAGGGGCTGCGACAGAACTGTAAAACAAGCCAAAAAAAAAAAAAAAAAAACAAAAAAACATAAAAAGAAAATTTTTTTTTTTTTTTTTTTTTTTATATATTAGAAACAAGAATAAAAATTGTAGAAAAATAAAATCCTAATTATAACTTGTAGAAGAATAAAACTAATCTAGAAATAAATTGGTTTTAAAAATTAAACAATTCCCCGGCAACGGTGCCAAAAACTTGTTGTGCAAATTTATTTAACTCGCAAGTGCATGAATCGATTGTAATTTAATGGATTGCAAATGCAAGGTCGATCCCACAGAGAATTGTATTTTTGAAAGAGCAATTTCAATCTAAACTAATTAAATCCTAACCTAGTTCCAAAAAGGTTTTTAATTTTGATTTTTGAAATTAAAAGACGAACACAAACTAATTAAAATAAACTATGAGATAAAATACTAAGGTTTGGGAATTCACACTCACCGAATCATAACAACATACTTCCATGTTTATCATTAATCTGAAGTTCTCAAAATTAAAATCTTAGATATGTTTTACTATACTTCAAACAATTAATCAAAACCATCTCATGTATCCATTCATTGCACAAATCACAAGAGAAATCCAATATCAATTAAATCATCAGATGTACTCATAAATTACAGAAGATATCCAATCTTAATTGAAACACCAAATGTATCCGTAGAACAAATCACAAGGAATATCCAATTATTTAGGCAAATAAAATCAAGCAATCAATTATATGAAATTATCTTAAATCATCAAGTGTATCCTTGAATCACAAAAGATATCCAAGAATCACTCCACACATTGAAAAGAAGTAAAACAATCGAAATATTAAACCCAATAAAATCAGATAAATAAAGACTTACATGAAAGTATTGATGTTCTTCATCGGTGAGACTTCATCCTCAACCTTAGTTGGGAATTAGCTCCACATAAAAATAAAACCTAAACTAAAGAAAAACTAAAAGAAAAGCTATGGATTACATTCTGTCTCCAAAATTGTATCCCAAAACTAGTCTATGAAATTGTATATTTTTTGAATGCAAAGAGGTCTATTTATAGGCTTAGGGAAGTCCTAGAAGCCCTATTAATTCTGGATAATTTGGAGGTTTGTCTCCCAGTCCAAATAGAAGTCTGAAATCGGAATAAGATTCGTCCAGATTTGTGTTCTTTTATTGTGGGGCAATGTTGGTATAGTAACCGTCCGAATTAGGAAAATCCTATATCACAATGAACTGTATTATTTTGAGCTAGCTTTCCAATGCCGCTTGAATCACCTCAATCCAATAATTGAACGGAAAGTTATGGTCAAAATACTGAGACATGTGCAGAATTTGAATTTGAATCCAGTCTGAAATTTTATCCAATCTGATCTTTAATCTAATTTAACATTTTTCTTAGATTTAGTTAAACTTGACCACATCATCTACGTCTTCTCAATGTGTGCTTTCTTCCAAAATTTGCACTTTTTCCTTTAAAGCCATAGTTTTTCTTCAACAACCTACAAAATACTAAAAACACAAAACTAACATAAAACATTAAATAACGACATGCTAAAGGATTAACTAATGTAAATAAAGGGGCCCAAATATGCAATATTTGGCACGTACTAGTAAGTCCTTAGGTGTTTTACATCTAATGCCCTAAAACCACCTAGTTTGGGAGTCATTGGCCTAACACTCGTTAAATGGGTCAATTAGAAAGCATAAGGGAACAAAACATTCACAGCCTAACTATAAAAAAAATAAAAATAAAAATAAAACAGAGAGAAAGAAAAAGAAAAAGTTATGCCATAGTTATTCATTCTAATGGGATTTTGGTGAACTTTGAGATATTGAGACATTGCACATTGGAAATAATTGGAAGCTTCATATTTGTGTGCTAGTTGAACTTGTGATGCCTTAGCTTGTCTTTTGTGAGTAATTAGACTTTAAAATTCCAATTCATTGTGACGATGGAGTTTATCCCTTTTAAGCTTCCTAATGAATGAAAATCATGATTTTGAGTGATACTTAAATTCTTGGATAGCATAAACTCTTGCATGATGTTTGTGGGAAACATTCCTGGAAAACCCTCACAAGACTTCACTCATCCTCTAGGGAATTCCTAGGGGTTTAAAAGGCTTGTTGCATATGCTAAATGCAATCGTACATCCCACGAAAGATGGATTTATCTTTTTGTTTTCTATTTTTCCATTTAGTTTTTAGTTTCGTATTGCTAAGGGACTAGCAATATGTAAGTTTGGGGGTGTGTTAAGTGCCGAAATATTCATATTTTAGCCCTTAACTTATATTTTTTAATTCCTTAAGTTTTGTTAGTTTGTTCAATTTTATTTCCTATTTGGTATTTTCTTGGTTTCATAGGTTCTTGGAAGAAAATGAAGCAATTCTGGAAGTATCGGGCTTAAAGAGTAAATTTGGAAAAAGCTAGAGTTTCTGGTAGTGCGATTGATCGCAGGGGACCTGCAATTGAGCGCACTATAAGCGAAATGACCAGACAAGCACAAGGCGTGCCCTCGTACGCACAAGAAACAGCCTCAATCGCACCTGCGATCAAGCGCCCAACACAGGAGATCGATCGCAGTCCTGCGATCGAGCGTACACGGGTTGCGATCGAGCGCACCCATGCATGAGGAGCAAGTCAACAGGGCCCTATTCCGGAAAGTCCTCTTTTTCAACCCTTCAAAACCCTAGGCGACTTAGAACGTAAAAGCTATGAGTTTTAGGGTTTCTAGAGTGTTCCTATGGCCTATAAATAGACCCTTACGCCTTTAGGATAGATACAATTCCAAAGAGAAGAATTGGAGCTGTTCAAGTTCAATTTTTGGATTTATTCTATTCCTTTTTATTTTATTTTATGAAGATGTTTAACATCAAACTTATGTGTAACTAAACTACTTAGTTGGGCTAGATTGAAGCCCTAATTATGTTATTTAATATTTCAATATTGGCGCCTTATGATAATCATATTATGATGCTTAACTTAATTAATTCCTATTTTATTGAATTCCTCATACGTGTTTGCCTGATCAACATATGCATGTGGTATGGATTAGTTACTTAAATCAATTTGGAAGACCGAGTCTTGGGTTTAATGAGAGTAACAAAAGAATTCCACACTGGGTTCTTGGGTTAATCAACATGGAAAATTGGGAGTATACACCCATGCCCTCGGTTCCTTGTGTTTGTCGATTTCCATAGATTTATGTTTCCTTAAAGAACAACTTAGTATACACACATGCTAAATCCTTAAAAAAAGAAAAGAGTTAGAGTATACACCCATACCTAACTCGTTGCTTAGGAAAATCTATAGCTTAAGGAGTATACACCCATGCCCTTAGGTTGGCAAACATTAGATATTCATAATATGATTAGAGCATTGGCATATTGTTATATTATTTGAGCATGATTAGTGGTGGATATCAAAGCCTTACCTTTTATTTATATTTACTTCTTTTCAACATATTAATATCAATTTTGTGACAACTTTGATATTTTAATTAATTCTAAATAAAATCAACAATTTCCATGGGATCGATCGTACTTGCTGCACTATACTATTGTTTTGATCTTGTGCACTTGCCAGTTAAAACGTACTAAGTATTATCTATTAATTTAGGTAGTATTTGGCACAACACTAGACGCCTCTATGCACTACTAGCCAAGGATGTCAAGTTTGAATGGACTGAAGAATGCATGGATGCTTTCAACACCTTGAAAAAGCTGCTCACATCTGCACCCATAATGATAGCACTTGATTGGAGTCTTCCATTTAAGCTCATGTGCGATGCCAGTGACTTTGCATTGGGAGTTGTTTTATGTCAAAGAATCAACAAGGTACCTCATGCTATATACTATGCTTCTAGAACTTTGAATGATGCTCAGCTAAAGTATACTACTACTGAGAAAGAATTGTTAGTTGTCATATTTGCTTTGGAGAAGTTTAGGTCATACTTGATCGGTTCTAAGGTTATTGTATTCACTGACCATGCTGCGTTGAAATATTTGTTTGCTAAGAAAGATGCAAAGCCTAGATTGATTTGATGGGTACTTTTATTACAAGAATTTGATCTTGAGATTAGGAACAAAAAGGGCACTGAGAATGTGGTTACTGATCACCTATCCAGGATACTTCTAGATGAAGAAGGAAACGAGCTGCCCTTGAGTGAAAACTTTCCAGATGAGCAGTTATTTACAATAGATGTCCAACCTCCATCGTATGCAGATATTGTTAATTATATAACTACTAAGGTGTTTCCTCTTGGAATGTCTAGTCAGGAAATGAAGCAGTTGATGTCTATATCAAGACAGTACCATTGGGATAACCCTTATCTTCTCAAATTCTACCCTAACCAAATCATCCGAAGGTGCATGCTAGCGGAGGAGCACAAGAGCATATTACTGCATTGTCATCAATTTGCCTGTGAAGGGCACTTTGGAGCCAAAAAAACAGCACTTAAGGTATTACAATCTGGTTTTTATTGGCCTAATGTGTTTAAAGATGCTATTGGGTTTTGTAGTTCTTGTGATAGATGTTAGAGGATAGGTAACATCTCATCCAGAAATCAGATGTCATTGCAAAACATTCAAGTGGTAGAGCTCTTTGATGTATGGGGTATTGACTTCATGGGTCCATTTCCTAACTCATTTGGTTATTTATATATTCTTGTGGGTGTGGATTGTGTGTAATGGGTCGAGGCTGTCCCCTCAAAAACTAATGATGACAAAGTTGTTGTGAAGTTTTTGTAGGATAATATCTTTACTAGGTTTGGGAGTCCAAGGGTAATAATCAGTGATGGAGTAACCTACTTCAACAACCAGCCTTTTGCTCCTTTGATAAAGAAATATGGGATCACACATAAGGTTGGCACTCTATATCATCCTCAAACCAGTGGTCAAGTGGAGATAAGCAACAAAGAGATCAAAAGCATCCTAGAAAGGACAATAAATACCAGCAGGAAGGATTGGTCCTTGTGCTTGAATGATGCATTGTGGGCCTATAGAACTGCATACAAAACCCCTATTGGGATGTCCCCATATAGGTTTGTTTTTGGGAAGGCATGTCACCTACCAATAGGGTTGGAGCATAGAGCCTACTAGGCCATCAAGAATATCAACTTTGATATGAAACAAGCAGGTGACAAGACAAAGTTGCAACTGAATAAACTTGAGAATGCCAGGCTAAACAAGGAAAGAACCAAGGCATACCATGATAAGCAGCTTGTCAGAAAGGAGTTTCATGTGGGACAGAAGATGTTGATCTACAATTTGAAATTAAGACTCTTCCCGGGTAAGCTCAAGTCTCAATGGTTTGGTCCTTGTGTTGTCACCAAAGTATTCCCTCATGGAGCTTTGGAGATTCATAGCCCAGAAAAGAATCAGACATTGAAGGTAAATGGACACAGAGTGAAGCCATAAATTGAAATGAACTTGGTACCAAGTGAGGAAGATTTGGCACTCCAATTTGTCCAATATGTAGCATTACCGAGAGTGCTTGAGCCACATTTAGTGAAACTCAAGTGCGTCTCCCTAGAATAGTAGCACTGAAGCTACTACCAAAAGCGTTTGAGCAATCTAGAAACTCAAGCACATCTACTCCAGTCAGTGGTACTGAGGCCACTGTGTGCACTAAAATCTATATCCTTTTTATTCCTGTCTTGTTTTCAATTCTGTAATTTTTGGTTTTGCTTTATTTTCTGTTATTTCAATAATTTTGTTTTAATTTTATTTTGTTTGTTTTCAGTTAATTAGTTAAATTTTTGTATTGTTTTATTTGGTTGTTTTCTGGTTTCCTGCTTGCTGTTCTGTCTGCATGACTATGATCGAGCGCACCTAGTGTGCGCTCGAGCACAATCCCGCCTGTGTACCCCTGTGCGCAAGAGAGCAATCCACACACACACACCCCCTACATGAGTATGATTGAGCGCACCAATAGTGCAATCAAGTGCACTCGAACAGAGGCACACGTGACCAGTTTTTAGGTCCCAAAACTCCCTTTCCCCTTTCATTTTCCTAGCCCTGTGAACCCTTTTCTCTACACTTACACACTATCGCCCTCTTCCACACTGCCGCCCAGCTCAACCACCAACACACCGCACCACCCAAACGCCGACCCTACACTTATCACATCCCTTCATCTCTCTCTTCCATTTTATTCCCCATTTTCACATAAACCCCATTTTTCTTTTCCCCCAATTTCCCCCATATTTTTCTGTTTTGACACATACAATCCATGTATACAGATTGTACTTGTCTTCTATGGTTGGGTCTGCTTGTTCTGCAGGGGGTTAAGTGCCAATTTAAAGTGGTTTTACGCCACTTGGTTTTGGGAGTGCATACCACCTGTTTGACAAAAAGCCTGAACCAAGCTACAATATGTCTAAGACTTGAGCCTCATCCTCTCAAGCATCCAATGCCAGGGTGAAGCCACCCTGACCCACTTTTGAGCAAAGGGAGCTCACTTTGGAGACGACATTTGCAATCCATGATGACTTCAAGCAACTTGAAGCCACTAGCTAGGCGATTGAAGAGTTCAAGCACCGTGGGTTGAAGAGGTTGTTCAAGCCTGTCACCTCAACGGCCTACAAGAGCCTGATCACATAGTTTTATGAGCACCTTTCTTTCAATTGCTACAAGCCAGGTGTCATGTCCTCATCCGTTCAAGGCATGGATATTGAGGTGACTTCAACCAACATAGCCACTGCTCTAAAGTACAATAACGAGCACCCTCCAGAAGAAGAACAGTTTGAGGAGAAGTCTCCCATGCTCACCGTTGCAGAAATCATTGGCGACATGTGTGAGGGACATTTTGTTGATGGACACAACAATGTAGGTAGCAGGACCAAGATGCCTCCATGACTCTGGCTTGTAGACTCTATCCTGCATCGGAATGCATGCCCCTTGGAACACAAAACTCAAAGGCGAGACCCCTTCCTCCGTGCACTTTGGAAAAAGGGCGTTAAAGGCACCTCAGCAGATGGACCTGTCAAAGAACACCCACAATTTGGCAAAATCCAATGTAACCAAAGTTACTCACACATGCCAAGGGTGCCTCGGGCGCCAACAACTGAGGCAGAGAGAGTAGAGGAGGCGGTGCCGATGGACACAGATGACCATGTAGCTAAGCAAGCTGGGGAATAGGAGACCATCACCATGGGCATTTCACACTATCAATTCATTTGTGATGAGTTTTCATTCCTCCGGTATGAGCTAGCTGACCAGAAAAGGGAAGCTCGGGAGGACAAATTCTTGGCTGACCAACGTTTACAGGCGTAGCAAGAACTGCTATGGAAGAAAGGAGAATTGCTAAATGTGCAAGATGAAATGCTGTGGCCCATTCTAGACCGATTGCCACCACCTCCAGGAGCATCTTCTTCTGGACAACATTGAGGGGAGGACATCAGTCTGGCTGAAAACGTTAAACTTAGAGCTCATGGGAGGCACCCCACAACATATCTTTTTATTTCTTTGTTTGTTTTCAATTTATTTATTTTTTATTTTTTATTTTTGTTATTTTCAGGAACAAGTGTGTTTGCGTTCAAGTTTGGAGGTGTGCTACAAGCCATACCATTCCAGCCGGTTTTTTCATCTCCCGGGTACGATCTTTTCATGTTATATACACATTGTGGACAATGTGTAATTTAAGTTCGGGGGTATGGGAGACACACTTACGCACACTTTGTCCCTATATTTATATTTTTGGAAAGAAAAAAAAAATGCATGTTCACGTTTGTCTTAAAAGTTTGGTTGATATAAAAGACTAGTGATTTGATTTCATTGGTGAACTTAAAAGTTTGAACACATGATTTGATGATAGAGTTTTTAAGTATGGCTACTTAATTTAAGCATTTAAGAATTCACCTGTTTGATCTAATCTAACACAAACACATTAGCACATAATTTGTGGGGTAAGACATAAGAGTCTGATGTGTATGTTTTGATGTCTTGGGTGAAACTGGATGACCTATTGGTTGGATACTTTGGCATAATTTGAAAAAAAAAAACAAAAAAAAAAAAAGTGATGATCACTGATAAACTTTTCACTAAGTAACTGGACATGTTGCCTCAGCAAGCAAAGAGTGTTCAAGTCAAAAGGTGAAAAATTTTGATTTGGTTAATGCTATGGTTAGTTTGGTTTCGTAGCCTTTTTGACTTTAGTTAGTAAGTCCTTAGGGGTGTCTTTACACCTAATGCCCTAAAACTATTTGGTTTGGGAGTCATTGACTTAACACTCGCTACATGGGTCAATTAGAAAGCTTAAGAAAACCAAACATTGCATAGCCTCACCAAAAAAATAAAAATAAAAATAAATGTATGCCACAGTATTGTGACAAATACTACCTAAATTAATAGATAATAATTGGTACGTTTTACTCGCAAGTGCACAAGATCAAACGATAGTATAGCACGCAAATACGAGATCATTTTCACGAGGATTGGTAAATTATGTTTAGAAGTAATTTCCTATTTAATTAACAGATAAAACTCAATTTTCACGATTGAATTAAAATAAAGAAATAAAATAAAAGATAAACTAAAACTAAAAAGGATTAGCGTTTTGATATCCACCACTAATCAGACTAATTAAGATAGCAATATGCCAATGCGCCAATCATACCTGTATATTTAATGTTTGCCAACCTAAGGGCATGGGTATCTACTCCTTAAGCTATTGACATTCCTAAGCATAGAATTAAGCATGGGTGTCTACTCTAATTCTTTTCTATCTTAAAGGGTTTAGCATGTGTGTCTACTAAGATGTTCTTTAAGAAAACATAAATCTGTGAAAATCGACAAACACATGAGGCCTAGTGCATAGATGTCTCCTCTTGGTTCTCCTTGTTGATTAACCCAAGAACTCGGTGTGAGATTTTTTTGTTACTCTATTAAACCCGGGACTCGATCATCTAAATTGATTTAATTATCTAATCCATACCAAATTCATATGTTGATCAGACAAACATATATGAGGAATTCAATAGAACAGGAATTAATCAAGTTAAATACACCAAAATATAATTGTAGGAAAGGCGCCAATACTGAAATTCAAAAAGACATGATTAGGGCTTCAATCTAGCCCCAATTAAAATATAAACTACATAACAAAATAAAAGGTGGAAGAGAAGAAAAACCCAAACTCCTCTTGATCTAGCCTTCAGTTCCTTTCCAGTGCTTGTTGTTGTGCAAATTTATTTAACTTGCAAGTGCACAAATCGATTGTAGTTTAATGGATTGCAAGTGCGAGGTCAATCCTACAAAGTATTGTATTCTTGAAAGAGCAATTTAAATCTAAACTAATTAAATCCTAACCTAGTTCCAAAACGTTTTGAATTTTGATTTTTGAAATTAAAAGACAAACACAAACTAATTAAAATAAACTAAGAGATAAAATACTAAGGTTTGAGAATTCACACTCACCGAATCATAACAACATACTTTCATGTTTATCAATATTAATCTGAAGTTCTCACAATTAAAATCTTAGATATGTTTTACTATGCTTCAAATAATTAATCAAAACCATCTCATGTATCCATTCATTGCACAAATCACAAGAGGAATCTAATATTAATTAAATCATCAAATGTATCCGTAAATCACAAAAGATATCCAATCTTAATTGAAACACCAAATGTATCCATAAAACAAATCACAAGAGATATCCAATTATTTAGGCAAATAAAATCAAGCAATCAATTATGTGAAATTATCTTAAATCATCAAGTGTATCCTTGAATCACGAAAGATATCCAAGAATCACTCCACACATTGAAAAGAAGTAAAACAATTAAAATAATAAACCCAATAAAATCAAATAAATAATGACTTACATGAAAGTATTGATGTTCTTCATCTGTGAGGCTTCATCCCCAACCTTAGTTGGAAATTTAGCTCCACATAAAAATAAAACATAATTCTAAAGAAAACTTAAACTAAAAAGAGAAAAACTGTAGAATTTTGCTTTATGGAATTCTATATATTTTCTTGAATGCAAAAGGGTATATTTGTAGGCTTAGGGAAGTCCTAGAAGCCCTATTAAACCTAGATAATTCGGAGGTTTGTCTCCCAGTCAAAATAGAAGTTTGAAATCAGAATAGGATTCGTCCAAATTTGTGTCCTTTAATTACAAGGCGATTTTGGCATAGTAACCGTCCGAATTTGGAAAATCTTATTTCACAACGAATTGTATTATTTTGAGTTACCTTTTGAATGCCATTTGAATCACTTCAATCTCATATTTGAGCAGAAAGTTATGATCAAAATACTGAGACATGTGCAGAATCTGAATTTGAATCCAATCCGAAATTTTATCTAATCTGAACTTTAATCCAATCTGATCTTTAATCCGATTTAACCTTTTCTTGGATTTGGTTAAACTTAACCACATCATCTAGGTCTTCTCAAAGTATACTTTCTTCTAAACTTTGCATTTTTCCCTTTAAAGTTGTAGTTTTTCTTCAATGACCTACAAAATACTAAAAACACAAAACTAACACAAAACATTAAATAACGATACAACTAAATGATTAATTAATGTAAATAAAGGGGTCCAAGTATACAATATTTGGCACTTATAAAATACCTCCAAACTTACATTTTGCTAGTCCCTTAGCAAAACAAAACGAAAAATAAAATGAAAGTAAGAAACATAAATCTTCTTTCGTGGGAGAGTCGATTGCATTTAGCACATGCAACAAGCCTTTTAAACCCCTATGAATCCCTAGTGGACGAGTGAAGTCTCGCGAGGGCTTAACATGAATAATATCTACAAACGTTGTGCACTATGTTGTTAACAAGAAAGAATTTTCACATAAACCATGATTCTTATTTATGAGCAAGCTTAGAAAGACAAACATCATCATCACAGTCAAAAAGAAAATCTAGAATCAAATCACTCATAAATGGACAATTGAGAAATCATATGTTCTGAAAAGTGTAAAGTATAATTAGCATACAATCATGAAGCTTTCAGTTTAAACTCAATACAAGTTCTATAAAATTGGTAAAAATCTCTATCAAATGAAACAACCAAGGCAAGATATGCAATTTTTTTTTTCTTTGTTTCTTTTTTTTTTTTAATTTTTTAATTTTTTTAAGGCTCTGCAATGTCTAACTCTCTTAAGCTTTCTAATGGACCCATGTAACAAGTGTTAGGCCAATGGCTCTTAAGCTAGGTGGCTTTAGGGCACTAGATGTAGAACATTCCTAAGGGCTTATTAACTTAAGTCAAAAAGGCTACGAAGTCAGATTAGCCATATCATAAATCAACACTGAACTTCACACCTTTTAACGTGAACACTCAATGCTTAATGAGGCAAGAGGTCCGGTTACTTAGCAAAAAACTCAACATGATCTTTCTTTTCTTTTCCCTTCTCTTTTTTTATTTATTTATTTTTTATATATATATCTTGCAAGCCAATGGCTATTCATCAATAGGTCATCCAACAAATCTCAAAGAGAACAAGCTTAAGCTCAAACATCATACTTCACAGAAAACATGCTAATGTGCTCATAAAAATTTATCTCAAAACAAGTGAAATCTCTTTTACCCAAAAATAAGTCAAATGACTCAGACTCCTAATGACATAATGATGTGTTTAACCATTTAAGCGAGCTAATGAAATGCAAACCACAGTTACAGTTTAACTCAAACTTGACAACAACATAGCACAATTTTTTTTTTTTCCAAATTTTTTAACACAAAATGACAAATAAAAAAAAAATAAAAATAAAAATAAACAGACAAAGTGTTTTTCCATACCCCCAAACTTGAATTACATATTGTCCTCAATGTGTAGTATATAAATATACTACCGAAAGTAAGGAAATCTCAAGGTGTGAAAAAGGAGTTGGGCATCCTCCAAACTCAAACACCAAAACACCTGTCAACAAAAACTAACAGCAAATTTAATTTTTTTTTTTTTATAGAAATAAAAATCAAAAGATTAATTGCTGTTAGAAACAAAAGCAAATAAAAATAACATGTAATGAAAAAGGAAAGAAAGAATTTGTGGAATGAAGTGTAGAAAATAAACTGGAGGAAAAAACTTTACAGCGCTTCCCCCTATCATGCGGATGTTCAACCAATCCCTTCCACCCATTCTTCTTCAAAATTTCATACCCCTCTGGAAGGATATTTCACTATCTTATGTAGAATTTCTTGCTTCGAAGGATCTTCTTAGGAAAGTGGTTCCTAGATTTGTGTGCTTGTGTGCACAAGTCCTTGAGTATCTTGACATAAGATGGCTCTTTGAGACATTCAGGCGATAAAGCTTTGGGCTCTAGATGTGTCTCAAGAGGGACAGTGATGCAGGCAGGAGCTTCAGTACTCACTTCCATGTGACTAGGAAGATTAGGATCCATTGGGGACTCACTATTCTCATGGTGCTCAACTTGCTCCTCTTTCTCTTCCTCCTCTTTGTTATCCACAATTTCCTCACTCTCAAGTGTGATGGTGACTTGGGCATGCTCATGATAAGAATTTTTGGAATCATCCTCATCAATCATGCAGTGCCTTTCAGCCATCACCTGACTTTGAAGCTCTTCTTCTATCTTGGTCATGGCCTGCTTAAGTTCTTGTATGTCTTTGCTGTTAGCCATGTTAGAATTCCTCATCTCCTGTAGAGATTGATTGGAGAAATCTTTTAGCTCTTGTATATCTTGGGAATTGCTTATGGTAGTATTCTTTATATCTTGTATGTTCTTATCCATTGATTGCATGAATGCTTTCATCATGTCTTCCAGAGATAACTGTGGTGTAGGCTGTGGCACTTGAGTGGTAGATTGATAAACATGAGGTTGAGCTTGATGATCAAACTGCAGATATTCTGAATGGTGCAATTCATCAAATTGGTGAGCATAATTTCCTGTAGCCTGAGCTGATCCTAAGAAATCAGACTGGTTGCTCCAGTCCGGATTATAACAATTAAAATTTGAATCAAACCCCGGGCTGGAGAAACTGGTGTTCATTTGTTCATATGAAAAGTTAGATCTAGTTGCTCTAATTTAGTCTAATTTGTCTCATAAGTTGTTGAGCTCAACTTGTACATCTGGACAATTGTTTTCCTCATGATAAGGATTGAAACAATATGAACATGGTTTATGTGGCTTAAAATTTTGAGGGTAGTTGATAGGAGTTGGTGTCCTATAATTAGGAAAAGCATTAAAATCATTAAAATGAAAATTCATGCTTCCCTCTCACTTTTAGCATGCAAATATCTCACATAAAACATTAACCATTTTTTAAAAAAAAAAAACTAAAAAAAAAAAAAAAAAAAGAACACTAAAATAAATAAAATTAAAAAAATTAAAACTAAAATTTAAAAACTCACAAAAAGGACCAAAAATAAATTTTTGGCAAAGATCTACGGAACTGCTGCCTTTACTGTGAGTGCGCTCAATCGCGTTGATGTGTAGAAGGTGCTGTGGAAGAACTGTAAAACAAGCCAAACAAAACAAAAAAAACAAGAAAAATCTTTTTTTTTTTTTTATTAGTAACACGAATAAAACAAAACAAATTGCAGAAAAATAAAATCCTAATTATAACTAGTAGAAGAATAAAACAAATTTAGAAATAAATTGGTTTCAAACATTGAATAATTTCTCTGCAACGGCGCCAAAAACTTGTTGTGCAAATTTATTTAACTCGCAAGTGCACGAATCGATTGTAGTTTAATGGATTGCAAGTGCGAGGTCGATCCCACAGAGAATTGTATTTTTGAAAGAGCAATTTAAATCTAAACTAATTAAATCCTAACCTAGTTCCAAAAAAGTTTTGAATTTTGATTTTTGAAATTAAAAGACAAACATAAACTAATTAAAATAAACTAAGAGATAAAATACTAAGGTTTAGGAATTCATACTCACCGAATTATAATAACATACTTCCATGTTAATCAATATTAATCTGAAGTTCTCACAATTAAAATCTTAGATATGTTTACTATGCTTCACAAACAATTAATCAAACCATCCCATGTATCCATTCATTGCACAAATCACAAGAGGAATTCAATATCAATTAAATCATCAAATGTATCAGTAAATCACAAAAGATATACAATCTTAATTGAAATACCAAATGTATCCGTAAAACAAATTACAAGAGATATCCAATTATTTAGGCAAATAAAATCAAGCAATCAATTATGTGAAATTATCTTAAATCATCAGGTGTATCCTTGAACCACAAAATATATCCAAGAATCACCCCACACATTGAAAAAAAGTAAAATAATTGAAATATTAAACCCAATAAAATCAAATAAATAAAGACTTACATAAAAGTATTGATGTTCTTCATCGGTGAGGCTTTATCCCCAACCTTAGTTGGGAATTTAACTCCACATAAAAATAAAACTTAAATCTCAAGAAAACCTAAACTAAAAAGAGAAAAACTGTAGAATTTTGCTCTCTGAAATTCTATATATTTTCTTGAATGCAAATAGGTCTATTTATAGGCTTAGGGAAGTCCTAAAAGCATTATTAAACCTAGATAATTCGGAGGTCTGTCTACCAGTCAAAATAGAAGTCTGAAATCGGAATAGAATTCATCCAGATTTGTGTCCTTTAATGGCAGAGAGATTTTGACATAATAACCGTCCGAATTAGGAAAATCTTATTTCACAACGAATTGTATTATTTTGACTAAGCTTTCAAATGCCGTTTGAATCACTTCAATCTGATAGTTGAGCAGAAAGTTATAATCAAAATATTGAGACCTGTGCAGAATTTGAATTTGAATCCAATCCGAAATTTTATCCAATCTGAACTTTAATCCAATTTGATCTTTAATCCGATTTAACCTTTTCTTGGATTTGGTTAAACTTAACCACATTATCTAGGTTTTCTCAAAGTATGCTTTCTTCTGAACTTTGCATTTTTCCCTTTAAAGGTGTAGTTTTTCTTCATTGACCTACAAAATACTAAAAACACAAAACATTAAATAACGACACAACTAAATGATTAACTAATATCAATAAAGGGGTCCAAGTATGCAATATTTGGCACTTATCACTTGTGCCTCTTTCTCCAAGCTTTTCCCTAGAAGCCCTAGTAAACCTAGAAAGATCGTAGGGTTTAGTTCTATTACAAGTGAGACTTGGAATACCCTAATATGGAAGGAAATGGAATTCTAGCTGCAGCTGACTGTTCTCCAGCGCACAAGTGCAATCAATCGCAGCCCGCGTGCACTCGATTGCACGTCTGCAATCGAGTCTCCTTGTGTGTCCACGAGCGCAAGGTTGAACTCACTCGTCTAGACCTCTCTAAAGTGTGCACGATCATAGGTCCCCTGCAATCGATCACACTACTAGAATGCTTTTGCTTGCTTCAAATCTTCTAGCTTTTTTCCAATTTTGTCCTTTACGCCCAATACTTCTAGGAATGCTTTCTTTTCTTACAAACACCTATAAAACGAAAAAAATACAAAAAAAGAAATAAAATAGCACAAACTAACAAAACTAAGGATTTAACAAATGTAAGTTAAGGGCTAAAATATGAATATTTTGGCACTAATCACACAGTTATTCATTCTAATAGGGATTTCAATAAACTCTAAGTTGTTGAAACATTGCACATTGGAAATAATTGGAAGTTTCATATTTATGTGCGAGTTCACCTTACACTGTTTCAAACTTGTGATGCCTGAGCCTTTCGTTTGTAAGTAATTAGACTTTAAAATTCCAATTCATTGAAAAGATGGAGTTTAGCTTTTTAAGCTTGCAAATGAATGAAAACCATGGTTTTAAGTGATACTTCAATTTTCGGATAACATGAACTTTGCATAATGTTTGTGGGTAATATTCCTGAAAAACCCTCACGAGATTTTACTCCTCCTCTAGGGAATGCCTAGTGTGACGTCCCACATTGTCTGGGTATGGAAAAGATGATGTGTTTATATGGAATTTACTCTCTCTAAATGGTATGAGGTCTTTTGGGGGTAATCTCATACTAAAACCGTGCGGGCTTGACCCAAAGTGGACAATATCATACCATTTAGAGCAGGGATGTTACATATGATATCAGAGCCAGGTTTCGATCTTGGGACCTAGCGCTTTTTCCTAGGTTGTTACAAATGGTATTAGAGTCATGTAGTATTAGAGCACTGCATGGCGTGGCCCTGATGAGGATGTTAGGAATTGAAGAGGGGGGAGTTTGTAACACCCCACTCTCATATTAGAAAGATGAGAAGAAGCCCACATAGAGTGGATGGTTTACAAAGATAGTCATGGGTGCTAAGTCCCACATTGCCTAATTACTAGGTGAAACTGAGCTTTATAACGAATTCTAAAGAAGCTCTAAATTGACTAGTCCTTTTAAAGTGATAGCATAGATATGGCTGGCGTTTTTCCATGGGCCATTACAAATGGTATCAGAGCTATTGCCCAGCCTGAGATAGGGGGAGCGTGTACAAGTCCATGAAGATCGCTAGCAGGCACTCGCTGGGACGGACGCCAAGAATGGGCTAATCCCATGAGGGTCGCCAGCGGGGATGCTGGGTTCTAAGAGGGGGTGATTGTGACATCCCACATCGCCTGGGTATGGAGATGAAAATGTGCTTAAATGTATACTACACTCTTAATGACAACAACGTGTTTTAAAGCCGTGATGGTCATGATCCCATCAGAACTCTGCAGTTAAGCGTGCTTCTGCTGGAGTAGTATTAGGATGGGTGACCTCTTGTGAAGTCTAGTTTGGGGGAGCCAAAAGCAGACAATGTTGTGTGTCATTGAGGTGGGGTGTTACACCTAGGGGTTTAAAAGGCTTGTTGCATACACTAAATAGAATCGTACATCCCATGAAAGAAGGATTTATCTTTTTGTTTTCTATTTTTTCTTTTGTTTTTAGTCTAGTATTGCTCAGGAACTAGCAATAAATGAAGTTTGGGGATGTGATAAGTGCTAAAATATCCATATTTCAACCCCCTTAATTTATATTTGTTAATCTCTTAATTTTGTTAGTTTGTACAATTTTACTTCATTTTTGTGTTTTATGTCTTTTTATAGGTTTTTGAGGAAAAAGAGGCATTCCGGAAAATTCAAGCCTAAAGGGCAATTTTGGGAAATTCTAGAGGTGAGGAAGTCTAGACTCGAGCCATGCTGCCTAGGCTTGAGCGCACTAGTGCTCCAGCGCCAGGGAAGAAGGAGCGAGCGTAGGCTTGCGCTCGCGCACGCAAGAAGAAGACTCGATCATTGGTGTGTGATCGAGCACCCAACCATGAAATTGAGCGCACACATGCGCAGGAGCACAATGCAGCAGCTGGCCTTATTTTGGAAAGAGTTTTTCCTCATCAAACTAGGTTTTCCAAATCCTAGTTGAACTAGGACTAAAACCTACGAGTTTACTAGGGTTTTTAGGATTTGTAGGGTTTTTCTAAACCTATAAATAGACCTCTAGGCCTCTAGGAAAAATACACAAAAATTTCAGAGGAAGCTTTAGGAGAAGGATTGATGGCTCTTCAAAGAAGCGTTTTTCGGGTTTATCATTTTCCTTTTTATTTTACTATGAAAATGATTAGTATCAAACTTATGTGTAACTAAATACTTTAGTAGGGCTAGATTGAAGCCCTAATCATGTTTTTTTAATATTTCAATATTGACGCTTTTGTGATAATCATATTATGATGCTTAACTTGATTATTTTTTGCTTTATTGAATTCCTTATATGAATGTGTTTGGCCATCATATGCATGTGGTATGGATTAGTTATTTAAGTCAATTTGGATGACCGAGTCCTGGGCTTAATAGAGTGACAAAAGATATCGTTGCGGATTCTTGGGGTAATCAACATGGGAAACCGGGAGTATACACCCATGCCCTATGCTTCATGTGTTTGTCGATTTTCATTGAATTATGCTTTCTTAAAAAACAACTTAGTCTACACCTATGCCAAATCCTTTGAGAAACAAAGAATTAGAGTATACACCATGCCTAATTCGTTGCTTAAGGAGATCTATAGCTTAATGAGTATGCACCCATGCCCTTAGGTTGGCAAACATTGAGTGATCTTGATATGACATTGGCATATTGTTATATTATTTGAGCATGATTAGTGGTGGATATCAAAGCCCTACCTTTTATCTTTATTAAATCAAAATCAATCTTTTATCTTGTTTTATTTACAGAATTAATTTTAATCAAAATTTACCAATTCTTGTGGGAATGATCTCGTACTTGCACTCTATACTACTGTTTTGATCTTGTGCACTTGCGAGTTAAAACGTAACAAATATTATCTATTAATTTAGGTAGTATTTGTCACAACAGTTATGAGTTCATGAATGAAAGTTATGTTATATTTCATATCTTATACAAGTTCCTAATGCTTTGCTTCGAATATTTTTAAACCAACCGTTTTAATCAATTAAAAAGCATGTTTTATCTCAAAAATGTATTCAATTTTGTTATCTAGCTTATTATCATGTTTTTCTCATAAAATCTTATCAAATTCATTTCCCACTTATGTTGCCAAATCCGACTATTGGATCGTAGAACCCCATGCATACGAGACGTAATAATATGTAAGGTCATAAGTAATAAGT
Organism: Corylus avellana; assembly: GCF_901000735.1. Lineage (NCBI taxonomy): Eukaryota > Viridiplantae > Streptophyta > Magnoliopsida > Fagales > Betulaceae > Corylus > Corylus avellana. The sequence continues at coordinate 12,572,527 of NC_081550.1, forward strand.
AAAAAGAGAAGATTTTACTCATTCAACAATCATGATTTATGTCAAGTTTGATGAAAGCAGTTGATTTATGAAACTTGTTTATGAACATATGTTTTATTAGGAACGATTAAGAAAAATATTGAGTTCATTAAGGAAAGTTATGTTATATTTCATATCTTATATAAGTTCCTAATGCTTTGCTTCGAAGATTTTTAAACCAACCATTTTTAATCAATCAAAAAGTTGCAGGCTCATGAGCCTTTCACTTGCCCTTTATTTTTCTCATTTTCAAGAATTAAGGTGACCGTTATAGGAGGTTGGGATGTTAAAGCTCTTTGTAATAAGGAGAAATTACATTCACATATTCCTTTAATATGTGTTATGTTATGACTTTAATAAGTGTCTTAGGACACGCATGAAAAACTACTTTTGACTATGTGAATGTAATTTCTCTGTATTTCACCTTCATTCTTTGGCCCAGTTCAATATAAATTTATAGTTCCATCCTACTCTCAAACTTGGGTCAGAAAACATTGCAAGCCAGTACCGGACAAAGAAGGATGTGTCATTAATACACATGTAACCCTGGTTTTCCTGGTGGCAGTGATTCCATTGTACGTCCAACTATTGATCATGAACTTACCTTTCTCAAAAAAAAAAAAAAAAAAAAAAAAAAACCATTGAACTTACCACTTCCACGTCATTAATTGTTTTTAAGAATTAAAGTGGCCGCAGCATCGTCACACAATTTCTGGCATTCTGCATCCTGCAAGTCGGTCGGATTTTGTTGTCCAATAAAATCTGCACTGCATGCAACGGCAGCCCAAGATGGTCCTTCACTTGCATGTCTGCCATATGTACACCCACCGAGTGGCGCCCACGGGACCACAAAGTGCGAGCGGGGGGACTAATACTGCTTCTGGGACCCGCCCAAGAACACAAAACAGAAGAAATTAAAGTAGGATTAAAGGAAAACCCATGAAATGGTCTCGGCCTGGAATACGATCGAGTTTCCAGAATCATCGTCGGTGTTCTGATTAATCTCAGATGTCCGAGGAAGAAATTAACACTCACGTGGCTAACTATTTTTGTTGAGAATATCCAGTATGGTATATATATATAAGATAATAGATGCTTGTGAGTACAGTAATTTAATTAAATGCATGCTCATTATATACACTTCTAAACATTTTTACACTTTCAAATCAGCTACTAACTTCAGGAAGAATATTAATGTTAATTATAACTAGTAATGCTATACAGTACTCCTACTCCTATTTCTATTGAATTTGTGATGTTTTACTGAATTTTAATTCAATAGTTATTTAAAAGTCACATTTAGTGTGAAGAAATGAGTGTAAGAGTGTAAAAAAGTGAGAATATATATAGCATTACTTTAACTATATGTACTGGTACTAACTGTAATTATAAAAGCTACATCACCTTAGCAGATAGAAGTGAATAAAAATCCTAAGTATATAATTACTCAAATATTAATTGCGTTTTCATTTCATCTTCCGCTATAATATTCTTTTAGCTAATCCTTTTATATAGTTTTGTTATTTCTTTATAACTAGTTTTGTTTAATTATGATACAATTAGTATGAATTAGATTCTGCCAACAGAAGGGATCGACTGATCACTATATCATGGGGACTTGTCATATACCTTAACAAGAAAAATAATGAGAATCAAACCCCAGTAGTGTAGGTTTCCTAAACATAGCAGAAATACAAATGTGTAATTAGGTGGGGAGAGGAAAAATCGTAATTAATTATCATTTAATTATGATACAATGCATAGAGAATGAAGTAAAATTAAAGATATTTTTAACACTGCACAGTGCGACTGCCTAGCATTTCAAAGAGACTAGAAAGAATTAAAAGAGATGGAGCCATTATATATAAACATATATAATAAATCAAATATCGAAAGTGCTATTATTGATCATCATAATCTTCTGCTTAGCTTAACAAGCATATTAAAAGAATGGAAAACCAAACCATCTCTTTATTATTAAAGTATTCATTAAGTGATTAAATTTATCTCTTCCTATTATCTTAAACTTTTGGAATAAGTAATAGTTTAATATAGTGTTAGAGCCAGATCATGAGTTCGAACCCCAGACTCCACAATTTACCTCCCATTTAATTAAATACTCTACCTGTTATGCCTCACCTATATACGAAAAATAGTGTTTGAACCTACATGTGAGAGAGATTGTTAAAGTATTGATTAAATGATTAAATTTATCTCTTTCTATTAACTTTAAATTTTTTAGATAAATGATAATTTAACACTCATACTACGTACTTCCAGTGAGTGAAATATATTTTATTATTTTTTCCTATATATACCTTCCTTAAAGCATATATTGATTTAGATTATATAATATGGTACATTTTTTGTGCATTCAAGTAATAACAACAGGAAAATTGGGCTCCATGCTATATAATCAGTGAAGTACATCAGAAAATGGATGATAGCAACAAGATAGTGTAAATGTTCACTCAAATAAATAAAAAAACAAAATTTGTTTTTAGGACCACAAACTTTTAAAGACATTGGTTTGGAACTAGTTGATTGCAGAGTTGGACAAATTAATGATACAATTCTCTAGCCTTCTGAATGGTAGCCCAATTAATAGCCTAGAAAATAATGATGGAAGATTTTACTTTGCCGACAATTAATTACAATAGTACTATTTACATGCCTTATAATTTAAAATGTGCAACTTAATAATATTTTTCATCTACATAATATTGAACTATATATGACTAGTACAATTCGCAAAAGAATAGCAAACTTTTAATTGCAAATAGAAAAGGAAAAGGTATAAGGACAAAATGATCACCCTAATTAATGACGGCTTTTTAGATTTTTTTTTTCTAAAAAAAAAAAAACAAAAAACAAAAAAAAAAAAAAATTAGCTAATTATTTAGTCCTTCCAAGGAGTCAATAAGTTCAACAGAATATTCATATTTATTTTATAAATTTTTTGTCAATGATAGTACATGATATATATGAATGATTGAAGGTGCACATTTTTTTTTTTTTTTTTTTTTTTTAAGCAAATAAGGAGCGGGTACAAGGATTAAAACACCAAATAAAGGGAGGGCACCCTAACAATACACCCAAAACGAAAATTACAGTGCAGAAAATACACACAAATAGTAGGCAATAGGTCATAAATGACCCGGGCCTCTCTAGAAGGGCCGCTAAAAGCGGATTCAAAGGCAAAACCCGGAGCTACCCGAAGGTACCTCACGAGCAAGCAGCGAACAAGGCATCCAAAAGGATGCCAATGGAAGGTGCACATATGTGCATATATTATTAGTCCAATCTTATCCACTATCCTTTTTCTGTTCATTTACAGTATTATCCGAAAAAATGTGCAGATGGGGACTGCCTACTAATGATGTAGATGTTTATTAAAATAGTAACTTTTTAACTCGAAATCCCCTATTTTTATACATGAAATATTAAACAAAGTGCTGTTAATTTGATTCACATACATCTGGATGCATGCCTAATGCCTTGTATATTCTTCTTATAAACTATGAACTAGCTAGTTTGAGAATTGAGGTTCTTTCAAATAAAGCACAAAGTAGTATACTTTCTCACAAGATAAATGCAATTCTCATAATTAGCTTATACATGTGTGTAATAAATGCATGGTTGCAACGCTAGATAGCAGTAAGTCTCCAAGCTATACAATATGAATAATCCCCTCCCTGGAGTTAAATAAGAATTGTAAAAATTTCAAAAACCACCAGCAAGTTGTCACCACTATGAAGGCCCAACCCTAAAAGTGTTTAATTTACTATATATGTCTAATAACCCTTGTGAGTCCCTAGCAAATACCAAAAACCAATCATCAAATTTAAAATTTAAAGCTAAAGCCACAATTGAAGAAACCATGATTCAGCTGCTATAAGTCTAGCTATATATATATATATATATATAGCTAGACTAAAAAACCCAATATTGGTGACGTGTGGACAGTAGGGCATGAGCAGTTTGGAATTCGATGAACAGAGCACATTTCGTAACAGTTTGGATTCGATCGATCAGTGGGCCTAATAATCAATTGATAAAGAAAGGCACGGGCAGATTAACAAGTGATCTCCATAATCTATAAAGTTTTTGGTAATACGAATATTGAAGCAGTAGGTGGACTGGACATCTCTGCGAGAGTACATATGGCAAAGGGTCGTCAAGTTGCAAGATGTCCCTTTTAAGGTTGGTCCACCAATTAACAAGAGTGATAGGTGATTAATGATGAAGCCAAAGACAACAGCGGCAGGGACAAAATGTTCCCACCAGGATTTTGCATATCCAAACTTAGTTCCAATTTTCAATCATCTAATCGATTCCAAACACAAAAACAACTTAGAAGAATGTCCATAAAATAATCAATATATTTATATTTATATTTTGAAGGAAAACCCAAAGCTATTGATGATCAGCTGAGATCATCAAACTTCAAACTCCATAAAAGAAACAAATGTGAAAGCTCACCTTTTTCCTCCAGTACCATCCGTCCACAAATGTTTCCTTGCCTTTCCTGCACATGGGCCATGAAAAGCCACATAACATTCATCCCAATGAAATATAGAAATTCAAGAATCTGAAGAATCCATTGATGGATCTAAAACCAAATCACCCACCCAAGGAAACCAGAAGGAAAAAATAAAAAATGGATTGCAAAAAATTACCTTTTGAGAATATATATATATATATATCCTAGCTCATGCAGCATCATCAAGATTCTCTCTCTTTCCAGTTATAGACAAAGTCACATCCCCATCTCCTGCAAGAAGTTCCTGAAAGATACCATTTCCATCCAAGCAAGTTTGGCTCAGAAGAATATTCACAGATCTGCACAAGTTCAGCACAGGTCCTTGAACAGCCTATAAGATTCTATTCTTCTAAGCAGTGAAAAGAAGAGCTGGCACAGACAGTAAATTAATTTGATAGATTGCTTTAGTTTTTTTTATTGTTATTTTTTAAAAAAAAAATAATAATAAAATAAACAAATAAAAATCCCAGAAAATAGAAAGAAAACCCACCTGACAGCAACAGAAAACATCAGAAAGTACAAAGAAAGAAAGGATCACCTGGTGGTTCAACTGCAAAAGTGTCGTGGGAATCCTTTTTTGTATAGTCGTTTATTGCCGATGCAGCATCATCAAGATTCTCACTTTCAAACAACTTTGGGAGAGCGATTTTGCATCACCCACCGTGCATTTGCATGTGAATCTTGATGATACCACACCCGCAAACAACTGACTGTCAATCTATCATCCATGCACACACCCTAAATTCATTTGAATATATATCATGGAAGGAAGAAAGAAGAAAAGTACCTCCCAATATTTCCTTCCTTATTAGAGACACCCTCGTCAAGAAAATTAAACAAAAAAGGACTAGAAAAAGTGCGAGTTCTCATGTACAACTTAGCCCAAGGCCACGAGCATAACATGACGTGGCAGGTTACCAGTGGTTGGAATATAAAGTGGAATACGTGAGGGGTACCCCGAGAAGAATCTTCCATGTCCAACTCCACCATCGGACTAAACTTTCAATTTTCGAATAAGCACCCACCCATTTGAACAAAACAAAACCCTATTTTCATCATTTTGAACCCAAGAAAGAAAAATTTACTACGATTGATGAAGTCTCAGAAAAAAAAAAAAACCAACTACATCTAATAGACCATTACTTTCAAAATTTATAATTTTTGATAAGTGGGCTCAGATTTCTCCGGTTAGATTCCGGCGACTAGGACGGTTTTAAAAGAGAAAGCCGATCGAGTTAGATTCCGGCAAAGGGAAGAATGCCCCAGATGGTATTATAACTCTCGCAGCCAGATTCCGGCGATTAACTAGAAAGAGAAAAGGCAGATCAACAAATTACCAAACGGAGATAGAGGTGGAGAAAAGAAAAGAAAAGAAATAAAAGACCAGACGAGTGAGATCTATCTCCATGGTGAAGACCTCAAGACCTGAGAGAGAGAGAGAGAGGGAGAGAGAGAGAAAGCTGACAAGGATGGAAACAATGGAGGGAGTGACTGTTGGAGAGAGATATATAAACATGTCTGACGGGAAGATTTGATTGGCTGTCTTAAGTTTTTACCATCTTTATATTTTGATTGGTTGATGCTTAGCTGTGCAGTACTGCACCAATATGGGCGCAGTTACACATCACGATCTTTCCAAAACCCTTAGGGCATCCTCTTATATGCTCATTGTTGATGTAGTTTTCCGAGGATGACGTGGCACAGTTCCTGTGAATTGTAGCAGTGTTTGAGAATTCATCTGGCTGCAAGAATAACAAAGAGTAGGATAAGAGCTGTTGGTGGTGTGCAGACAAGGGATAACTCTAATACCTAAGTCAGTGATTTGGTGAGAGAGTGTGTATGCTCAATGAGAATTCAAGTAAGAGAGAATTGAGATTACCGAATAATGAGGTGGAGCTCCCATTTTATAGGCGTTTGGTAGTAGGTACCTTGCTGGCATAGTAGGCCCCACTTTCTTGAGGATCCGCGTGTGCTATGTTGGTGGAGTGGATTGTGGAGGCAGGCCACGTATGTGAATAACATGCGTTCCCAAGTGTTCCTCGGGAACGTGTATTTTGTCTAAGCAACGGGTTAATCCGAAGGACTGATAAATCCTCGATGGACCAATTTATTAGTCAGTTGGGCCAACTAAGTCTCGGTTTGCGCTTGGTCTTTAGTGGGCTTACGCCTTGAACCAGGTCTAGAGATCTGTTGTGCCCTATGTAACCGATCCATGACCCAATAGTTACCCCCAATTTCTTTGTCCGGGTGACTATGGAAATTTCATGTTCCCGAGAATGGGTCGGCTTTCAAAGT